>NC_056525.1:84093514-84175570 GCF_019175285.1 Sceloporus undulatus
CTCTTGTTTCTTCTGCCATCGTACGGATGATATGATTGAGGATGCATTTTTTAAAAATCCCAGAAAAGGCAAGAGCATATATAACACTGAAGAATGATCCATGGCCATCAGAGCTGTTTCTGCCGTTTCTATTCTTTTTAGATCTTGTTTGAGATGTAGGCTAGAGCTCTTTTCAAAAAGTAACCTAAGGGCAATAAAAAATTCAGCAAGGGCCATTAACAAATGGTTGCAGATAGTGGCTTTTTCAGCTCACCAGTTTAGAGTGATTCAGTGGACTCAAAATAGAGCAAGGTGGTTCAGTTCCAGTTACAATTTAGGAAGATTTTAACCAAAGGAAACTGGCACATAGATGCCCATTCCAACAACATCTGTTTTTCACCCTTTTACGGGGGCAAAATTGTTTGGACAGTCTCTGGTTGAGGCTAGGATATGAGCAGAAGGCCTTATCATCTTTTATTTGAAAAAAGGAAGAGGAAGGAAAAGGCTTGCAAGAAGGGGTCTTCAGGCTATTGGAATAAAAGAGAAACCACAGAAAGAGAAAGAAATACCTATAGTGCATTCCTTAAATGAGGAATGGGAAGAGGGCCCAGTCTTTAATGCATTGCCTAAATATGAGGATGGGGGGCTTTTGGGGGAAGGGAATGGATTGAACAGGATTTCCATCTTCTGAAAGGCTTCTCCAGACTGAGGTGTTTTGCAGTTATTACTACACAAGAAACATTAAGATCTTAGAATTATCTTGTTATCCCCCCCACACCCCAATGAGTCTTAAACAGAGGATCCTACTTTGCCACAAAGCAAGGGTGGACTTTCCTCGGCCAGGGCCAACACTAGATATTTATTCAGAGTACCCATGAAGGCAGTCAGGAGAGTGGGTTAAAACCTTTACCCACAGTAAACAAAATTTTATGGTCTGTTACTAAGCCTTTCATTTCCTCCAACAGGTAATGACAAAAACTACAAATCTAATTGATAGAGCCCTGGTATAAAGCAACTGGTTCTTCTTCCCTTATGCTGGGTGGAGGAAACACACGTGCACGCATGCACGCGCACCAACACTGAACGAAAAAGCAGAGCAGATGTGATGCTTAAAAAGACATACAAAATATTCATCGTCCTTGAAAATTAGGGCTGCATCAATTATATTCAGTATTCTCAAGGGGTGCATTTGTGTGGCTAAAGATTTTCTATGGGGTCCCTCAAACGAGGGAAACATAAAAGGAATCAACAAAGCTACTCAAAGTGCCTGCTTTCCCAGCTGATGCCACTCTAGATGCAAGCAATTTGGGCAAAATAAAGTACAGGTAGCGTCTGTTCTAGTCCGGAGGAGAGGAGGAAACTAATCAGGAGGAAAAACAAACAAAGAAAGACATGGTGTGTAGTGCCTGTTCTAAACCAAATTTGGCCATGTTTTCCCTTTACGGAGGCAAGCTCTTTGGGGAATCACTGGTTCCCGTTTGGCAAGAGACAAATGATAAGGGGAAAGGCATTAGCTTTTTCACATAAAAGAGGAGGAAAGGAGGTCTCTTTTGTCCCCTATGATACTTGTTGTACATGAGAAGACAGTGGTCTGGTGTATTTTATATTGCCACAAGAAAGCTGGAATAATGCTGCTGGGAGCAGTTGTCGCATCATCCCACTTACAGTGCACACTACTTCCACTGCACTAGCAACAAAAAGCAACCCATCTTAGATATTGTGTAGGGCAGTGACATGGGCTTCCTCTTCCACAATTGCATGCTACTACTGCTTGGATGCCTTTGAATCAGAGGGGCTTCCTTTGGAAAATGTAGCTTATAATATGTGGTCTCATGTAAAGGACATGCCTCAGTTCAGCCCACCCACTGGGCATGTCCCATGATTAGAATGTTCCATTATCACTGGAAAAAGGAACGTTGGTTTTTACCTTTGAGATGTTTCTTTTCAGCAATGGAAGTGAAATATCCTCCCCATCTAGAAAGTGCGAAGGCTGTTTTCCTGGCTCTGCAAGGGGTGATTGTAAATTAACTGCTTTTTAACTGAGTTTATGGTAGTTTTATTCATGCTTATATTCACATTGAATGCTCTCTAAATTTTGTTTTGTATCCTCAGATGTTAATAACAGACTGAGGGATGGTGAGGGTTGCTCCCTCTGGTGGTGACTCCCTCCAGTCTGATTCCCTGCCTACCAGCGCAATGAGACGGATCAACACATGATAGGATATTTCTGCCTCCATTGCTGAAAAAAACATTCTCATTGGTAAGAACCATGTTCCTTTCGTTCCACTTGTAACCACAGGTTACACCCAGAATCACTCCATCGGTGAAGGGATTATACAGATTCTGATTCTTGGTTGATCTATCTAGGCTACGTGCTCTGCACTTTTCCATACTGAGCTGCCAGGATCCCCAAATCTGTTCCCTGATCTCCTCCTATTTTGGTATAACTGTTTCCTGATGCTGAAGGGCAACCTTCTCCGTACATGCCTTAAACATTTTTAAATCAACATCAAATCTAGAAAAAGAGGGGGAAATGAAAGGAGGGATGGGTCTTGGCTGGTAACATAATCATATATAAGATACTGAGCCTCACCTGAGCAGTTAAAGTACTAGCCAGTGAGCTGAAAAATTAGTTTAAGGTTACCTCACTTTCAAGAAGAATCTGAGCTTAGAGTATTCCCCCCCCCCCCCAAATCAAGAGAGGGTAAAAAATGCATGGACTCTATTTCAATTGTCAGTTGCCAAGTGTCATCTGATGTTTCAGGTTTCTTTCTGCTGTTGTCAAGAAGGGAAAAGTTTAAAAATAAAGAACACAAAAGTTGGAGAGGGCTGCAGCAGCTTGCTTTTGCCTGAGCCCACTAGGAGGGACAGTATTCTGCCCCTTCCTTTCCTCTTCCCTAGATGAATTAAGTGCAGGTTTGCTTTTATATTTTAAATTAATTTTGCAGCAGTTGAGGTAAACTGAAGATGAGAGGAAATGAAGGATGAGGACAGAGAAAATTAAAAGCAACTGAATATCTCTCTGAAAAGCAACTGAAAAAATATGATCACAGAGGTTTACTGGGATGTTCTTTGCCCACACTGGGAACGTGGGAGGGTATGTCTGAAGCGCTCTTTGGAGGACGGGGGTTCTCATGGCCAAAATATTCCTTCCCTAGCCACTACTGAAGTTGTTTCACCAAGCTGAATCATTCCCTTCTTCTTCCTTTTGCTGCGGACTCATCCCAAAAAGGCCCTTTTGTTGTCTACACCTCTTAGCAAGCCTGAGTTCATTCTGTGCTTTGGCTTCTTTGGACTTTTCCCCCTACACAGGCTCGCTATTTTGTTTGAATTCCTCTTTTGGTGATTTCCCATTTTTCCATTTCTTATACATGTCCCTTTTTAATTTTAGCTCAGTTGTCAGTTCTTTAGTCATCCATCCGGGTTTCTTGGAGACATCTCCCATTTTTCTTCCTCACTGGAACTGTTTGAAATGTGCCTTCCGAATCTCCCTTTTAAGAAATTCCCATCTAGAAAGCAATTCCATAATCACAAAAAGTCAAAACGGGGTTTCAGAGAAAGAAGTCATGCCAGACCAACCTGTGATCTCTTTTTCTGTAAAATTACCAGCTTGTTAGATGAAGGGAATGCTGTGGATATAGTATATCTTGTTTCAGTAAGGCCTTTGACAAAGTTCCCCATGATATGCTTGCAAACAGCTTGTAAAATGTGTGCTGGACAAGGCAACTGTTACATGGATTTGTAATTGGTTGACTGGCCGAAGCCAAAGGGTGCTCAACAATGGGCTCCTTTTCATCATGGAGGAAGTGACCAGTGGGGTCCCACAGGGCTCTGTCCTGGACCCGTGCTACTCAACATCTTTATCAATGACTTGGAGGACAAAATTGGGGCATACTTATCAAATTTGGCAGATGATACCACATTAGGGGGGTAGCTAATACCCCAGAGGACGGATCAAGATTCAAAATGACCTGAACAAACTAGAAGAAAACTGGGCCCTAGCTAACAAAATGAAATTCAACACGGAGAAGAGAAATGTAAGGGACTGCACTTAGGGCAGGAAAACGAAAAGCACAGATATAGGATGGAGGACACCTGACTGAATGAAACTACGGCGGGTTACAGGCCGCCCCTTCCCCAGTGTTTGGGGCCTCAGCTGACAGAACGGCAGCCTCCGAGGCCCCGATCCGCCGCTTTTTCAGGCCGCGGGGAAGCAGCAAAAGGCCACTTCCCGCGCCTGGAAAGGCGTGTCCTTGGGCCACAGCCCCAAGGACACCAGGCGGCGCGAGAAGGAGGAGAAAGGGGCCGCTTGGCCCCTTTCCTTTTGCTTCGCTGGTGCAGCCGTCTGAAGGCTGCGCCAGTGATGCCAACGGCAAAAGGAGCTCCCCGTTTCAGAGCTCCTTCTGTGGCCGAGGAAGAGCACACTATGGCCCTGGCGTGGCGTGATGACGTCACGTCGTGCCACCCTGAATAGAGGCGGTGCACTCATGACGCCCGTAATGGTGGTGCCGTCTACATAGGGCACCGCCATTTTGTACGGACTGGGTCCGTATTAGGGTTAGGGTGTCCGGGAAGGGACACCCCTTCTAACCCTAGTACGGACCCAGTCCGTACTTTATGGCACATGTGTACAAGCCAAGTGTGAAAGGGATCTAGGGAGTCCAAGTAGAGACCATAAGTTGTACATGAGTCAACAATGCGATGCGGCAGCTAACAAGGCCAATGCTATTTAGGCTGCGCAATAGAAGTATAGTGTCTAGATCAAGAGGAGAAGTCATAGTGCCAGTATTCTGCTCTGGTCAGGCCCCACCTGGAATATCGTGTCCAGTTTGGGCACCACAATTCAAAAAGGACATTGAGAAACTGGAGCGTGTCCAAAGGAGAGTAACTAAAATGGTAAAAAGTCTGGAAACCATGCCCTACGAGGAACGACTTAGGGAGCTGGGGATGTTTAGCCTGGAGAAGAGAAGGTTAAGAAGTGATATGATAGCCCTGTTTAAATATTTGAAGGGATGTCATATTGAGGAGGGAGCAAGCTTGTTTTCTGCTGCTCCAGAGCCTAGGACCCGGATGCAAGCTGCAGGAAAAGAGATTCCACCTCAACATTAGGAGGAACTTCCTGACAGTAAGGGCTGTTCGACAGTGGAACAAACTCCCTCGGAGTGTAGTGGAGTCTCCTTCCTTGGTGGTTTTCAAGCAGAGGCTGGATGGCCATCTGTCGGGGATGCTTTGATTGTGATTTCCTGCATGGCAGGGGGTTGGAATGGATGGCTCTTCCAACTCTACGATTCTATGATTCTATAAGGAAGTTTGTATGCATGTTATGCTTGCACAACACTGGTACTCCCAAAACCCAAGAGCAGGTAGAAAGACCCATTGTGTCTTTTTCCGTAAGGCAAAGAACAGAGTGCCTGCATCAAACATAATTAGTCAATCTTGTTATTGCAGCAATATTTAGGCAAAATTCCCATGGGCTGGCAGTGTGTGTCTTCAACAGGTCGCAGTAGAAGTGAAAAAAAATCTTGTGTGTGGTTGTACTTGATGCAGTGAAGATGCAAGACCAAGCAGGAATGGCATACCTTCCAACATTTCATAGATGAAAACATGCAGCCAAGTAAAATCAGAGTGTAGTCAAGTTGGCAGAAGTTATTAATGAAGAAGAACATACAAACTAAAGAGTTTATTGCACAGCCATATTTGCCCAATCTGGGCACAGGACAGGATCAGGACTGAATGGGGAAAAACAGGTGTTATAGCATACAAAAATGCGGACTTTGTTGTATGTTCTTCCTCATTAAACTCCTCTCCCCCGGCTGAGTTAATTTAGTGCCAAACTACTTTTGCATTGTGAAATCAGTTTGAAGTGATTGAAGTAAACTAGGATCAAGAGGAAAAGCAGGAGGAGGAGAGAGAAACTTGAACATTTTAAAAGCATCTGAAAAAGTGGAGTGGCAGAGGATTAATTAGGACTATTCCTGCTAAATTGGGACAGTGGCAGATAGTGGCAGCAACCACTGTAGCTTCTGGGTTTAATTTCCTGCACCCAGAGGATGTCCCCCCCCCCCCCCATTTTATTTTTTTGCTGGTTGTGGACCCGGGTTGTCATTGTATTCAGTGGATTTAATCCAGATTCTGACCCTGTTGACTCAGATTCCTACCATCATGCCTGTTCTATGTCCTTTCCCATTCCATGCCTACTGATTGGTTTCTCCCTCCCTCCCTCTCTGCATCTGTTTTGAGATGGGAGCTCATTGATGATTTTCTGCTCTTTTCAGCCATATTGTTTCCATCCCCATGTCTCCCTGCTTCATCCTGGTTGAACATTTATGGCAGCATCTATAGCCAAAATGGCTGGTACATGCCGACTGATCTGGGAGGAGCAAACTGGTAAATGTGAATACATGCCATAGCTGATGTATATTACATTTATTACAATGGATTTACAAAGAGGCTCTCAGGAGATGAAGGTGGGATAGAAATATTTTAATAAATTGATACTTTTTAACATATATCACAATTTTGATCATGTCCCATCGTTCCTCGAATGAGTTCAAGGTAGCACATGTGGCCTTACTGCTCTCTAGTGTATCTTCACAACAATCCAGTGAGATAGTCAGGCTGAGAGAGCGTGACTAGCCCAAGTTCACCCAATGAGTTTCATGGTTCAGTGGAGATAGGGATGCCATAACCCGGCAGCCCCCGTGACAATCACGCTTTTGGGGGGCCCCTCACGGTCACGGCCCGGTTTGGGGGCCCCCCACGC
The DNA here is from genome assembly GCF_019175285.1 of Sceloporus undulatus. NCBI lineage: Eukaryota > Metazoa > Chordata > Lepidosauria > Squamata > Phrynosomatidae > Sceloporus > Sceloporus undulatus. The sequence continues at coordinate 84,100,257 of NC_056525.1, forward strand.
CTTGTTCCCGGTTCGAGGTCCGCTCCTCCTGCGGCCATAGCCGCTGCCGCTAATGCGGCTGGCTGCTGCGCCAACCCACCTCCTCCTCCTCCTCTTCATGGTGGGCTGGGCAGTGCCAACCCACCTCCTCCTCCGGCTCCGCCTTCCTCCTCCTCTTCGGCGGCAGAAGCGCCGCCATCACCTCGTCAGGGCTTGCCCGCGCGCGCGCACGGGGCTCCAAAACAGGAGCTCATCCCTTGCTTTGGCCAGCCAGCCATTGGCCAGCTGGCCAAAGAGGACAGGCTCCTCGGCGCGCGCCGCCCAGGCCTCAGCAGGGGCCAGCGGCAGCGCGCGCCTGCCCAGCTTCCCTCCCCCCGCGCGCACCTGCCCAGCTTCCCTCCCCCCGCGTGCGCACCAGCCATCCTAAGGAGGAGGAGGGGAGGAGAGGAGGAGGAGGAGGAAGGAGCCGGAGGAAGGGTGCCTTGAAGGGGCCAGGGCAGAATTGGGGCGAAGGAGGAGGAGGAAAGCTGAGTCAGTGGCCATTAGGTCTGCCTTGTTTTTTTGGGGTTTTTAAATTATTTTTAAAAATATAAAATACTTATTTTATTTTATTAATTTTTATTATTGCTTTTTTATTTCTTTAATTTTTATTATTGCTTGTTTTATTTTATTACATTAATTTTTATTATTGCTTGTTTTATTTTATTACATTAATTTTTTTATGAAATATATACACCCCTGCCTTGTTTTTTATTTTTCCCCCATTATTTTTTATTATTAAATATATGCAAGTGCATTTTCTGTGTATTTATGGTGATTTGAATGCTAACAAGTCTGCCTTTCTTGGACAATTATAGTGATGATGATGATGATGATGATGATGATGATGATGATGATGATGATGATGATGATGATGATGATGGTGGTGGTGGTGGTGATATTGATATCAACAAGCCTCTGAGGCACGGCCAATGTAACTTGCTGTGATTTTTACAAACTCATGCGCAGTGAAGAAAAACCACAGTCCCTTGACCAAGTACACACTTCTGAGAAGTACAGTTGAACCCGAGGGCAAATACATTTCTGCCATCTGTCTAAGAATAATGCCAAAATGTCCTCCATTTTGATCATGCTTTAAAAACATGCATTTATATTAACATTTTTTTAAAATCCTCAATTTTTTGCACGTCCTCCATTTTTAAAAAAATGTGTCCTACATTTGAAAATGTTGCCCTACATTTGTCCTACATTTGTCCCGGTTTGGAGCTCCTGACTTATGGCAACCCTAAGTGGAGACTAAAGCCTGGCTTTCCCAAATCCTAAGCCAAAATACCAGGCACTACTCCACTTTAAATGCAAACTTTTGTTAAGCACTAACCCTAAAACATACCATATTGCTCATGAATCTCTGGGTTCCATTAAGGGGAGGTAATCTGAATTTTATGAGTTTGGACTCACAAATTATTTGCATGTCTTCATTCATGTAGTATTGTCTGAAGGGATGTCTAATCTTTTTTATTTTAAAAAGGTCTTCCTCAGAATTGTTCTACATAAAACCTACCATATTTACTTGACTATAAGTCTACCTCATGTATAAGTCAAGGGCAAGTTTTGGGGCCAAAATTATGGATTTTCTTTTGACCCGTGGATAAGTCAAGGGTGAAACTAAGTGCTCATTCCCACTGGAAGTATAACTCGATTTCTGATTCGGCTGCTGTGTGTCAGAAATTGATTCCAATAGGTTCCTCATTCTCACTACAAAACAGATTTTTCCTTACCCCAGTGTAAAGTGGGTTTTTTTTTTGGCATGGTTCTCGTCCCCATTTGTGCTGCTTCCAAATATCAATCATATAATCGTAGGAGGAGGAAGAAAGGAAGGGAAGGAAGGAAGAGACCAGCATATGGAGTGTGTGTGTGTGTGTGTTTTGTGGTCCATTCAAAGCAAGGCAGTGGAGGAAAGGGCAAGCCTGGGAAGATCAAAGGAAGCATGGCTGGAAAGTGTACAGATTGCAAGCCTGGGAAGATTGGAGGAAGCAGGGCTGGAAAGGGTACAGATTGCAAGCCTGGGAAGATCGGAGCAAGCAGGGGAGATCTAAAGGATGAAGCAAAGCAAAACAAAGTCAGAAATATGTCAAAGAATTTACAAAATTCTAGCAGATATAATTCTTTCTGCTTACTTTTAAGACTGGATGGATGAGAGAGTAGAGGGGGTTGGTGCTTCCAGGAGAGATTATACTCTTGCTTTTCACCAGGGGGTGGTTCCTTCTTTTAAATAAGAGCTAAGATACAGTACTTACATTGACCTGTGGATAAGTTGACCCAGGGTTTTTTGGGTCAGTTTTTTTTACCTAAATTTCTAGACTTATACATGAGTATATACAGTCTGCCCTTGCCATATGCGGGGAATCCATTCTGGACACACACACACCCCTGTGTAAGCCAAATTTCACGTATGCTGGAGTCCTATTGATTTGAATGGTAGCACGCTCACTGTCTGCATAAGCTTAAACCCATGTACGGTGAGGGCGCATATGCCGAGAGCATACTGCACAGTACTTAATGAAGACTACTTATGATGGCCTTAAATTTATTTGTTTGTTTTAGAGGAGGTGATTCTACCATTTATCTTTCACTCTAGCAGAAGAGTGAATAAGACTTGCCCTTACATAGCTGTGATTCAGACATTTCTGTAGTAACATCAAATTAATTAGTTATACAAATGAATAGCTGCAATAACAGTTAAAATATGGCAGTTTCTTAGGCCCAGTACAGACCACCAGGACGCAACATCCTTGTGCCACCAGTAGGGCTCAGCCGCGCATACCAAACAGTCACTGCTAAGCCCTACATAACATATGGGTGGTGCTATTACAGCGCCATGCCGCCCACACAAGGGGCATGTACATGACGTGTGGGTGTCGCAGTGCCCACATGTCATGTGCAGGAAGAGGATGTGACACAGTCCTTACAACATCCCTAAAAGGAGCCGCCTAGAGCAGTTTCTTCTTTGGTTCACAGCATTGCCACGCAGTTTGGTTGCTTGGGACAATCCTGCAGACCAAAAATGGACACCTACAGACCGCCCTGAAAGGGATGGTCTGTACTGCTCCTAAGTCATACATAACAATTTACAGGTGAAAATATATAGGAAATAATTGGCTGACACCTTGTTCAATACAGTGGGCTCACTTTATCTGTGGGCTCCAGATCTGTGGATTCAACCACCCATTGATTCTAACTACACAACACAATACTGTACACAATATACAACACAAGTAGCGAATGAATGAGGCTGGAAACTGGAGAGAGACTGAAGATCTGTGAAATGGCAGTGATCCAAGTGTAGTGCTTGGCGCAAACCCACACCTCCTGTCATTTAACAGATCCTCAGTCAGTTTCCAGCCTCACATTTTCCAGCCTTGCTTCTGTTTCACCTTGTGTCTCCCTTTATATATAAGGGACCTGATCATCTATGGATTTTGGTATCCATGGGGAATCCTGGAACCAATCCCTTGTAGATACAGAGGGCCACTGTACTTATGAGTTCATAAGCTGAACGTATGATATAATAACTTTGGGGATTCATGTTTAAAATAATAATAATAGAGTTTATTTATATCTTCCCACCTCTCCCAATTGGATCGAGGCGGGATCACAACAGAGTTTAAAAAATACAATTAAAACATTACAATATTATTATCACACAAGTTAAAACCACATTTAAAAACATAAAATCAACAATAATAATGGGTTGTCAGTGAATGAAGATGAATGCCAGCATCCGCTTCTTAAGCTAGACAGTGTCCTATGTGAAGGGTTTTTGAGGCACTGTAGTTTGGGGTGCTGGGAAATGATATCTGTAGGACAATCCTGGTCATGGGGCACATTGAGACAAGCAGCTGTGGCAGGACCCCATGGGATCTCTCCAGCTACTTATCTCAAACAGAGAGCACTGCAGTCATTATTTCCCGGAGTCCCAATCTGCAGCACCTCAGAAATCCTTCAGCTGGGGTGATCCTGTCTTAAGAGGTAGGTTCCTTTTTTGTTTTGTTTTGGGGGGAGGGGCGGTAGAAGTAACTGTGATAATGGACCCTTATCATAGCTACATCTGCTGATGCAGGATCTCGGCTGATTATGAATCTGCTATACAGCTCTTTGTGTGTGTGTGCCCTCAAGTTGGCTGTTGACCTATGGCAACTCCATGAATTCCATGGGGTTTTCTTAGGCAAGAAATAGCTAGAGGTGATTTTGCTAGTTCTTTCCTCTGAAATATAGCCTACAGCACCTGATATTTATTGCCAGTCTCCTATGCAAGTACTAACCAGAACTGACCTTGCTTAGCTTCTGGGATTTGGTGCCTTTAGGATATTTAAGGCAGCCTAGATCTTTGGATGTTCTAAAATTATTATGAATGCATTAGTATTTAGTAGCATTTGCCTGTATAGGATTAGATCCTCCTGCCTTATGTATTGCATTTATTTCTTTAGAGGATAATGCAGGAAGTCCACATTATCAGTCTTTGCCACTCATGTAAGATTGCACATGTGTGCACACACATAATTTGCAACTGCTACACAAGAGCATGTGTAATAGACCTCATGTGTGCTCTGTGAGACACCTTGCCACCTCCTGTGAATGCAAAGCAACTTGTCCCCTGGTCCTTAGGTTTTGGCCTTGAACACGCAAACAGAGACCCTGGAACTGTTTTTAAGGTGGGGTGGGGTCTCAGCATTGACAGGCAGGTTGTTATTTACAGTCAGCCCTCAGTGTCCATGGATTCTTTATTCACAGATTCAACCAGCCAGATCTTGAAAATATTCCAAAATAAATTCCAAAAAGCAAATCTGGATTTTGCCATTTTATAAAAGGGACACCATTTTTCTGCCATTGCATTTAATGGGACTTGAGAAGCCACTGATTTTGGTATCCATAGGGGATCCTGGAACCAAACCCCAGCAGATACTGTACCAAGGGCCCACTGTATTTTGCCTACTTGCAAATACTTGCAGGGGGAGGGAAAATTATTTTCCCCATGCAACTATCTCAATATTTCTTAGTGTTTTATCATTTAGTGTTCTTCTGAATCATAATTCCTAAGGAGGCTCAACTACACAGAAGTTTTGATAGTCCAGTTTTGTCAGAGTATGGTTGCTGGTTTGGCAATATCAACAGGAGTAAATGGAAATCATTTACTCTAGACACCTTTGTTATGACTGACAAAGAGATGTAAATGAATAGACTTAGAGCATACACATATGCACATACATTCACAAGTTCATACATTTTGGCTGGACAGGATATTGAGATTAATCATTTTATTTCTCTAAATTTATTTCTGTAATATTTTTATATCCCATTCCTCACTCAGTACTAGAAAACATGGCAGCTAAGAGGTGAAAACATGAATAAAAATTTCATGTTGAGTCTCCCTTATACAAAATTCCTAAATCCAAAAATATTTCAAAATTCAAACTTGTCCACATGGATAGCTGAAATATTAACACTTTTGCTTTCTGATGGTTCAGTGTATACACACTTTGTTTCATGCTCAAAATTATTAAAAATATTGTGTATAAAATTACCTTAAGTCTATGTGTATAAGGTATATACAAAACATAAATTAATTTCATGTTTAGACTTGGGTCCCATGTCCAAATTATCTCATTATGTCTACGGAAACATTCCTGAAAAACACAAAATCTAAAACACCTCTGGTCCTAAGTATTTTGGATAAGGGAAACTCAACATGTATGATACATTTTAATTTTAAAAAAATAAAAAAATAAAAATCAGACATATTAGAAAATATATCCGTTGAATATCAGAACTTGCATGTTTTTAAAAACTTGATTGATTTATAAATAAAAAAGTCAAAACAATAAAGTCAGAATGACTGCATTTGTATTTAATTTTATTTATTATGCTTTTATTATTCTTGAGGGATTCAGTGGCTTAGACACCAACTCTGACAACCGTAAGGTTACTAGATTGGCAGTTCAAGGCCCAAGTGCCACATGATGGAGTGAGCTCCTGTCACTTGTCCGAGCTTCTGCCAACTTAGCAGTTCGAGTGCATGTAAAAATGCAAGTAAATAAACAGGTACAACTTGGGTGGGAAAGTAAACAGTATTCTGTGCAGTCATGCTGGTCACATAACCACAGGGTTGTCTTTGACAATGCTGGCTCTTCAGCTTAGTAACAGACATGAACACAGCCCCCTACACTCAGATATGACTTGACAATCATGTCAGAAAGGAAACCTTTACCTTTTTTGTTAATTATTTTTTCCTGTTAATTTATTATTCAAAAATATATTGAATAGATATCAGAGAAAAGAGGCGGATGGAAATGAAAAGTCAAAGAGGAAAAAAACACAGAAGAAGTTCTAAAACAGACAATGGATTCTGTACCATGTTTCATTAGGAAATGCATGAAGAACGACTGTGAAGATGTTCCCCTCAATCCATCAGTTTCAGCCTGCAGAACAAAACTATTAAAAATGCTGCAACAGATATTACCGGAAACTGTGCCAAATGTGGGTCAATCAAGGAACAAGAACTGGACTGTTTCATCAGACTGAAAGCTTTATTGCACAAGGCTTTTCTCCTATTGTTTCCAAAAGCACTATTTCATTGAGACTACTTTCTTCCCTTTCACATCTTCATAATCTTCATGGCATTGGCGCCTTTGTTCCCTCAAAAACCTTATTACTGATAGCATTTGGCAGCATTTGGCACTCCCCACTCAGTACCATCTCTTTTCTATTTTGGCACATGCATGGACACATACAGACAGATTCCTCCCCTCCACAGAAATTAAATTGAAGGCTGTCTTAAGTGAGAGAGGGAATGAGGACATTATAACATAGCAAGAGGCTGTTGTGGCTGCTGGGTTTTAAATTTTCATGAGCACTAAGAGTGAGAGGTGGGATTTGGGGCCTGGGAGGCTGAGCCATGAGGATGATCATCAGAATGTAACAGTGACTGCAGGGTAGAGATCCAGGAGGAAGAGACACCCCTCATCCCTTCTACATTCCCTCTAGATGCCCTTTCTCTCTTTCTCACCCTTTCTCCTGTGATGATGTGGACTAATGGACCAAAGCACATCCCCTGACCTGCCATCAAAAACCAGCATAAAAGCACAATGGAACATACACACAGGAAATTGTGGCACAACAGAAGTGAGAAAAGGAGGTCATTAATGGTTTTTTTGTATTAATAAAAAGAAGCATGTTTCAAACTGTCGCCCAGGGGAAGACAGCAGAATAGGTATGGTTCTATGTGGTAAGCCCTACACGGAGGAAGAATGATCCTGGTGTAATTACAATTGTGAAATAAATTCCTGGCTCTGTCATCAAATGATATGATCAAAGTAGAAACTGAGGAAATGTCTTGGGACATTGCCAATGACCCATTATTTATTTTGCAAAGGAAACATGTTCCAGCAGTTTCTTCAGCTCATTCCCATTGAAGTGTGGAAAATACTTGCTTAATCTTTCCATAAGACAACCCAGAAACTTCATGGCATTAATATTAATAGCTGCAGGTGATCACCTTATGAAACACCAGCAATACGGGCAGCATTGATTCAGAGGCTTCACAAAAATAAAGTAGTTTTTGTAAAAGTTTTGTACCCATTTGGACTTGTTTTTATTCTAATCTTTCTCTTTAAAAATAAGATATTAGAGAAAGTGGTGGCAACACAACTCCAGAAAATTCTTGAATGAGATAGACTAAGTTGGATTTGTTCCAACATGTCTTCTGGACTGATTTGATGGCAGAAAAGCCTTGGCTGCCTTAGTGGATTTTCTACGCTGGGACCTGGACAGGGGTCTGCTGGATCACACAATAGCATTTGATACCATTGGGCTGCTGGATATCCTGGGCTAAATGGCAGGTGCAGGACTTGCATGCACAGTTTTTTTCTGTGACTCCCATCCTAAAATTGGCTGAACAATCAGGGACACAGTGCTGGACATCCAGGTTCCCCAGGGCTCTATGCTTCCTCTGATACTTTTAAAAACATTTACATAAAACTGCAGGTGTGTGTGTGTGTAACACTCATAGCCTGATTTTGGCTTGAGTTTCCTGTGGGTTCAGGGTAAGAGGCTGACAAAATTACCACTCAGTCCTGGTCTTGAGAAAGCCTGTTTTATATAAGCAAGCAAAATGAAAGAATGACAGAGCTTATATACACACAACTAGAGGCAAGTAAAATAAAAGAAAGACAAACCAAGCATGCACACTATAGCTTCACACAAGTTAAGACGTCAAAAGGAAAAAATCAGACACACAGCTTCTCTGCACCTGTGCACAGTATGGCAAAGCACACACACACACACACTGTTCACACAAGGCTTGTCTGCGAGGCAAGAATTCTTTGTGTGTTAGCACCTTATATATTTTGACCTCTGCTCCATTTCCCTCATTTTGAGCACCCTTTTCTTTTTCTGAGAAGACTGAGGCAAAGAAGGCGTTGAGCAGTTCTGCCTTTTCTCTGTCCTCTGTTAGCATTTCTCCATCTTCTTCATGCAGTGGCCCTACCATTTCCTTCTTCTTTTTTGCTAGGACATACCCCCAAAACCCTTTTTATTGTTCTTAACCTCTCTAGCAAGCCTGAGTTCATTCTGCGCTATAGCTTTTCTGACTTTACCCCTACATGTGCTAGCTATTTGTTTGAATTCCTCTTTGGTGATTTCCCCCTTTTTCCATTTCTTATACACGCACCAATTAGCTCTATTGAAAGTTCTTTAGTCATCCATCCTCATTTCTTGAGACACCTTCAATTTTTCCTCCTCACTGGAACTGTTTGAAATTGTGCCTTCAGTATCTCCCTTTTGAGAAACTTCCATCCATCCTGAACTCCCTTCTCTTTTAGTATTCCTGATCATGGAATCCCTAAGTATTTCCCTAAGGAAATACATCCTGGATCTCTTCACAGGTGTAAACATCCCTTACATATAATGCTCTTCCTCCTCCTTTCCTGTTTGGCTAAGGTTATACCCCTCTGTTATTACATTCCATTGCTACATTCGACCTAAACCATGTAGGGCTTTGTAAGTCATGACCAGCACTTTGGATTGTGCCTAGAAAACCAGTAGCCAGTGAAGCTGTTTTAACAAGGGAGTTATATGCTCCCTGTGACTGTCCCTGGCTAGTATTCTGGCCTCAGCAGTTTGGCTCTCAGAAATTTCTGAACGGTTTCCAAAGGCAGCCCCACATAGAGTGTGTTACAGTAGTCCAACTGGGATGTAATCAAGGCATATGTCACCATAGTTAGGTCTGATATATCAAGGAATGGACACAGCTGGCACACTAGTTTTAGCTGCGCAAGTACACTCCTGGCTATTGCTGAAACCTGAACACCACAATATATCAGCATCAAAGTGCTAGAAGCAGAGTTATGTGTAATCCCCAGGATCTCAGTCAATGGTATATTTGTCAACTCACAAGTTTCTCAACATACAATAATCATGTCTAGCATTCCACGTAGAGAACTCATGGAGTGAGGGTGGTACATTGCCATTTCAACATGGAAATGTGATTTAGTTTGCAAAGCATTTTCCAAATTCTTTACAGTGGACTGTTGGGTGGTCTTTGTTGTGGGCCGGAGTGTAAAAAGCCTCTGAACACTCAAGACCACCCCATTGGATGACACTGGGCAGATGCAATGGTGGTAGAAATGTGTAATTTCTTTGCTGGAAGAAAACAATGGCGTGCGCTCCTGTGGCGTGCGCCCCATGCGCCACTGCTACACCGCCGCAGGCACGAGTCCCATTCATTTGAATGGGGCTTGAGCATCTGTGTTTTTTCCCTTATGCAGGGGGTTCCGGAACGGATCCCCCGCATAAGGGAAGGGATGACTATAAAAACCATGAACTGCTTCCTTCCCAGACAAAGGGACTGGCTTTCATCTTCGCTTCACTCCCAAAGCAGGTCCTCCAAAGGGCACCCCCCTTTTGGTGTCACCTCCAATGTCAGGTCCACTGTAGCAGGCACCAGGTTTTAACCCCTTGCAATATTTGTACTTGATTTTAGCATTGAATTTGTTTTAATTATTGTAGTAATTTAATATACTATTTTTGTATGTTTTTAACTGTAGGGTATCTTTTAAAGTTGTAAGCTGCCTTGAGTCCCAGCCCTGGGAGATGATGATGATGATGATGATGATGATGATGATGATGATGAGCAATGCTGCAACTTAAAACGTAGAGCATTTAATTGAAGATTACATGACATTCTTGCAAACAAGCTTGTAAAATGTGGGCTAGACAAGGCAACTGTTAAGTGGATTTGTAACTGGTTGACCGGACGAACCCAAAGGGTGCTCAACAATGGCACCTTTTCATCCTGGAGAGAAGTGACCAGTGGGGTCCCACGGGCTCTGTCCTGGGCCCAGTACTGTTCAACATCTTTATCAATGACTTGGAGGAAAAAATTGGGGGAATACTTGTCAAATTTGCAGATGACACCAAATTAGGAGGAATAGCTAATACTCCAGAGGACAGGATCAAAATTCAAAATGACCTGAATAGACTAGAAAGCTGGGCCACAGCTAACAAAATGAACTTCAACACAGAGAAATGTAAGGTACTGCACTTAGGGTGAAAAAATGAAATGCACAGATATAGGATGGGGGACACCTGGCTGAATGAAACTACGTGTGAAAGGGATCTAGGAGTCCAAGTAGACCACAAGTTGAACATGAGTCAACAGTGCGATGCGGCAGCAAACAAGGCCAATGCAATTTTAGGCTGCATCAATAAAAGTATAGTGTCTAGATCAAGAGAAGTAATAGTTCCACTATATTCTGCTTTGGTCAGGCCCCACCTGGAATATTGTGTCCAGTTCTGGGCGACACAATTCAAAAAGGACATTGAGAAACTGGAGCGTGTCCAAAGGAGGGCGACTAAAATGGTGAAAGGTCTGGAAACCATGCCCTACAAGGAACGACTCAGGGAGCTGGGGATGTTTAGCCTGGAAAAAGAAGGTTAAGGGGTGATATGATAGCTCTGTTTAAATATTTGAAGAGATGTCATATTGAGGAGGGAGCAAGCTTGTTTTCTGCTGCTCCAGAGACTAGGACCCGGAGCAATGGATGCAAGCTGCAGGAAAAGAGATTCCACCTCAACATTAGGAGGAACTTCCTGACAGTAAGGGCTGTTCGACAGTGGAACAAACTCCCTCGGAGTGTAGTGGATTCTCCCTCCTTGGAGGTCTTCAAACGGAGGCTGGATGGCCATTTGTCGGGGATGCTTTTTTTTGGATTTCCTGCATGGCAGGGAGTTGGACTGGATGGCCCTAGTGGTCTCTTCCAACTCTATGATTCTATGAAGATTTGTTTGCATATTCCTTGCCTTAAAAAACCCATGAAATTCATGGAGTTGCCATAGGTCACTAGGTGACCTGAAGGCACACACACACTCTCCATTACATCAAGTTTTGATCAGATGCTTCCAGTTCTTTTTCTTTCTTTTCTTTCCTTGCATCCGCTGCCTAACCAGATTTCTTGAGCATGCTCCACCATTGGGTTAGGGAAGTCTGACACTTATTGACTGAAGATGGTACTGCAGACTCCAGACAGATTTTAATTAATCAAAGTTAATTAATCCACTTTGGGTGCACGCACCTAAGTTCCCCTTAGTAACCATGCCAAGTTCCATCTCCCTTTATTTCACAGTTTTGGAACCATGTTCTCTTGTATTTCTTATCATGCAAGCAGATTCTTATCTGTTGTTATATAAGAACCTTGGAGTAAAAAAGGAAAGTGGAGAGAAACAACAGAGGCAGAGAGCCAGTGCGGCATAAAGGTTTGAGTGTTGGACTATGACTCTGGAGACCAGGGTTCAATTCCCAGCTCAGCCATGAAACCCACTGGGTGCCCTTGGGCAAGTCCACTCTCTCAGCCTCAGGAGAAAGGAATGGCAAACCTCCCCTGAACAAATCTTGCCAAGAAAACCCCACAATATGTTCGCCCTAGGGTCATGACTTGAAGGCACACACAACAACAAATAGTCCCCAAGCCAGGCTGAAGATCTGGATGATGCCTTCCTAAAACAAATGACTAAATATCCAGAAAGGAGAGATATATTAGTAATGGGAGACCACCCTGATAGTTGTTGGAAGTCACACTCTTCCAAGAGTGTACAGTCCAACAAATGTCTCACTAGCCTTGCAGACAATTCAACTGTATGGAAAGCAAAGGAAGCAACGATGAGATCATCTATTTGAGATCTGATCCTAACTAACAGAGATAAATTGTCAATGGAGTGGAACGAGTGGGTACAGGTTTGTTATCTGATGCCCCAGAAAACAGCCCAGGCCTAATGGTTTACAGTTACAGGATAGTAGATTTTGATTGAACATTAGAAGGAACGTCTTGATAGTAAGAGCTGTTCAACAATGAAATCAATTACCTAGAAAAGTGGTGCGTTCTCCTTCTCTGGACATGTTCAAAAAGAGGGTAGACAGCTACCTGCTGGAGATGCTCTAGCTGGATTTCCTGCACTGAGCCGGGAATGGGACTCAATGGTCTATGAGGCCCCTTAGTTCCAAGTCTATACTTCTATCATTTTAAGCAGAAGGGTCCTTTTGTGGTTGTGGCCACGTTCTCTTGGGATTTGTTATACAGAGGAAAGGGGAAGCCAAACATAGTCAAACGTTCATTCTGGACTTCCCAAAAGCTGTTTTCAATAGGCTTAGAGAAATATTTGGTGAGATCCTGTGGTCAGAAATGCCCAAACAGAAGGGAGATCATGATGCATGAATGTTTCTTAAAGGTTAAATATTGAAGGCACTGTTGCAAACCATCCCAATGAGAGGGGGGAAAAGGTGTGTAAAGAAAGCGGGGTGGATGTACAAAGAATTTTTAGATAGGCTGAGATTTAAAAGAGACATGTATAAGAAATGGAAGACGAAGGAAACTACCAAACTACAAATCCCAGGATTCCATAGCATGGAGCCATGGCAGTGAAAGTGGGGTCAAACTGGATTATTTCTTCAGTGCAGATCCAACCTGACTTTTGGTGATATGTTGTTGTTGTCGTTTGCCCTTGAGTCGACCTGAGCTCATGGTGACAGAACCCCAGTCTTCCACTTCTCTATTTAGTTCCCCCCAACTGAGTCTGTCCATCTAGACTGCAGGCTTTGGTCAACTTCCTCAGGTGCATTTTAATGCATCTGAGGAAGTAGGCTTAAGTCTATATGAAAGCTCCTGCTGCCAAGGTCTTTCTTTCAGGCTCTCGTCTCGTGCCTTGAGGCTCCCCTTGGCTGTGGGCGATGGCAATCTGCTCTTCCTCCGCCGGAGGGTGCTGCAGGGGCTGCCAAGTAAGCCTTGCCAAGGGGAGAGGCTTGGCTCTCCGGCGGAGCTCTCCTGGGGATCGGGTGCAGCAGCAGCTCTTGCCCGGGAGGAGCCAGGCGCCAAGCCCAGGGCCAGGCGAGGGAAGGGGCCACTGCTGCTGCTGGGGCTGAGGAGGAGGAGGAAGGACTTCGCCCTTTGCGATCTTTGGGTGAGTTGAAGCTCCTGGGAGGAGTTGGCTCCCCTTGGGACCATGCCTGGTGTCCCCCTGGGCATCCGCACGGCGGAAATAACCCGGTTTCATACCGCTTGGACAGTGCTCCCTGCTCAGGGGGTGGTCTTTTAGCGGTGGCCCCTCGAGCTGCGCTTCTGTCCTCTTTCCTTCTGGGCCCCAAGCGCCTTGCATCTGTTTGATGCAGCCCTGGCATTTGAAGCGGTGTCAAATTGCATGCCTTTCTGCCGTGTGGATGCCCCCCAGGAGGAAGGGACCCTCTAGCCTTCAAGGGGGAAATCGCCTTTCCTCCCTCTCTCGTTCCTTTTAAGGCACTGGGGCTTTGAAAACTATGGTCCCAAAACACACTGCAGAAATCGTCCAGCTTAAGACCGCTTTACCTGGGGAATGTGTAGTTTACTGTAGGATTTGTAGTTCACTGTAGCCCTAGAGCTCTCAGACAGGGAAGGCTCAAAGCGGTCTGCAAAACTACAGCTCCCGGAACCCCTAGCATTGAGCCAGAGCAGTTCACAGGCTCTCAAACTGGATGATTTCTGCAGTGTGTTTGGGATCTATAGTTTTAAAAGCCCAGTGCCTTAGAAGTGTATGAGTGAGTGACAGAGTAGCCAGGGGGAAATTGGAGTTTCTCTTTAACTTTCACACTGTAGACTTAATGCAGTTTAACACCACTTTGACTGTCCCGGCAGCATCCGAAAGGATCCTGGGATTTGTAGTTTTTCAGGCACCCGCACCCTGTGGTAGACAAGGCAGGTGTGTATGTGAAACTACAAATCCCAGGAATGCATAGGATGGAGCTATAGCCCTGAAAGGGGCATCAAACTGCATTATTTCTACAGTGCAGATGTGCCCTTAATTGTGCACTTGCTTCTCTGTTATTCCCCTCATGAGGAAGAATTTCTGTGGTGGCTAAAAGGGCTGTTTACACAAAAAAGGAGAGGGGGGGAAGTACCGTAAGTGGTATGTGTTCTCCGGATAGGAAGGACAGTCCAAAAACCTTGGAAGTGTATATTGTATAATGTATATCCTGATGTGTACGTCTAGAAATTTGGGTCAAAAAATAGACCCCAAAAACCTGAGTCGACTTATCCACAGGACAAGGTAAGTACTATATCTTAACTCTTATTTAAAAGGAGGCACCATCCCTGGGTGAAAAGCAAGAGTACAGTCTCTCCTGGAAGCCCCAGCCCCCTCTACTCTCTCATCCATCCAGTTTTAAGAGTAAGCAGAAAGAAGGATATCTGCTAGGATTTTGTAAATTCTTTGGCATTGTTTTGCTTTGCTTCATCCTTTAGATCCTTTGCTAGATGCCCCTAGGTTTTACCCTTGACTTATCCACAGATCATAGCAAAATCCATCATTTTGGCCCTAAAACTTGCCCTTGACTTATACATAAGGTCGACTTATAGTCGAGTCTATGTTCACTAAACTCACATTCCTTCCCCCTTTCCATTTTAGACCTTTCGCTTCAGGCATTTTTGATGGAGTCGGCAGTCTAGTGAGAACAGGGTAGTTTTACAGTTTGAGCCTTGGACTATGACTCTGGAGACCAGGGTTCAAATCCGTGTTCAGGCCTGGAAACCCACTGGGTGGCCTTGAGCAAGTCGCACTCTCTCAGCCTCAGAGGAAGGCAAAGGCAACCCTCCCCAACAAATCTTGCCAAGAGAACCCTGTGATAACGTTGCTTTAGTGCTTCTTCAAGTCAAAAATGACTCAAAGGCACACAACAATAATATCAAACCAGTCTTGGAAGGCCTTTGTAATAAATCAGACAGGGCTGTCATTTATGGAACACTGGGATTAGGTTTACAATGCAAAGGCTTATGTGGTACACCTGGATACAGTCATTAACTTGAAACTGTAATCTGTAAAGATGCTATCTCCACAACAGCTTATAAAGGGAGTTTCACCACTGAACTGTTTCTACACATATGAACAAATCTCTTTGCTCCTGGGGTAGGATTGTTGGCTTATCGGTGCAAACTCTGGAGAAATTTACACAACGATCTGGTTTTTTTATAAGACATATTAAACAATATAGAACACCTTCTTCTACCACAATCTTTTATTACACGCCTGCGTTCGTGGTTTGGGGGTAATCTCTAATAGGTGTAGATGGCAATTAAAACTTACCAAACATGTCTCTTCAGGAGAAAAAGCATTTGAATTACTAATCAGCCAAGCCACTTAAAGGCAATTAAGTGATAAAGACGATAACGGATAAAAACGAAGAGGCTGTGAGCCATTTTTAGAAGTTCCCAGTATGTCCTCCTGGGACGTTCTGTAGGAGAAAATTCTAAATTTGCCTCCATTCAGAATTTGTGGTGGAAAGGAGGACTTTCATATTACTGTTATAGAAAATTTGGGGGCTCGTCTGAGTGGTCCAAACTGTTAAGATCGCAGTTTTCTATAACATTAGGGCTTTTTTTAAAGGCAGTGCCTGCTTTCTCAAACACTTTTTGTCACCCTGGATGCAGCTCCCAGCAGTCTGTCTGCATAGCTGTTGGTGAGGAATGCTGGAACTTGCAGTCCACCAACAACTGCAGGATGTGAAAGTGATTTTTGGGCCATAAATCCCAGAATCCAGATGGGATTACAAATCCCTGGGAAATGGAGGTCACAAAGTAACTTTTCCAAATTCTCTTTAACACCTGGTTTCATCAGCTTTGGAAATAATGCCTTTCATAGACTAGAATTTTAGTCTGTCAAAGCCAGCATGGTGTATTGGCTTGAATGTTGGACTAGGACTCTGGAGACCAGGGTTCAAATCCCAGCTTGGCCGTGTAAAGCCACTGGGTGATCCTGAGCAACTCACACTTTCTCAGCCTCAGAGGATGGCATTGGCAACCTCCCTCTGAAGAAATGTGCCAAGAAAACTGCATAATAGGGTCACCTTAAGGTCTAAATTGGAAACGATTGGAAGGCACGCAACAGCAGCAGGCTAGAATTGTTTGTCAAAGGCAGCCTCATCCCAAACTGGCACCCTCCATATGGACTGTAGCTCCCATTATCCCAATACAACATAGATGGGGATGATGGGGTATGGATTTTGAAGTCTCACATATCAGGACGCTGCAAGGTTGGGAAAGGCTGAAGACATTATTCAAAATGGTTATGTATCTGAATACTTAATCTGAAATGTTTACCACCTTGAGCTAGATCATGATATGTTCCTGGATTTAAAATGAAGGCTGCCTCACTCCTTTAATACCATAGCATCTGGATCTTCACATGAAGCAGTGGTCTGCAATGACAGTGCGGCCTGCTGGGTGGGCATGAGATTGGTGCATGTATATCATTTAGACAGAAGAAAGCTTGTAAAAATTACTTTTCAGGCTATAAATCCTAGAATCCAAATAGGATTACAATCCCCTGAGAATTGGAAGTCACAAAGTAACTTTTCCAAATTCTCTTAAGCACCTGGTTCCATGAGCGGTTGTCCTGACCTTTCATCACACAGCCTTATGCATGTTTAATTGGAACTTTCTCATTGTGTTCCATGGGATGTACTGCTAGAAACATGTGCATGCTTGAAAATATTATTTGTAAGCACCTTCAAATCTGTCTGTCTTTCTACTTAGTATTTATATGGGGCTTGAATCACTCTTACAACAACAACAAGCAGTAATAATGTTCATAAAGCTCCTTTAAAAAGTAGCCCTGATGTCCCACTCTCCATGCCTCAGCAGCGCTTGCTGAAAGAGCTGCGAGGCAACAGTGTGAGTGTGCATGTAGTGATTCCTTTCTCAGTCCTATCTCCAAACTTTTCTTTCTCCTCTTTGCATTTCCCCATTTCCCCTTCGTTTGCAAGCTGATCTCCAAACCTTGCCTCTTCTTTGCATTTCCCCATTTTCCCTCTGTTTGCAAGCTGATCTCCAAACCTTGCCTCTTCTTTGCATTTCCCCAATTTCCCTCCGTTTGCAAGCTGATCTCCAAACCTTGCCTCCTCTTTGCATTTCCCCATTTTCTCTGGAAGCTGATCTCCAAACCTTTGCTCCTCCTCCTCCTCCTCCTCCTTGCGTTTCCACTGAAAATCAAGCTTCCCCTCCTCCACTTCCACTTTGAAGCCAACCTTAAAATCTGTCTCCTAAATTCAGCCCTCGACTTATCCACGGGGCATTTCAAAATCCAAGATTTTGATCCTAAAACCTTCCCTCGACTTATATATGAGGTCGACTTGTACACGAGTATATACAGTAATACCTGTTTCATAACACTGGTTCAGACTCTATGGTGATGTGCAACTATTTTCTTGACTGCCATGGGAACATCCACATTGCTGCTGAATAGGCCCATAGGTCTGCTGAAATTAAAATACTTTGAGTAATTACCACAGTCTAGGAGATTGTGGACCTTAACAGATCGGCCTGAAAGGCCGGCCTGGGGACAGAGTCAGGGCGCAGCATCTTGACTCTGCCCCCCAGGGCACCCTGACACCGTGCGCTGCTCCAGACAGCACATGGTGTCATACTGCGCCTCTGGCACTGTCCAGGTGATGCAGTACCGAAAGGGCACCATATAGTCATGCCCCTTGTGGCTTCTTTTTGCGCCCTTGGAAGGCCTGATCCAGTGCAAAAAGGGGTGACTGCAGGCCGCCCCTTTGGGGTGGTCTGTAAAACCCCTGTGTAAAGCACAAGGTGTTGTTGTTGTTGTGTGCCTTCAAGTTATTTCAGACTTATGGTGACCTTATCACAACATTTGCTCAGAGGCAGTTTTGCCTTTGCCTTCCTTTGAGGTTGATAGAGTGGATAATTTAATACCACAAGTGTTCAGTCTAGAAAAAGGAAATGTCCATGCTGCTTATGGGTCCATCTTGCATGGTTGCAATCGTTGCCAGAGTTCAGAAAAGATACTCCTAGATAGGAGTTTATGACATGGGACGAAACAACCTGCATTTGCGGGTTCTTTTTCAGACGAAATCCGGGGTTATCCCAAATAGAAATTTGAAAAACCTGCATTTGCAGGATGTTTTTCAGATAACATTTGCGTGAAAGAGAAATAACGCAAAAGTAACCTGAACGCAAAGTTGTCAAAACCAGCTCCTTTTTACTTTCACTAAATTTGAAAAGTACAAAAGAGCTTTCCATTTGGATTATTTTTGCATTATTTCTCTTTCGTGCCAACACATCTGTCAAACAACATCTGGATTTTAAAAACTCCGTTTCTGCATAGGGTTTTACCAATTTGCCGTCCACATGATAAACTCCCTAGAATCATCCAGTCAATGTGTCTGTGCTGGCTGGGGAAGTGAAGGTTGTACTGTGAAAAAACAATGTTTCCAAGCTCTGGCCATTGCAAGCATAATGCTCAAATACACACATGCAATTTCATGTGTGTGGCAGCTAGATATTTCTCTTTAGCACTGAACCTCTGAGTGTGCATGAGACTCTATTGATCCCTGCATCCTAGACACTGTATTTAAGTGTGGGATTGGCCATACTGTAGTTCTCATTTATGGCAACATAACAAAATTGGCTGAAATCTGAGTAACATTTAAGAAGATGTTGAGAGAGGGGAAGAGAAGAGGCAGTCACCATCTTGGCTGGTCCCAAGATGACTTGAATAACTAGTTGCCCAGCATCCTGATATTGTTTCATATGTATGAGGATTTTTGTACAGCTGTTTGCAGACATTCAGGCTGGCAGAGCAAAGGGTCCCATGTTACCAACTCTTGAACCTTTTTATCAACTCTCAAACCTAAAGTTGACCCACAATAAGAGATGGCAGTGGGCAAGGCCTGCTATGAGTATCTTTGTTCTGAACCTCTCCAATCTAGAATGGATTGAAGTGATGGAACAAACGGTCAATTTGACATGTGGCTTTCAAATGGGTTGAATGAATCTCTTTTATCCAGAATTCCGAAATCCAAACTATTCCAAAATTTTTTTTAAATTATTGACTGGGATAGTGACATTTTTGCTTCTTGATGGTTCATTGTACACAGACTTTGTTTCATATACAGTACAGAAATATGTGTTGGTGAACATTGTTCTGTTGTAGTAATGAAGTAAATTTCAGTGGCCAGTGTAGCTGTCTTCTGTGCATGAAATGAGAACAGGGCATCATTTTGTCTTTTGCCTCAGGCAGCAAAATACATTGTGCCAACTCTGCCTAAATTGTTGTTTTTATGTGCCCTCAAGACCATACTGATTTATATGACCTTATCATGCAGTTTTCTTGATAAGATTTAATCAGAGGAGATTTGTTTATTGCCTTCTTCTAAGACTGATAGAGCATAATCTGCCTAGGGTCAGACAGTGGGTTTCTGTGGCTTTGATTTGAACCCTGGCATCCTGGAATCCTAATGCAGTATTCAGACCATTACACCACAGTGGATTTCCCCTGTTTAAATAACCCCTATCAAATTCAATACAGTAGTATTCAGAGCTTGGAAAAGAAGTTTCTTTTCTTTTTCTTTGGATTGTAACTCCTAGAAAACCATATATATCACAGGCAGTGTTTCTACTGGCTGGATATTTCCAAGGTCTGGAACATCTCCTGAAATTCGTGAGTCAAACTTGATAAGGACCCTGTGTTCTATGTTGGATTTACCATATATTTCATATGGTAGTTTTAATACATTTCACATCGCTTTATATTGCATTGAATATTGGATGTGGACTGGGAAGACAGGTGTGTACAACCACTAACCCACGAAGCTCATTGGATTGTCATCACCCAGGCTATAATGATAAAAGCTGACAGCTAATTCACAGTGTGTCACTTAAATTCTTCAGAGGAAGGACAGGGTACTTTTGTAATGAATGCAGGTAAAGAGGAGCAAAATGAGGGCACTGTTCCCTAAAATCCCTCCCTAAAATTGTCCTTTAGTCCCCAGATTTCTAGCACTGCAATAACTTAAAACTTCAGGTCAGCATTCAGAAGTACAGCTTAGGCATCCAAAGAAAAGGGACAGGCAAAGTTGCCCACAGAATGTAAACACAGAAAATATAATAGTTGTAGGTATGAACGATTTTCAGTCTTAACCCTCTGCAGTACTAGAAATCTGGAGACTGAATTTCCTCAGGTCACGACACCCCTGAGTTGTAAAACATAACCTGATGGAAGATATGGAAGGAATGGATTTTTGAAAACAAAATTGTATCAAGCAAATATTTGTGTAAGATTGTTCCTCACTCCAGTACCCACATTTGTTAAATCTCTAATGCATGTCATGAAAACAAACTATTAAAGAAAAAATACCACTAAAATCCATCAAAAACTTTAAAGACAGATCCCTTTTGCCAGAAATAGCTGAGATCTTTAAGGTGCAGGCTTAAATGTATTTTACTGGAGACCTTGCACTGAAAATCTCTACAACTTGGATCTGAATAAGCATGCATAGGATTGCATTGTTTGGAAATCTAGCAACAATTGGTGTAGGGATCCAATACTTCTCTCTTCTCCCCCTTTCCTGGCAGCGTGGGCTGGGGACTCTGGAAATGGCGCTGCTGCAGCTTTTATACAGAGAGAGAGGACTTTTCCCCCTACAAAACTGTCAATCTCTTTTAGTATTTTGTAAGCGACAAAAACTGTGTTAAGCTGTTAACCTCCCCCACAAAAATCATCCCTAGAAGGCTGAGCTGGAAACTATTCTATGCTTTGCTTCAAATGCAGAAAAATGAGTAAGATAGTCTCAGCTGAATTGGTGAGAAATTCTTATCTTCCAGCTTTTCATGTTTGGTTTATAATCTGTAATTCTCTTACCCCACAAGGACAGATTCCTGTTTATTTTGCTTATGACCTTGCCTTGGTACGGTTGCAGATCTGAAAAGCACAGGATGCATATGTTAGAAGAAACACTGAATTCATGGTATTCCAAATTGAAATGAACAGTGTCAAAGGGGTTTTGAGCAATTAACCTCATACAGATTCTACACATCTTTGAAACTGTAAATGTTTATATATTTTTATAAATGTAACACATTGAGCAAAGTATCTTTGGAAAAGGCCAAATACTTAGAACCATCAAGCATATATATTTGGAGAAAGCAAATATCTAGTTTTCAGGAGATTCGTCAGTTGGCCAAAATTCTTCCTTCTGTATTAGAAAGATAAGAACAATGGCCCATATGGGTGTTCCAGTAATTCACAAGCAAACGCCTGAAAAACTTTCCTCTCCAGAAAAGCTTTCTTGAATTATCTTTAATTCTGTATGCCAATTGATGTGAAGGATATGCTCATGTCAAGGTAAAAATGTACCATCAGCAGGCTATCAACTGCCCAGGAGCCAGACCCTTTAAAAAAAGCCTTTTTAAAATATTTTGGTGAGTTTCAAAGAACTGTTATCCTGAAAACCAGTCATAAAGAAATATCTGTTCAACTGCTGTTGCTGTATACTTACAAATTACAAACGCATCAATTATGACAGAATTTGGAGGAGTTAGCTTTTGGACCACTGTTCATAGAATCCTTCAGTGCCATGTTTCTTCTCTTCCCTCACTATCCTTTTATTTCCCAGCAGAGAAGGTCTGAGCATCCTGACTTCGGGTGGCTCCACCCACAAGGCTCCTGATAGGCAGGTAGAAAACAAAAGAGATAACCGGGGCCTAGCCCCGCCCCATGGACAGAGCCACCCCAGAGGAACCTCAGTCTTCTTCCTGCCTTGCTCCTGGTAGGATGGATTTCTGCTTCGCTTCTAGCAATTGGAATACTTAGCTCCCTTGGACTCGCCTGGCTCTCCCTCTCTCTCTCTCTCTCCCTCTGTCTTTCCCCCCTTTTTCTAAAAAAAAAAAACCCCTCTCTTCTTTGTTTCCCTACCCTCCCTGTCCCAATGGCCGGACCAGCCATGACCAGCGAGGACGAGCGGGCCTTAGGGGAGCTAGCTTCAGCCCAGGCCAGCCCTGGCTTTGCCGGCTGCTCACCGTGGGGCTTCCCCTACACCAGCGGTGGCGGAAGCACGCCCGCAGCGGCCAGAGGAGCCCACCCTCCCTCCTGCTGATGGAGCCAGGGCCTCCCAAACAACCCGGCCAGGGTCTGAGGAGAGAGAGCCCTCACTGGAGACACCGGAGGACAGTGAGGAGGACGTAAGTGACACCCCCCCACCGCCGCATCTGCGGCGGTGGTTCAGGTCCCTCATCGCCAGGGAAGCCCCGCACCTCTGCAGGGCCCCTCAGGGAGACAGCAACCCTGCAGGTGCGCCGCTGGCATGGAGAGGCATGCCGTTCGCAGGGGAGTCCCCTTTCCTGATGTGGCCAGGGCCCCTTTTTCCTGGAGGGTGGGGGATGCCAGGAGCCGGGGACAACCAGCAAAGCAGCCCAGGCTTCATGCCTGCTCCTATGGAGGTAGCCATCTTGCCCCCGGGTCAGCCCACCCACTTCCAGATGACCCGGAAGTCGGACATCTTGGCCATGCAGCCTCCCATGGGCGCTGCCATCTTGGCCATGCGGCTGCCGATGGTCGCAGCCATCTTGGCCGCGCAGCGGGCCATGGGCATCGCCAGCTTGGGGACGCCCTTCACCATGATCAAGCCGCAGGGGCCGCAGCTGAGGGAGGCCGCTCTGGGGGGCGGGGGGGATCCCTCCCCCGCCTCCCAGGGGGCTAACAAGGAGACCCGCTCCACTAGGGAGTGCTGTCGGCGCTGAGGGCGAGAGGGCCACGATAGAGATGCCACAGTGCCATCTGCTGGCAACAGGCCATCGGAGCCCTCAACCAGCCAACTAGGCCTCCAGGAATTGCCTCATAGTTCAGGGGAGGAGGAGGATGAAGCCGGCTCCTTCTCCGACTCCGAGCACTCTTATCGGCCACCTGCCAAACGGCCCAGATTTGCCAGGGGTTCTTCATGCAAGCGTCCCTGCTCTTCCCACTCTTCAGATGAAGAGGCCTTTGAGCATACCCGTGATTCCTCAGCCTCTGAGGCAGAGGAGGGGGAGTTGTCACAGAATGAGGGGGAGGACAATGGCGAACCCCAGGTTTCTTCCCGCCTTTTCAAGCCAGAGGACTATGTACCACTCATTAGAAAAGCAACCAAGACCTTGGGCATCTCCTTGCCCCCAGGGCAGCCCACCCCTTCGGACTCTGATCTCCCCATGGTGAGCGAGGAGCTGTTTCCAGTCTCCTCTCGCCTGTCCAACAAATCCCTTGCCCCCTTAATATCATGCAGATTGTCCGGGATGAATGGGCCAGGCCTGCCTCTGCCAGGTCTAACCATAGCATGATCCGCAAGCACTACATTCTCCAGCCAGCTGTTATGGAGAAGCTAAAGGTCCCATTGGTGGACGCTCCTGTTTCGGTGCTCGTTTCTTCTGCTGTGTTCAGTAGAGATGGTGAGGATGCCCTCAGTAACCCAGAGGACAGAAGGGCTGAAGGGGTGCTCAAAAAGACCCATGAAGCCATGTCCATAGCCA
Organism: Sceloporus undulatus; assembly: GCF_019175285.1. NCBI lineage: Eukaryota > Metazoa > Chordata > Lepidosauria > Squamata > Phrynosomatidae > Sceloporus > Sceloporus undulatus. The sequence continues at coordinate 84,124,106 of NC_056525.1, forward strand.
TTAGGGCAGCCACCACAGTCTCTATGGTGTTGTGCACCAGCCTTCAGTGGTCCCGCCAACTCCTAGACCTCCTACCCAATCCTGACACCAGGGTCAGGCAAACCATCAACAAGTTGGCCAAGGCCACAGCCTTTGCAGCCGATGGCACCCTGGACACTATTCAACAGTGCACCCGAGCCCAGGCCGCAGCCGTAGCAGTTCGCAGGCAGTTCTGGCTTAAAAACTAGAGCGTTGACTCCAAATCCAAGCAGAACCTAGCCTTCACTCCCTTCCTGGGATCCAAGCTTTTCGGAGAATCCCTAGATCCAGTGCTGGTTGAGGGTAAAGATAAGAAAAAGGCTCTTCCCACAGCTAAGAAAAAGGACGACAGGAAACAGTATAGATACCGCTCTTCCTTTCGCTCCTCTCAGTCCTTCTACCCTTCCAACTCCCAATCCTTTCGAGCCAGGGAGTCCCGACCCAACAGGTCCAGATGGGGAGACGCCAAGTTCTCCAAGCAGGGCAAATCCTCTTTTCCAGCCAAGGAGAGTGGAGGTTCCAAACAGCCCCGCAAAAATGCCCCGCAATGACGGGATCCCCCTAGTAGGGGGCAGACTTCGGGAGTTCAGCCACATCTGGGAGACTTCCACTTCAGACAGGTGGGTCATCGACACCATCCGTCACGGCTACAAGATACAATTTCATCACAAGCCCGGCGACAGGTTCTTGCCCTCTCCCAGATCGGCCGACCCGCTCAAACATCGCCACCTGCTGGAAGCCATCGACTGCCTTCTGGCCATCCACGCCATCGAGCCGGTGCCCACAAAAGAAAAAGGCCAAGGGTGTTACTCAACTATCTTCCAAAGAAAAACGGTTCCTGGAGGGCCATCCTGAACCTCAGGGGCGTCAACCGATTTCTCTTCAAGAAGAAGTTCAGGATGGAGACACTAAAGACCATCCTAGACAGCCTCCAACCCGGCGACTTTCTTTCTTCGCTCGACTTACAGGACGCTTATCTACACATTTTGATTCATCCTTCCTCGCGTCATTTCCTCCGCTTCAGATATGACAACCGACATTTTCAATACCGTGCACTCCCCTTTGGTCTGGCCTCAGCTCCCAGGGTCTTTACCAAGGTCTTGGTAGCCTTGGTCGCCCATTGGAGGAGACTCCGGCTCCATGTCTACCCTTATCTCGACAACCTGTTGATCCGGTCATCCTCCAGAAGTCAGGGTCTTCTCGACACCAACCAGATCCTCGTGTCTCTGCGGGAACACGGATTCCTGATAAACCTGGAAAAGAGCACCCTTGTTCCAGACCAACAGATCCACCACCTGGGAGCCGTCATAGACAGTCGGGTACGGTAAGGCTACCTCCGGACCGGATCCGTTCCATTCACAAGGCCATATCGAAGGCCCTCTCAGCCCCGCGAGCCAGTCTCCAGCTCCTTGCTCACCTCCAGGGTCTCATGATTGCGGCCATCCCGTGCCTACCGTGGGCGAGATTCCATGCCAGGCCATTGCAGTGGCTTCTCCTGCCTCACCAGCGAGCCATCTCCCTCAAGAAGCCCAAGATGATTCACCTTTCCAGCGAGGCGCACCAGTTCCTTCGTTGGTGGACGTCCGAAGCAATCCACCACAGTCTCCTGATCTGGAAACCCCCCAGGGTCCAAATAACTACGGACGCCAGTCTCCACGGATGGGGAGCTGTCTGCAGGACACAGTTAGCCCAAGGCCGCTGGAGTCTAGTGGAACAGGCCCACAGCATCAACTGGCTGGAATTGCGAGCGATTCGCCTAGCTCTCCAGGCCTGTTCCGCTAGACGGACAACATCACTGCAAAGGCTCACGTCAATCGTCAGGGAGGAACCAGGTCCCGGTCCCTGATGCTCGAAGCTCAGTCCCTGCTGTCCTGGGCCGAGGCCAACCTCACGGCCTTGGAGGCCGAACACCTTCAGGGATCCCTGAACTCCCAAGCCGACTGGCTAAGCCAGTCGGACATAGACCACGGAGAGTGGAGCCTGCATCCAGAGATTTTTCAGGCCATAACAGACAGCTTCGGCAAGCCAATACTGGACCTTTTTGCCTCTCCAGCCAACGCCAAGACACCCAGGTTCTTCTCCAGGTTCCGAGCGGAGGGGGCCGAAGACGTAGACGCTCTCAACTGTCCCTGGCCAGAAGGACTACTCTACGCGTTCCCGCCTACTCCTCTACTCGCAAAGCTGCTGTCCAGAATTCACAGGACCCGAGCTCAGGTTCTACTAGTGGCCCCAGCATGGCCCCAGCGACCCTGGTTTTCCAAAATCTTCAGCATGGCAACCCAGAGTTTTGCCCTACCAGCCAGGTCAGACCTCCTAGCCCAGGGACAGGTCCACCATCCAGACCCAACCTGGCTACAGCTTCATGCCTGGAAATTGAACGCCACATGCTGACCGGCTACGGCTACTCTCCAGAGGTGGTCGATTCCATCCTGTCATCTAGGCGTCTCTCCACTCTTAGAATTTACGAATACACATTCAGGGCATTTAAAAGGTGGTGTAAACACAAGGACAAAGATTTCATCAACGTTTCAGTCTCTATGGTCCTTCAGTTCCTCCAAGACGGATTTCTCCAGGGACTACGACCTAATACCATAAAGAGACAGGTGACAGCCATCACCTCCATCCTTCCCCATGACGACGCAGCAAGGATAGCCCTCCATCCCCATATCCGCAGATTGCTCAAAGGAGTCGCCAACAGGGCACCTCCAACCAAACATCGGTTCCCGTCCTGGCAGCTGCACAAGATCCTTAAGGCCTTGACAGTCCCCCCTTTGAGCCTTTGAGGGAGGTGCCCCTCAAGTTCCTGACCCTCAAGACATTAATGCTGACGGCGCTCACCTTGGCAAGGCGAGTCTCCGAGATAGGCGCCCTCTCAGTTCGCAAAGAGCTGTGCATCATCAGGCCAGACTCGGTCCTCCTGAGACCTGACCCGACCGTCCCTAAGGTCAACTCTGTCTTCCACACATCCCAGGACATTGTGCTCCCTTCCTTCTGCCCATGACCTTCCAGAGACTTGGAAAAGATCTGGCATACTCTCGACGTCCGCAGGGCCATAAAGATCTATCTTAAGAGGATGACAACCTTCAAAAAATCGGAGGCCCGGTTCGTATCCTTTAGGCCTAATTCTAAAGGTAAAAAGGTGTCAGTCTCGACCCTGGCCAGGTGGATTAGAGAATGCATCGCCCTCTGCTACAAATCATTAAACCTACAACCACCAGGGGGCATCACAGCGCACTCAACCAGGAGTGCGGCTACCTCGGCGGTGCTGGCCACCAATGCCCCGCTGGCTGAGATTTACAGAGCAGCCACCTGGAAGTCCCCTTCCACCTTCGTCAGACACTACAAGCTTGACCTTTTCCAGTCAGCCGAGGCAGCCTTCGGCCGGAGGGTGTTACAACAGGTGGTGTCTGATTCGCCTTCCGCGCCAGTCGGCCCGCCCTAAATTTTGGGTGTGCTTTTGTACATCCTGAAGTCAGGATGCTCGCCCCTTCTCTGCTGGGAAACGTAGCGTTGGACTTACCTGAGAGACGTCCTTTTCCAGCAGAGAAGGTCCGAGCATCCTCCCCACCCTAACTTGCCTACTGGCGCGGGTGGGCGACCTTTCTGTTTTCTCCTTACACTTTGACCAGTTTCTCCTCAGCTGGTAACTGACTGGGGTTCCTCTAGGGTGGCTCCGCCCGTGGGGTGGGGCTAGGCCCCGGTTATCTCTTTTGTTTTCTACCTGCCTATCAGGAGCCTTGTAGGCGGAGCCACCCGAAGTCAGGATGCTCGGACCTTCTCTGCTGGAAAAGGACGTCTCTCAGGTAAGTCCAACCCTCCGTTCTTGTGGATCATTGTTTCTGTGTCTTTTGTAAGCCTCCAGGTAAGATCAAATTCTTGTGTTACCTTGTGGATTTTTTTGTGTTTGTTTGCTTTTGCTTGGGAGGGCTGATGTAAGCTGTGTTTTAGCTGGAGAGCAGGATAACAATGTAGATAAATAGGAACACACTCCCTCGGAGTGTGGTGGAGTCTCCTTCTTTGGAGATTTTTAAAGAGAGACTGGATGGCCATCTGTCAGGGGTGCTTTGATTGTGAGTTCCTGCATGGCAGGAGGTTGGACTGGATGGCCCTGAGGTGTCTTCCAATTCTATGATTCTATGTAGATTATGGACCTGCCTCCCCATTTTTGCAGTCCCACCCCCTGAAAAAAATAATAAAGAAGAGACTCATCACTCCTTGGAGCAGTGATTCTCCTCTAAAGCAAGGTGTAGTACCTGGATCTAGTGCCAGGGAGGGCTACATTTCTATTCTACTCCCCTCTCCTCCAGAATTAAACTTTGGCTACTGCTAGGGGGGTTTTTTGTGGGAAAGAGCATTTTGGTAGTTCTGTGGCCCATTTTGGATTACCTGAAAGTCACTTACCTCTGTTTTTAAATAACCAAGTAACAATGCAATAGTGTTGATATACAGTACCACATTTCTAGTGTTCAAAAAGACTACTAGAATCAGTTTTAGATCTATTGCAGCCAGCAGATATCTGTTTAGATGGTGTTACTTAAACAGTGGTGGTCTTTTGTAGTGCAGGCAATCATAATGACAAGAACGGTGCCTCCAAAGAGAATCCAGGAAATCAGGCAGTTGTGTTGATATGTGTGTGTGTGTGTGTGTATGTGCCATCAAATTACCTGTTGACTTATGGCTAACCTCTGAATGCAGTGATGGTGAACCTTTTAGCAGCCAAGTGCCCAAACTGCAACCCAAAACCAACTTATTTATTGCAAAGTGCCATGTCCCTCTGGCTTTCTAGTAACAAACTCTGGCAAACTCTGTGCTGGGGCGACGGCACGAGTTCTGAGTGCCACCTCTGGCACGCATACCATAGGTTCACCATCACTGTATCTGGCAAAGAAAAAAAAATACTCAAAGAGGTTGTTTTGCCTGAAATATTGCCAGGTATTCTTTGGTCGTCTCACTAACCATGGCTGATCTTGTTTAGCTTCTGGGACCTGGTGCCTTTTGGATAGTGAGGACAGCCTAGATCTTTGCATACACTGCAATTAAATTATGAATGCATTACAGTCGGCCCTTCTTATACACGGATTTTTTATACACGGATTTAAGCATACACGGTTTGAAAATGTTCCAAAAAGTATACATTTACCTTGATTTTCCATTTTTTATAAGGGACACCAATTTGCTATGTCATTATATGTAATGAGACTTGAGCATACACGGATTTTGTTATACACGCGGGATCTTGGAACCAAACCCCAGCGTATAACAAGGGTCCACTGTATTATTTAGTAGCATTTGCCCATGTAGGACAAGGTCTGGCTGCTATCTGTTTTCCATCTAAGTACTAGCCACAGCTGATCCAGCTTGGCTTTTGAGGTGAGATGGAATCTGGTACCTTTAGAGGAGTTAGGCCAGCTCTGTTTTACTAGTTCTATTTTTTACTAGGAGTAGATCTTTTGTAAAACTAATGATTCCTAATTGCCCTGTAAAATTGCTTATGTAAAATTACTCTTGTAAAAGTAATGACTCTTTAACTGCCTTTTGAAAACTAGCCACTTGGAAATATTTTGTGTTAATTCAAAATACAAACAAGTGTAGAATAATAGCAGCGAATTCAAATAATTTCAAAGTGAGCTTAATATCTGAAATAGTATTATTATTGCTATTGTTTATTTAAATATTTCTATCGTGACCTGCAAGAAAAGATCCCAGGGCGGAATACAAGTAAAATCAATACTAGCAAATGAAAACAATTTAAAATAACAATAAGTTAAACAGACAAAAATATTGAACATCTATTTTAACTTATTAATAATAGATGTAAAAGATTAAAACAGTTTAAAACCCTTTACATTTGAGTTATATCAGTGAGGTCGAAAGGCTTTTATAAATGGTCCTGTTTCTCAAGATCCCAAGCCATTTAGGATTTTAAATATCATCACAAGCACTTCTGAATTTGCAGTGGAAGTATATTGTCAAAGCATACTGGGAAAAAGAAACATTTTAATTTGGAGTTGGCAAAAATGTTGAAGCCATTAGAGGTGGCATAATTTTCTCCATTTTTTGGTGGTGAAAATTGGGCATTTTTAGAAAAGGGGGGGGGGAAGCAACAGCATCATCCTTTATATATTGAAAGTTATTTTAGGAACATAAAATACATTATGCATAACCTGGTTAGGTATAAAATTATTATGTTTGATATATTTAAAGTAGAGTTTAATTCAGAAACAGTTTCAAATTGATTTCCCTTTTGAATTTTTTTGTTAAAATTGGATCTGTAAGGTCATGAACAGTATAGAATAGCTGAATTATAACCTATCTCTTCAATTTTCCCAGTTATTGCACAGTTGGCAGAAAGAAAGAAGAGTTTCCCCTCCCCAGATATTGAGATATAGAGATCTGGATATAGAGATCTGGATACGAACTTGACATGAACATGATCACGACTACAAAAATACCTCCTCATCTGCCTATTTTCCTCCAAATTTTAATTGAATGTTTTTATTGCTCTACTGTTTTTATATTATGATTGTTTTAATCCTGTTTTCGCATTGGGATTGGGGGGTGGGCATAGGGATTGATTCCCCCCCCCCTCTTTTTTGGATTTTATTGTAACCTTGATGTATTTTACTGGTGTAATCCGCCCAGATTCTCCGTGATAAGGTGGGCTAGAAATAAATCTTTTATTATTATGTATTAAAGAAAGAAAGACGGAAGGAAGGAAGGAAGGAAGGAACCTGGTTAAAAAACAGGAGAAAACATCAGTATTTGTAAAACAAAGAAAAATATTTTGGTTCCTTTAGTTCTCCATACTGCCAAGCAGACATAAAGTACTTGTTCCCATAAAAAGAGGTGAGAAAAGGAAAGCAAGAGCCAGAATTTCAATGATGTGAAGTGCTTTACATAGTTTTACATAAAAGTCAATCTTCTTCATAGATTTTAGAAATAATGCAGAATAGTTATAAGAATACTTTGTTTTCAGAATTTTATTGATCATTCTAAAAGAAAACATTCCATAATGTTTTCATAAATTCCATAAGGAACATTTTCCCAGACATTTTGGAGATAAAAAGGAAACAATTTTGCCCAAATTTTTCCATCTCTAACCTCAAGCCCTGTGTAGTAAATTGCCAATAGTGTAACATTAACAATACTTGATTTTGTGATGTGCTATCAAAAAAAAATTGGACACCAAAGACATATGTGCAGTCTTTTCCTGTTCAGCCTTGTATGGCAGTACAGTGTTATAATATCTTTATAGGACTTTGGGAGTTGGGTGGCTATGATGGTTTCTGCAAGGCTACCTGGAAATTCAGGAGCGAGTGTAATATCAGCTAAACCATTTCTCTATATAACGCAAAATTCTGTTCTGCTGAACAAGAGATTTCCAGGGTCTCAAGCAGAGAGGTGACTTCTTTCTGATTAGCTGGTGCCTGATTCCTTTAAATGGAGATGGCCAGGATTCAACCTGTAACCTATTGCAGGCAAAGCACATGGTTTTCTATTTTGCTTTGATAGTGGAGTATATCACACGAAGCTTTTGGGTGTTTTTTTAGCTCAGTTCCAGCTCACTTCCGAAGTGATAGCACTTCCAACGATGTGGTTTCCCTCATAAAGGGACCGTTTTATCAGACACCATTGATTTCTATGGGAGCCCCTCGAATTGCTTCAGCAGCGTTTCTGAAGTCACCCCTCATTTTGGTTAAAACGGAAAAAAGTGGCTTCAGAGAATTCGCTTCCTGGCGGCCTTCGATTGCACTGCAATTTGGTCTGGTGTGGAAAAGCACTCCGATCCAACCCCCCCCCCCCGTGGCCCCTGCGTCCTGCTCTGTCATTCCCCTCCTCCTCCTTCATGCCATCTCCTCCTCTCTGCCAACCAGCTGATCCCATCATCCCCTGCATCCTCCTAGATCCCGATCAGCTCCCCTCCTTCACCCTGACACCTAACCCATCACCCCCTGACTGCTCCTGCATCCTGATCTCACCCCTGTGCCACCTAACCCATCATCCCCCGACTGCTCCTGCATCCCGATCTCACCCCTGTACCACCTAACCCATCATCTCCTGACTGCTCCTGCATCCCCGTCTCACCCTCTGTGCCCCCTAACCCATCATCCCCTCACTGCTTCTGCATTCCCATCTTCCCCCTGTGCCACCTAATCCATCATCCCCTGACTGCTCCTGCATCCCGATCTCACCGCCTGTGCCACCTAACCCATCATCCTTTGACTGCTCCTGCATCCCGATCTCACCCCTGTGCCACCTAACCCATCATCGCCTGAATGCTCCTCCATCCTGATCTCACCCCTGTGCCACCTAACCCATCATCCCCTGACTGCTTCTGCATCCTGATCCTGGCTCCAGGGATCCCCAGTGAGCTATCCCATCATCCCCTGCCTTCTCCTAGACCCCGATGAAGGATAACAGCTAAGGAGGGGGCAGGGAAGGAGGGCAGCATCCAGAGCCCCACTGAGCATGTGCAAAGGTGCCGATTCGAATCGTTGACCCCTTAAAGTATGCTCTGGTGTGGTAATACAATATGCACTCACTCCCCTTTGCTTGAGTCCACATCACGTGACTGGCTTGGAATTGAACAGACTTCGCTTGCCCCTCACTTCAGAAGGACAACAGAAAGGCAACCAGGTGTGGAAAAACATGACGTTTTAACCTCAATCCGAATTGCTAGAGAGGAGTGACTCTGGATCTGGTGTGGAAAAGCATCATGCTTTGCATTGCTAGAACAGGAGTGACTGCGGATCTGAGCTGCAACCCTCCCCATGTGTGATAAGGTCCAGTGTTTTTGCTTTTTCAGTGAGTTCCTGGCTGAGCACATACTTAAAGTGAGGATTATGCAACTTTCAGTCTGAGGTTCACATCCTACGTATACTTACCTGGGAGTAAATTTCACTGGTCGATGTAGGACTCATGCATCTAAGTAAAGGTATATATAGAATTGTACTGTTATGAGCAATGTTGCTACAGCTCTTTAGATGCTTTGTGATATAAGGATGCACCCCCCTGGCCTCACCCTAGTCCTGTGAGATGTAGTCCAATACCCAGTTGGAGAAGTCTGATCTAGAACACTGGTTCATACATTGCCTGCAGTCTTGGCATATAATGGATGAGCAAGTTTTTTCTGTCTCTTTGTGTGAGTCAGTGAAGCAGCGACTGAAGCACTTTAGTTAATGAAACAGTTCTCAGCTTTTCAGTTATAGCTCTCTGCTTTGAAATTCTGGTCTTGACAAAACTAAGAAGCAATCTATGTAGGATCTGATATGAAAGGAGCCTGATCCTGTAATCTAATTTATTTAAGCAGGCAGTCTCTATGAGGTTAATTAATTGGTATTGTAATACCATTGGTACTATGGCCTAAGCTCAGGATAATGCAAATCCTTCAAGAGTATTTTAAATGGATTGATGCACTCATATTTCCAAGGCCCAGGAAGGCATTCCTTGGAAATCAGTGGTGTTTATCAGACGAGCTCTTAAAGAGGTACTATTCCAGTGTGACTCCTCTAGCTGCCTCCTGTTGCATGCTGGGATTGGCAGTTTTAAGGAGGGGTATTTAGAATTCTCAGGCAGAGAAGTTCAGCTTCTTAAAACTGCCAATCCCAGCATGCAACAGGAGGCTGCTAGAGGAGTCACACTGGAATTGTAGCTCTTTAAGAGCATAGTGTGATAAACATCAAAGTGTTGTTGTAATGGGACTAATTCTAGGATCACACTACACAGTTGGATCTAATTTCAGCATCTGCCTATATAGCTGGCCCTTCATATCCATAGATTCAAGTATCCACAACTTGAATATAATAAAAATAATAAAATAATTTATTTATATTTTCCCGCCTCTCTCACATGGTTCGAGGCGGGATTACAACCCAATAAAATATACAGTGCATAACAATAAATTACAATAAAATTAACTAATAATTTTGTTAAAACAAGTTCTATCAAAAATTGGCAGTGGAATGGAAATATACAGATTCAGAGAGGCAAGGAACAATATTTCTTATATGAGGTCAGGCAGGTAAGCTCGCCGAAAGAGAGCCATCTTAACTGCCTTCTTAAAAGCACCCAAGGAGGTGATAAGACAGGTCTCTTCCGGGAGGCTGTTCCATAATTTTGGAGCCACTACAGTGAAGGTTCTTTGGAACATTGAAACTAGTCTAGTTGTTTGTAATTCTAGCTGGTTCTTCCCAGTTATTCTGAGAGTGCGGGGAGGATTATGTAGGGAGAGGCGTTCCCACAAGTAACTCGGGCCCAAGCCATGTAGGGCATTAAAGGTAATAACCAACACCTTGTTTTGTGCCTGGAAGCTAATTGGCAGCCAGTGAAGGTCTTTTAGGACTGGTGTAATATGGTCAACCCTTGAGAAATCTGTGACCAACCTGGCTGCCATATTGTAAACTAATTGAAGCTTCTGAACTTGGTACAAGGGTAGCCCCATGTAGAGCGCATTACAGAAATCAATACGAGAGATTACCAGTGTGTGTACCACTGCTTCAAGGTCCTTTTGGTCCAGGTAGGGGCGCAGTTGGTGTATCAATTGAAGCTGATACCAAGCACTCCTGGCTGTCTCGTCTATTTAAGATGAGAACTGCAGGGACGAGTCCAAGAGTACTGCAAACTTTGTCCTTTAGGGGAAGTGTGACCCTGTCCAGGACAGGTTGACAATTTTTCTTCCCCAGACTTGGGGTACCTATCGCTATTACCTCCATTTTCTCTGGATTCAACTTGAGTTGTTTTCCCTCATCCAGCCCATTACTGACTCAGCTTGGGGGACAGGATGGTGCCTTGAGGGACTCCAGATGTCAGCTCTCTTTTAGAAGAGCAATGCCCCCTCCCAGCCTCACCATCTGCAATCTACCCGAGAGGTAGGAACGGAGCCACTGGAGCGTAGTGCCCCCAATGCCTAATTCCCTCAGGCGTTCCAAGAGGATACCATGGTCCAAGAGCACCAACAGGGTCACACTTCCCCTGTCGATGCCCAGACGGAGATCATCAACTAAGGTGACCATGGCAGTTTCAACTTTGTATCTCACTCTGAAGCCAGTTTGAAATGGGTCCAGATATTCGGCTTCTTCCAAGACAACTTGGAGTTGGAAGGCAACTGTCCTCTCGATCATTTTGCCCAAGAATGGTAAAAGGGTGACCGGTCTGTAATTATTTCTTGCCAGGGGATCCAGGGAGGTTTTTTTTTAATGGTTTAATCACTGCTTGTTTTAATTTTGATGGAAATTTTCCCTCCCTGAAGAGGGAATACTATAGATTGTAGTAATATTTTCAGCTGCATTTAAAGTGTCCCAGATTCATTGTCTTCCCCCCACTTTCCCCACTGTCTTCACCTTACTTCAGTTTGTGCAAAAGGAGTTCAGAGTACAAAAATAGTTTGCACTTAGTTAATTCAGCAGAGGGGAGAGGAGAGAAGGGAGTGGAATCTTTTCCCTCCAAGTAATCTCAGGTAAAATGAGTCTGCATGTGGGCTGATTGTGTGCCTTCAAGTTATTTCCAACTTATGGTGACAGGGTTTTCTTGGCAAGATTTTTTCAGAGGAGGTTTGCTTTTGCCTTCCTCTGAAGTTGAGAGAATGTGACTTGCCCAAGATCACCCAGTGGGTTTCCATGGCAGAGTGAGGATTCAAACCCTGGTCTCCAGCATTGTAGTCCAATGCTCAAACCACTATACCACACTGGCTCTTGCAAAATGTAAGAGCCAGCTAGATTTTTTAGAAGTCAAATTAAAGGAAGGGAGAAGAACCCAGACATGTGAGTGAGAGGAGAGTGGAAACAACTTATGTAGCACCAAGGTGTTAATTTTGAATTTGTTCAGGTACAGGTGACTACTGCTTCTTAGATTTTGTAATACCTACTGAAGGCCCTTGGAAATTATGTATGGGGCAGAACTGACTCTGCAGGAGTCTCGCGTTGACCTGAATCAAGGATCATTGGGCTGTGCCAGAGAGACATACCGTATCTTGAAAGATACACAAGGTTCATTAATGTCAGAGTTATCCAGCCTATCTTCAGTTCCAATACATCTGATTTCATCACATTTCTTCATTAAACATGGATAAGATCATGAAGGATCTCTTTCAGCCTGACATAATTCTCCTTTCCACTCAGCTAGCTCTGCTCATGTGCAATATACAGGTTCATTTGTGTTAGATGCCAAGTTAATATTATTTTTCTGGAAAAAAATATTTGAAACTCAGATATGCATCAGATGTTAGATATGTATTACAGAATGAACAAACAGATGTGACTATTCACTGTTAAAAGATTTCTTAACAAACACAGCCCATACACACTTCTGTCATGTTCTAAAGTGTACCTTCAGACTGAACTATACTCTACAGTTATTTTGTGCAGTGCTTACTTATAGAATTATAGAATTTTAATAGGTGTTTAATAATAATATTTTTTTAAAATCTAAATATTAAAGGCTTTCTTCTAGTAATTGAATTTGTGCATCTTGCATAAGATTCTTTATTGTTGGGCTAAATAATATAGCTTTTGGGATATCCATCTTTCTGTCTCTATTTCATTTTGCCTTTCCATTTAATCTGAAACTAAATATATTTGTGATTAAGGTCTGATTCATATGAAGCATTTTTTCCTATCATGATTGACTCAGCCACACAACTGCAGTGATCAAATCACACCATAGACTAGATCTATGGGTACATCATGTGCAGCCTTCACTATAGAATCTAAATAGTATGGAGGGTATTGATCATGGCAGGATGTTCAAGATATGGGGGCAAAGGATAATAGCTTGCATATCATTGGTTCACTAAAGGTTTATTGCCCTTATGTTGAATTCTAGTGTTAACAGTAGAGGAGCTGACCTCAGACTTAATGAATTATTATATAGTCCATTCTACATACAAATGATACATCTTAAACTGTGGACTATAAACATGGATTTCAGTCCTTGGAATCACTAGAATGTGACAGAGGGAACTGGAACTCAGGAACTAGTTTTTATATATGTATGATAAGAAAGTGTATTAATATTTATGATCCAACAAGATTTGACATGAAATGTCAAAAATTAATGTGATAATTTTTGCCTCAAAAGAAGCAACTCTCTGTTGAAATAAAGACTGAAAATGTTATTTTATACTTGTTGCCATTAAGGAGGTGACATGGACATATTTTCCAACATTTCACAGATGAAAATGTGTCGCCAAGCAACACTAGAGTGTGGTCAGGATGGCAGCTATTAATGAGGAAGAGCACACAAGCTAGGTGAGGCTTTAGCAGTTTGATTTTTCCTGAGTCTACTGGGAAGGGAAAGATTCCACCCCCTCATATCCTGTCCCCTTGCCCCTACTGGGTTAATTCAGTGCAAACTACTTTTGCACTTTGAATATGGTTTGCAACAATTGAAGTAAGCTAAGGGTAAAGGGAGAAAGCGATACAAGAGAAGAGAAACAGACTTTTTAATGCAGCTGAAAAGTTGGGTTGACAGCACTTTAATCAGGGCTATCCCTGCCAAATTAGGACAATTCAGGGGGTAAGCTCAAAGATTTTAAAAGCCACATAGTGAACTGTATGGACTCTTTGAAATCGGGGTTTGTGTTTTTATTTTTCAGTCATACAAACTGTATATGTTCATGATTTCTTCTTCTTCTTCTTTCCCTCCAGCATGGACCAGAGTATCAGACCTGACTTGCTGTGAAGACTTTTGTTCTGTGTAGGCCTTGGTCTTTAAAATGGTAACAGCTTCATTGCGTCATGGAGTGACCATCACTGGAGCTATCTTGCTGGTAATAGGGACACTTTGTTTTGCATGGTGGAGTGATGGTGAAATGGGGGTGACTGCCTCTAGTAGTGACCTGAAGGTCCTGCCTCATGGAGAAGCTGAATCAGGGACAAGCTCTACCTCCTCAAATGCAATGCTCAGGTCCATCAGCTTCTTCTGTTGTGGAATTGGTGGCCTCCTGCTCCTTTTTGGCCTCCTGTGGTCAGCCAACACTGGAATAGTTTCTCGTCATTATCAGTACCATTTTTCCAGGGACCTTCTTTACTCCACTGTTGAGCCTCTTGAAAAGCAGACCTGCAGGTTAGCAAGATTTTTGTGACCATATTTGATAGGGATAGTGGGCTGTTTGAGCCACTTGTTGAGTAACAGTCACGTACCCACTGACATTTTAAAGATGAAAAATGTGGCCAAGCAACGTCAGAGTGATGTCACGATAGTAAAAGATATAAATGTGGAAGAACACACAAGCTAGGAAAGACTGCAGCAGTTTGCTTTTCCTTGAGCCTCTTGGGATGGGCAAAACTCTGCTCCTCCTTTCCTCTCCTCCCTGCTGAGTTAATGGAGTGCAAAGTACTTTCCACTTTGAAAAGTCCTCAGCTTACTTCAATTTGCAACAACTGAAGTAAGCTGAGGACAAAGGAGGAGAAGGGGGGGACAAACTGAGGCCTTGTCTGTACTGGCTGGAATATTCCAAGGGCAGCCTGGAGTATCCCGATCCCATAGCTGCCCTATTCTCCCCTTGTTACCTTGGTCTCTGATCCTGTGCCTGCGCTGCTGTCTGCACAGACAATGCCAAAACTAGGGAGTGTGGATGGCACCAGGTGACACCTTAAGGGGGAGTGACGCACCACTGCTCCTCAAACTGGCTGTGGCATTCACCTGTGTCCTTTTAAAATGCTGAAGGAGTGGGCTGAGGCTCAGTGGGAGGAGAAAGAAAAGGGCCTTGGTTTTTTAAAAATTAAATTTAAATTTTTAATTAAAAAAAATTAAAATGTTTATTTTTTAAAATATATATATATATTAATAATTTCTTTTAAAACATCATCTTTTACCAGTATTTCAATTCAACCACATTTAACTATGTATATGTAGATACATTTAGGCTGTTCGTATGCTATTGTAATTTAAAGGTATAATTTTATTTTTGCTAGTTGTTTTATATCACAACTATTGCCATTACATTCAGTCATATGCAAGAATTATGATTTATGAGTAACATTAGTACAAAAAATTATTAAGGATTTTGTATGGTGTGGTACTACTTTGTTGTTAGTGGTGCTATGGGGGGTACAGGGGGTGCAGCCCACACTGGGTTATATTGTAGTAAAAGGGTGATGCTTGTTCAGCCCCTCACAAGGGGACCTCCAGCTGCACAGCAAAGGAGAGAGTTAAGTGCCCCTCCACTGGCTTGTTGTGGTGGCGCAGGTTTCCTCACAAGGAGACCTCTGCCATGGTGGTAGAGGACTGAGCACCCCTCTCCTAGCTTTGCCGTGGCAGCTCCAGCCTCCTCACAAGGAGACTTCCGCTGCCATGGCAAAGGAGGAGACTGAGTGTGCCCTTTTGGCTGCTGCCACCCCCCTAGCAGCCTCCTCCACACCAGGTGACACCAGGGGTAAGAATGCCAATGTATGTTGCAAGTGTGTTATGCTCAAGTTCTGATGTGGGACATGCTGGGATGCAGAGCATGTGAGATGTGGTCTGGACTTCTCACATCAGAACTGAGGTTTGGGCTGTGCATCATCTGAATGTGACAATGCCAGCTTTAAAAGTGGAATACCAGAGGATTAATATGGACTGCCACCACAAAATTGGGCCAACTGTAGTATTTGCAGTCAAGAGGTGTTAATCTGCTAGAGCTGAAATAGTGAGAAAGAGAGGTTCAATTACTCTATGTACAAAGTTTGGTAAGGAAGCAAAATGACATGGTGAAGCAATAAAAAGTACTCCTTTCTTAGCTTTTAACTTTGAACTGAAGGGATATCCCAATGTAAACTGGCACAAACCATTGGCTCCATTGAAGGAGGGGAAACTCTTTGGATAGAGGAACTTGCTTGTTGAGGCATGACTGAGATATATCTGCATTATACAGTTATATTGATTTCACGCTATTTTACTTGCCAAGGCTGCATTCTGTGGAATTCTGGGGTTTGTAGTTTGATGAGATATGTAGAATCATAGAGCTGAAGGAGACCTCAAGGGCCATCAATTCAGCCCCCTGCCATGCAGGAATACACAATCAAAGTATGTAGAACTCTGAGAGAGAACTCTCACCCACTCTCCTCAACTCAAATTCCCAAGGTATTGTCTTAAAATCTCATAAAATCACTGAAAGTACGCTGGGAATTTTTGTGTTACTGGGCCTTTTGCTTCAAAAGTAATACCCACAGGTTAGTAAAGTAAACAGGGTTGTAAAAAAACATATCTGAACTGCTGGAATTTTGATTTTGGCTCATACAGATTTGACCTCTGTTGTATAAAAGGGTGATATGATGATGGCTTTGAGACATTCTTTTCACACCAGGAATGAAAAATTATCTTTCTTAGGAGTTTTTCACATGGGAGGCAAGCATCATTAAAACGTGATTAAAACGTGGTAATAGCACAATCAGGGGGAAGATTGTCACACACATCCTGCACTTCTCCCATTTCTGTCCCGTACATGAACTGTAATTGACATTTCATTGGGTAATAATGAAAACTCCCGTTAATACCCAATTACTTGTCCATTTACACAATGAGAGAATGGAAAAGAGAGAACCTATAATTTTAAGAACATTTTCCATAGGTGGCCCTGTTTCACAGTGAAATCTGTGATGCTAGTATGTTACTGGTTCCCACCCCTGAACACCTTTCTCCTTGAAAAAGAGGAAGTGAGATGATCAAAGGTTATGGGAGAGTTTTGCCTATATACAAATCATGTTTGCTTACTAGATACAATGGAGAAAGGAACAGCAATGTGTGATCAAGTGGCCCATGAAATGCACATTTAATTAGTGGGAATATGGTCACATTTGATGCGGGATTTTTAAAAAAATGTTTAAGTATACAAAGATCCTTGTTCTTCAGACACTACAATAAAATGTAAGGCAGCTGTTGCAGAGAAAAATTTAAACATTTCCCCTCTCTCATATATCACTTATCCAGCTTCTAGCCCACTTATCTAGTTCTAACATACCTTGTTTTTGTGTGCCTTCAATTTGTTTCCAATTTTTGGCAACCTTAAGGCTAACCTATCATGTAATTTTCTTGGAAAGGTTTTATTCCTATGTAAGTTTGCATTGAACTTTGGCTTCACTGGTGCTCTTAATATAATATGTGAAATTATTCTTAATGGACACATGAAATTAGTCTATGCTGAGATTTGAAAAATGACACAAAGCAATCTTTGCAGTGGTTACTTTACAATGAAATATAGATCTTTTCAATCCCCCCATTATGTTACCAGGTGTGCTCTTTAAGCACATATGTGAATTTATCCATGCTCTGCGTATATATGCCTTTAAAGGATTTAGTGACATTTAGCAATAGTGTGTCTTAAGTAAACTGGAGTCAGTAAACCATATATACAAGTATCTAAAAGGGGGATTTTACTGAATACACACAATAATTGCATTAGCGAGTAGCAAATACTATGGTAGAACTTCATAAATGATAAAAATAGTGCATGCAAGATACAAATAAGTACCTAAAAGAGAACAGTTGCCTTAGGATAGGGAAATACTGACCCAAATAAGGAAATTTGCAAGGCTGGGAAGGTTTGAGGTTAAGCAATCTGAAATTTAGGGCTGCTAAAAAGAGAGGGTTGAAAAACTCTCTTACACACACCCATTAGAGAAAAGGGAGATGAACTGGGGAGTTACAATGTGTAGAGGAAGTACTTCTCAAAAGAGATTTTTGAGATGACAAAAGCTGCTGTTCCTTCTTGGTTCCACTGGACTTTCATGGGGAGAAGCAACAGAAGCAACACCCAGGTGCAGTAGTGAAAGAGGAAGGCAAGCTAACCAAGGTCCTTTATGTCAGAAAAGGACTATTATAGAAAGAATAACCTAAAAATAATTGTATAACCAAAATCCCAGATTCTGCATGTGATTTAAAAATGTGATTTCAGCTTAATAAGAGCAACATGTAGGCTTAGGCAGTAAACCAGCATGATGCCTCCATAAGCCATCTCTCAGAGCCCTTGATTGAAGCTTCAGGTATATTCCATCCACAGAAGAAATTACCCTTGAATCTGGGATCTTGTTAAAGGATTTGAAGTAGGTAAGTAAGCTTAGGGCCCAGAAGTTCCTTTGAACCAGAAGGGACCTTATAAACAAAAGAATGTCCATCTGGACTTCCTAAAGATTTTACTTTGTTTAAAAAAACAGTAATGTCTCACGACAGGCAGCTGCTTAAGAAAGAAATCACATAAATAATGAGCTGACCTTTTGTATTTTAGCCATTTCCTGTCCAATACTACTTTGTTTGCTAACTGCAGGATGACATACTGGGAGAGCAAGAGTCTTGCCTGGGGATATTAAGTATTTCAATCATTTGATCAGTAGACTTGACACACCTGATAATAGAGATAGATAACAGAGCCAAAATCCTTTCATTAATGGTTGCTGGATACAGTATATGAATACAGCCTTCCAAGCTAACTCTTCTCTGCCCTTAGCCAAACAGTCAAAGACATTTGGTGTAGAACATAATATGCACAAGTGCACACGTGTCTTGGTGCTGTACAGATGCAGGCAGGTCACAACATTCATTATTGTTGTTTTTTACATGGTTTTGTTTCAGCACCTGGGAAGCCAGTAATGTCCCCACCTATGAGGAAGCTTTGAATTGTCAGCCTGCTGGAAATGCTCCAAGTTACACAGAATCTCATATTTTGAAAGAAAGCAACTCCTCTTTATATCAAGTGGTGGATGAAAGCAGCATGTGCCATGGAGGCCGCAGACGCAGTTCCTCTGATACTATTTTGTTCCGGAGTATTCTACCAAATCGAGAGTCAGGATCGTGGGATGAAGCAGTTGTTGTCTGTGACACACCACCACCTAGCTATGAGAGTATTGGCTCATGTGACGGATGATCTAGAGACCTCATTCACTGCTTGTTGAGAATCTAAATTGCTATTGACTACTGTCTTTTCCTGTGGCAAGCTGGTTTAGAATGGGAGCAAATAACTATTAAAGTATTAAACCATTGTACTGTATTGTCTTTTGTAGGAACTGCTGACAAAAGATCAAAGGCCAGTCTCTACATTGCTTTTCCATGCATGGCTCATATATATACAGTATGCCTTGTGTATCTAGATGCTTTGGAGGACCATCCAGGATATGTTGAAACTTTTAAAAGTAAAATCTAAGTAGCAGCACTACTTACACAGGCATATACTGATACAGGACAACAACATGATACAGAATGCATCTCTGGAAAATAGTGTTTCTGAAACTTATTTAATAAACTGATGATTAATTGACAATCATATAGATATTATATGCATAGTGGTGTGTGTTTCTCCCCGAAGACCCAGAACTTGGTAGACAGAGCTCCATGGGAACATGGGCACAAAATGGCCATTTAGCTGAGGAACTGCTGAGAAGCATTTGAAGAGTAGAGATTTTGGAGTGGCAAGTGACTTTCTCTTCTAGGTATTTCTGCCAGCTTGGATGTACTGTAGCACCTTTATTTCCTATCTCAACTTGGGAAAGTTGTTTTTTGGACTACAGCTCCCAGAATACAGACAAAGCCATACTGGTTGGGGGATTCTGGAAGCAGTAGTAGCAAAATAACTTTACAAACCCTGCTCTCTATTGAAATTGTCATGAAAGTGATTAGTAAGGGCACTTTCTTTTATTATTTTAGACTTTGGATGAGAGAAGCCATTGTGATCG
This sequence comes from Sceloporus undulatus, assembly GCF_019175285.1. Lineage (NCBI taxonomy): Eukaryota > Metazoa > Chordata > Lepidosauria > Squamata > Phrynosomatidae > Sceloporus > Sceloporus undulatus. Next base: position 84,143,764 of record NC_056525.1, read on the forward strand.
TTTGACAAATTCCTGATGACCTTCCCAGTATTGCGGGTCTTCTTTCAATGCCAGGGTCCTGATCAAATCTGGAACACCCACTTTTCATATTTAGGCTAAAAACTATTCACACCATTACTAACTGTTTGACTGACACGCATAGTTTTGTCTCTAATTTGTCCCAAATGAAGGTAGAACTTCTGATTTAAAAACAGCAGACAAATTAATCCATAGAACAGTGTGTATAACTTGTGACCTCCTCAGTGTTGATTGACTTCCCATGTTCTCTAGCAATAGTAGACAGAATGATGGGATTTGCAGTCCATCAAGTTGCCCACCCCGCTGCAGGTCAGTATTATAGCGTGCCACAACTAGCAGAATAGAGAAGCAAGGTAGCATCATGTTTGAGAAGACCAGGACTTTGAATTACAAAGCCCTATCTAGAGATGGATATGAGAGGTGGAAAGTCCAGCATGCCCTATGAGATTTCCTTCTCTTTGATTTCCTCTGTAAAAGAAAAGGGTAGTATGTCAGATTCTAACTTGTTCAATTTATGAGCGTAACACATTGCCATTACATGTAACTATTAGCCAATCTTTTCATAAAATTTTGTATCACAAGAGGAAGAGCACAGTTCCCCAGTTCTTGTGCTGATACTCATTTGCTGAAGATGAATATCGTATAAAACTGTCACAATGCATACAGAACTTGAAGCATTAACAAGAGAAAAAAAATAGGACTGCAAGAGAGTCAAAATCTAGGACTAAATGTGTCTAAGCTTTACCAGACTGGTGAGATCCTGTGAGAAAATGGGATTTAAACAAGAGTTAAATTAAATTTGAATTTAAACAGAATATGCAAATTTGGGAAGTTTATCACACCAAATTGCTGCTAAAGTGAAATGACGTGAAGTTAAAACAGAAAAACACCACCTTTTTACTTTTGGAATTTCCTGAAAGTAAAAAGCTGTCATTTTTCTCCAGTTTAATTTCAGTTTTACTTCGCATCATTTCATGTTAACAGTGACATCGTGTGATAAGCTTTGGGCATTTCTGGGTTTTCTCTAACTCTCATTTAAATCCTGTTTCCCCATGGGATCTTGCTAGTGTGAAAACAACTCCTAAAAGAGTGCACACTGCTCGAGTGAGTCAGTTTTGTAACCATCAGACCACCATGGATCTATGCCACTTCATAGCAAATTGAAGATTCTTTGTTTAGCAGATTGTTGATACTTGTTTCTGATTCAGGGGTCAAACATAATGCGACAGTGGTCTTCACCTCACAAGAGAATAAAAGGCTACCAATACTTTACAATCCCTTTTCTTGCTCCCCAGCATCTAAAGCTGCCTTACTTTGTCTAATTATAGGATGAGCTTTTTCCAAAGAACCCCTCCCCAACTATATATAAGGTATGGATGGAAAGCATATTTGGAAATGCATGGAGTATGGGAAATTAGATGAATGTGAACCTTTAACAAGCAAAACAAATATAATAGGTATCAGTGAAACCTAATGAGATGAGTCTCATGATTGGAATGTAGTAATAGATGAGTATATCCTATTTCAGAGAAACAGAACAAAAAGGAAAAGAGCAGTAGCATCATTATATGTCAAGGGTATTTACACCTGTGAAGAGATCCATGACTTAAATCTTGGAAGATCCCACGGGGAAACAGGATTGAGAGCATCTGGGTAAAAATAAGGGGGAGAGAAACAACAGGAATGTCATTGTGAGAATCTACTACAGAACCCAAGACAGATTGAGAACTTGGAGGATGCCTTCCTGGAACAGATGACTAGACATTCAGAAAGGAAAAATAGAGTAGTAATGGGAGATTTAGACTATCCTGATATTTTGTGGAAGTCAAACTCCGCCAAAAATATAAAAACCAACTAATTCCTTACTTGCCTTGTAGACAATTTCATTGTCCAGAAGGTGGAAGAGGCAACAAGGAGATTAGCTATTTTAGATCTGATCCTAACTAACAGTGATGGCCTGCTTAATAGGGTGGGATTCTTAGGAGGGAATCACCATGTTATCCTTGAGTTTGTTATACAGTGGGATATGTTGCAAAAACAAAAGAAAACACAACCATAACGCAATTCATTTTTAGAGCATTGGTTGTGGTTACTGTATTAATTAACCCAGCCATAGAAAGGGAAAGGAGCAGCCAAAATTATTTTCAGCTGAAAATATGATCAGTGGAAGAATGGAACTACTGAGACTATATTTGGATCCTATGAGGGCCTGTGAGATGAAAAGGATCAGCTTATTTTCTTAGGTTTTCATTTTGTTTTGTTTTTTGGATTGTTATGTGGGAGTATTAGGACTGAGTCACATGTTTATTTTGAGGTGATAAGAGTCCTCAAGCAATGACTTCATTGCTTCATTTTTACAAGGGAAGTTATTTGTCTCAGATTTTGCCCACGTGAAAATCTCATTACACGTAAAAGGAAACCCATTAGAACTAACATTTTTACTGACGGCATGGTAACTTTGGAGATTTTCACGTGGGAGCAATTTTAGACACATAGCTCCTCACGGGAAGATGAGATGGTCAAAGTTAGTCATGTGAGGACTTATTTGCTTTCCAAGCCAACTAGTAACTACTAAGGACATCTTTGCTTCCATAGTATTTGTAATCTTCTTTCAATTCATTTCCAACCATTATTTTTTGTTTTCTTTTCTTTTTTTTTTTAAAATCACCTCTAGTATGTTTGCCATTAAAAAGATGTTTGGTTCATATCTTGGATGCTATCCACTACATTGTGTTTTTCAGGTCTGTTTTTCATCTCTTGGTTTCATTTTATCCTTCTTTTTTTGGTCAGTATCTGAATGAAAATATGGGCAGTTCCAGACTAAAGGGGAAAAAAAGATGCAGAACGTGCCAAAACATACTGTCCCAGTGGCTGCTTCTGCATTCAGACAGGGGCCATCACCTCCTGATCCTTTTAAAACTGGCTAGAACAAAAGGGGTAGTGTTTATCTTGAACTATTCTGGGATACAACAGAACATGGAGGTAAAACTTGTGAGGGGTGGGCACAAAAAAGTGTGGTTTTGCCTTGGAGGTCCTAGAGAATGTCCCAGGATGAAAGGAATGTTATCTGACTCTTCCAAATGAAACCAAGAACTACAGGTACAAATATTACAGCCTTTAGCAACATTTCCCCATCTTGATCCACCCTATATTGAACTGCCACATTTTTCTTTTTAATGGCAAAACTCCTTTATTTTTGCCAGTTGTGTAACAAGCAGAGTTTCCAGATATTACCTAGTTGCATCTCCATGGTTTGTAAAAGATACAAGTGTTGATTTTCTGCTTACTGTGTGCTTGTTGGGTTGGCATTTGTCCCAGAGAACATGGAAAATCCTGTATTGAAGGGTCTAAAAAATGTCCTGGCTGGCTGGGCCAGTTGAAGCAGTAAGTCCTGGATTTCTCCTGCGTCAAAAGCAGATGGGTAGATTAAAATGTTATGAAGCAGGAAACTGTGCAAGAAGATTGACATTAGTGGGAGCTTCATCTTGCCTTGCAGGCTCTGGTTGCTACTGCACAGGTGTAGCATCCCTCCCGCCTTCCCCCAAAAGGCCCAGAAGATGGGAAAAGAAAAGAGGGGAGCATAATGGCCTTATGTTGTGTCCTGATTGTGCTGGCAGCTTGAGCCTAGGACTTTCTTTCCTAATAGCCTAATAAATAATAATAAAACTTTCATTTATACCGCGCTTTTCTTTAAAACAACCAAAGCGGCTTACAACAGTTAAAATAGTAAAATAGTAAAGGGAGTCCCCTTACTCTCTGGGGCTGCTTGGAAGTCTCCTCATCACACCAGCTAGGGGTAAAAAGAAGATGGGGGGGGGGGGGACAGCTTTTAGCTTGGTACTGGTGCTGATGTTGAAACAGTAGAAAATGGTAGAAAGTGCAGTAGTTAATATGTTGAAATTTCATGATCAGAAAGCAAATTAATTATATGCATAATTATAATAACTTGTATAGTATGCAAATTAGATACCTGGATATGATGGACTGGAATATGGTAAGCCTGTGTGTTTATAAACCAGGGGTGGGCAACTGTAGCAGATCCGAGGTCCACTTTTATGCCCGGAAACCATCCATGTGTCAAAAGGATTACCAAAAAATAAAACTGAAGCTCAAACTTCCCAGAAGCCTACTTCTGGTTCTCAAAAAATGTTTTTTTAAAAAACATTAAACAATACAATGCAGGCAGGCCTTAAAACCGATTTAAAAAGTAAAAATGTTGTACTATGTGACTTCTAATACAAGCAATCTCATTTTAGCCAGTGTTATCTAATTGCAGGGCGTCCCGACAGGGCACCCACAAATTGTACTTGATGGGGAAATTAATTTAGCTCAATAGGAAGCAGCAAGAGAGCTTCAGTAACATAAAGCCAGGATCTCCGCCTTTTTATAATAGTTCCATACTCAGAGAACTCCAGAGACAGTGTCCAAATTAATTTAGTTTATATAGAAAGGGAGTTCACGCACAGACACACACTCTTTCATGCCCACACACACACACGAACTAACGATGGAAAGGTAGGAATTAACAGTGTGTTGCAGTGAAGTGAAGATCCAGTTGCAGGGTTACTGGAATGAGGATGGCTGAGTAGCCACCTGCGACACATGAAGTGGCTGGCTACTGAGGTGTTGAGTTGAAACTGAACAGAGGTTCTGCCTGGTTTCAGACTAAACTGATTTGCCATTGTCTGGGCTCATGTATATATAGCAACAAATGGGTCCTGAGGGCAGTATTTCAGGAGTTGATAGGCTTAAGTGACTTTCCCAAGGGAAACGAGTGGGGTGCAATATGCAAGGCTGTCAAGACAATTGGTGTGAATGTCTTCAGACCAAAAGAGTTTCATTCCCAGAAGGAAACTCCCTTTGTCTGTTGTATGTAAACAATTTCCAAGTGCAGCTCACTATCATCACTCCATTAGTGAAGGATTATGAAGATTACAATCTTAAATCAGTTCAGAGAAGTGCCTCTGGCTTCTCCCATGCTGAGCCATCCAGAAGTCCCAATGTGGTATGGATGGCTTCCTGCGCTGGGGAGCCTCCTGGTGGCTACTGCCAGCAACCTCCCTTTTTAATATTGATTTGACATCAAGGGTCACAGAGGGGTGACTGAGGGCTGGATCCTGGGGTAACACCAGGAAAAGATCAGTCTGGGAATTCTGGAGATTTTGAGGGCTACAAACATTCTATTTCCATTTTTAAAAATAAAATCTTCCAATCCTACACTCCTGTCTACCTCACAGCTGCTGTTTTGTTTTCTTGCTATAGAATACGTAGCATTAGGGAATGGAGCCATACAATAATAGCTCAAAGGTACATCCACACAGCAGAATTAATGCAGTTTGACATGTCTTTAACTGCCATGGCCAAATGCTACAGAGTGCTAGGATTTGTAGTTTCGTGTGATATTTTGCCTTTTCATTCAGAGAGCTCTGATGCCACAACAAACTACAAATCCCAAGATGCCATAGAATGGAGTCATGATGGTTAAAGTGGTGTCAAACTGCATTTATTCTGCACCAGCCCACAATGACAGAATGTGCCGTTCAAATAAAAATCATCAAGTCTAACAAATTAGGAAAATGCACACACATACTTTTCAAGGCAGCACTCACTCTGAGTTCCTCCTGTTCACAAGGATGACTGGAGAAGAGTATCCAGGCCCTTACATCTGGGAACCATAGTGGTGGAGGAAGCATGGTGGCATGGGTAAAATACCCACAGCCACTGTAGTGACTGGAGATGGACTAGATAACCACACTACACTCTTAAAGAGTTGCTATTCCCCTTTAACAGCTCTAGCTGCCTCCTGTAGCATTTTGGGATTAGCAGTTGAGGGAGGAACATTTTAGAATTCTCAGCCAGAAAGCTCTTAGGCCTCACTGAACTTCAAATCTCAGAATGCAACAGGAGGCAGCCCAAGCAATAAAAGTGGAATAGTAGCACTATAAGAGTGTAATGCAGTAATGTGGGAGTGAAGACAACAACAAAGGACATTTCCATCAGGAGAGAAAGGTGCCTTGCATGTCCCTCCCATTCCAAAAGATGCCTTATGCCGGAGTAATGTACCAACAGGATTCTGCCCGGCATTTGCAGCAATAATAGTAGCACTGAACAGAAGAAATAAGATTAATAAGAATATGTGAGTAATGCTTTGAATTTTGCTAACAGTTTAAATATATGTTTTAATGATCACTGAAGTCACTAAAACAAAGGAGCAAGAATATGTGAGTTTTATGTTCATTTAGAGATGTCTTGAACAACTGAAGCTCTGGCAAACTTTACAGCTAGAATTCTCAAATTCATTTTCTCATAACACAAGGACAGGGAGGAATGTGCATGCAGTGGTACCTTCTGTCACATGTTTGATCACTTCTTCCCTCAAACTAAAGAATAGGTTATGTGGGTGTTAGACAATGATTCTGGCAGCATCAGGAATGCAATTAAGTCTCCGATATTTTTAGCAAGGTTGCACCCTTTTACTGGTTACAGGGAAACATTCTGCTCTGAAATTAATGGTACATTTTATTAGATTATCTTTTCAAAGTGGATTCTTTTGCAATCTTTCCCCATACTATTCAGCTGCCTGGCCAAATACATGGCGCAGTCCGAAGCATGTTTACTCAGAGATGAATCCTACATGTCCTTTGGGATTAATTCCTAGATAAGTGGCAAGGGGTAGCAGTCATAACCTTCATGCCAATAAGCTTAAGGACATAAGGTTGCCAGCTTTTTGACAACTCTACTCCTATGCCTTTTCCCCCCCTATAATGTAATTGCCATAATATGGAAAGTAGGGATGCCATATCCCGCCTGTAGGTGGGACAATCCCGCTTTGGGCAGTGCCGACCCGGTCCTGGTCCGGTTTGGCACCAAAACCGGGACGGCACCACCCGCAGCCACCTCCGCCCCCACACGCGCGCGGAGTCTTCCAAGGCCTTGCCGGGGCCTGGGAGCGCTCTCCGCGGCCAGAGCTCTGGCCGCGGAGACGCTCCCTCCCAGGCCCCAGCGAGGCCTTGGAGGCGGCTCCGCAATCGCGGAGTCCTCCAAGGCCTCACCGGGGTCTGGGAGGAGGAGGAGGCCGCTTGCCACTGCGGCGATGGCCGCGATGACGGGCGGACCCCGCACCCCTTCCCGGCCTGAGAGGAGGCCGAGGCTTCCTCCCAAGCCAGGAAGGAGGACAAGGTTTTAAAATGTAGGACCTTTTTTAATTATTTCCTGGCCTACATTTTTAAACCTTGTCCTACATTTTTCCCAGTTTGGAGGTCCTCAGATATGGCAACCCTAAGTATAGAGAACATAGTTTCTGAACAGGGCCAATGGCTGGGAGGTGTGAGGGGGAGGGGGAACTGGCAAGATTACATGAAATATAACAAGCAAAAGAAATAACATCATTATATTTGCCATCTCAGATTTCATTGAAAGGTTAATCTTGTTGCCCTCGAATTACATTATTGCCTCAGAGACAGACTACAATCTGTTTATAAAGATGGAACAGGTGGAAGTGGGAGACTTAAGATCTTAAAACGATCATAAAAAGAAATCCTGGGTTTTGCTAGTAATCCTTTCAAAAGAAGCCAAAAGCCCTTTAGTGGGACTGTGGAGTTGCTCAAGAGGTTCCTTGTAACCCTCACATGAATACATTTGTCATAACATTTTGCTCCTGATTTACTGGTCTCTCTAGTGTCAAAAGCTCTCCAAATACAGTAGTTCATCACTTGTCAATCATCAGCAGTATGTATGATAAAACAATCATGAGGTTCTGCAGGATTTGTGTGATCATGAGCCTGCTTGAGGAAACAGTTTTCAAATGACAATCTGGATAATTCTGGCAGGGTGACAAGTGTTCAGCACAAGAGTGGGGAACCTCTTCCAGGCAGTGGCATCACTAGAAGTGTGTGGGGTATGCACTAGGGGACATTCTAAACAAACAAGTTTATTGAATAGCCCGAGGGCCGTTTCAAAATACTCAAAATATAGTAATACAAGCAATGCCACTGCTTTCAGCAGAACCAGGCTGTGGCCTTCACTTACATGAAAAGATGCTGTGAGTGGGGTAAGGCACAGTGGGAAGAGAAAGGAGAGGCCCCAGACTGGAGTTTTTAAAATTACATTGGCCTGTTACAGACTGCCAAAATAAAGCTGCTTCGGGTCTCTTTGGAGGTATGCTATTTAAATGATGCATGCATCCTAAGAATCCAGAAGCTGCACCAAAAGCTGCACTCTGGTGCTTAGGAATGGAGTGTGGCTTTGGTGCGACCTCCGGACTCTTAGGACCCATGCATCATTTAAGTAGCATACCTCCAAAGAGACCCGAAGCAGCTTTATTTTGGCAGTCTGTAACAGGCCACTTTAAACTTTTTTAAAATTTATTTTTTAATTTTTTAAAAAACGTTAGTTAAAAACATCACATCTTACTAAATTTTCACTTTAACCACATGAAACTATGTACATGTAAATACATTGAGGCTGTGGGTATCATATGATATGTATATACATGTAAATACATTTAGGTTGTGGGTATGTGGCTGCTTTGTCTTTTGTCTGAATTTGTTACCTATTATTAGATGGGGTTTGATATTTATGATGTTACTGCTTATGGTTATGTTCAAGTGGAGTTCAAGTAGTATGAGTTGAAGACAGTTAATGAGGGCATATATATATTAGCGCATGATGGGACATGTAGTGTTCATACACAGTGGCTGGCTGGCTGGCTAATGTCAGGGGAGGAGTAATACTGGTTCTTGTTGTGTGCCTTCATGTTATTTCTAACATGGCTATCCTAAGATCAACTTATCATGGTGTTTTTTGGCAAGTTTCTTCAGAGAGGGTTTGCCATCCTCTAAGGTCAAGAGAGTGTGACTTGCCAAAGGTCACCCAATGGGTTTCCATGGCCAAGCTGGGATTCAAACCCTGGTGTAGTGAGGTACTCACCCAGATAGAGAGAGCTGAAGGGACTAAGGGCAGCCAGGTGGTGGAGGTTGAGGGGAAGGAGGAAGTTAACCCAGAGGTGGAGCCAGTGGAGAAAGGAGGAGGAGCTGGAAGGATTATAAAAGCAGAAGGGCTGAAGTGTGTGGGGAGAGAGGATGGATGTGGAAGAGCTGTTTGGGCAGCAGCGGCTGGGGAAGGGAAAGAACAGGGTTTAAGGAGGCCAGAGAGGGACAGAGTCCCTGTGCCTCTTCCAAGAAGGGCCCTAAGGCCAAAGCAGATGCCCCAAGTGGAGGAGAGGGGACAGAACCCTCGAGAGGAGGGAGTCTGGGCTTTTGCGGGCTCTGGGGAGTGGACAACCAGAGGCCTTGAGGATTTGGAGGACAAGTGGTGGAGTCCACAAGAGAAGCCCTGGGAAACAAGCCATGTCCCGATGGGATGTGGAGATGTCTGACTAAAAAGACTGGACTTTATGTTTTGAGCTATCATCTACTGGATATAAAGCTATTTTCTTATTAAAGGTACAGTTGTACCACACTTGCCTGAGTAAGTTTGTTGTGCATGTGGGAGAGAACATAAGGGGAGGAGTCTGTTGCCTTGCAAGATGGAGCCTGCTATGCCAGCCCCGCCCACATCTGGTTTCTAGAGTCCTAGTCCAATGCTCTAACAACTATACCCCACTGGCTATCAGCAAGCACCAAAGTCAATCTCACATAAAGAAATGGCATCTGAGAATAGAGGCATGTGAATGGACAGGAGCAAATGTGTGCATGTTGTGGAAAATGGGAAAATGTAATGCTTTCTATATGTTTGTAATGAGGTGGAGGGGTTTACTGTACAGTACTTCGGTTAGCAGAAGTCAAACTGTTAATTGCTTTGGTTGCTGACTAAAAGTTTTGCTGTTATCTCACAGAAGACTGGTTCACTGAACTGGACAAAATGAGCAGGATCTGGCAGGGCTCCAGGGGTGTGTAAGCAGATTCAGCCCCAAGGCCTGAGTTTTCCAGTTCAGGTTTATGCCTTTCTTCCTTGACTGTAATGGCTGGTTGGACCTGCCTCCTTCAACTCAGCACCCTTGAGATGTGTTGGATTGCAGCTTCCTACATCTCTAGTCAGTATGCAGATTTTGGCTGGGTAGAAATTATATTTACTGCCCACTTGAAGAACTGCCACTTGACCATAATTTGACCTCATGCATACATTGGGGGCCGGTTTTGGGGTGAAAATTATAGATTTTGATATAATAATAATAATAATAATAATAATAATAATAATTATTATTATTATTATTTATAGCTCGCCTTTTCTCAAGGAATGAAGGCGGGTTACAACATCCTAAAAACCATAGAATGCAATAGCGTAAAATATCAGTTACTATTAAAACAAGTTTTCCCCCAAGCCCCCAACCCAATTAAAAAATTACAATCAAGGAACTAGAGTAAATAAGAACAAATATAATAAAAGACAGAGGCGGGATAGTCTATATTTGCAGGGCAGACAAGTGACTTGCTCGGGGTGTGTGTGTGTGTGTGACTAATTAGGAATGGCCTGCTGGGAGAAATCCGTCTGTATGGCCTTCTTAAAGGCCGTTAAAGTGGTAATAAGACAGATTTCCTCCGACAGGTCATTCCATAGTCTAGGAGCAGCAGTGGAAAAGGCCCTCCGGATCACAGCAGATAATCTTGATTTTTTAAAGATGTAATAAGTTTTTCCCAGATGACCAAACATTGCGGGGTATATGGAAGAAGGCGTTCTTGCAAGTGGTCTGGACCCAAGCCATGTAAGGCTTTAGAGGTAATAACCAACACCTTGTACCATGCCCGGAAACTGATTGGGAGCCAGTGAAGGGATTTCAATACAGGTGTTATATTTTATACTAACTGAAGTTTCCGAACTTAGCATAAGGGTAGCCCAATGTAAAGCATGTTACAAAAGTCAAATCAAAAGGTTACCAATGTATGTACTACTGTTTCCAGATCTCCCGGCTTGAGGAAGGAGTGCAGCTGGCATATCAGCCAAAGCTGATAACAGGTGCTCCTGACTGTCGCATCCACCTGAGCTGTCAAGTGAACCTTCGAGTCAAGGAGCACCCCCAAGCTGTGAACAGAGTCCTTCAGGGGAAGTGTGATCCCGTCCAGAACAGGCTGGCATATCTCCATTCCCAGATAAGTGGTCCCTATAGCCTATGACCTGTGGGTAGGTCAAGAGTAAAACTTAGGAGCATGTAACAAAGGATGTAAAAGATGTTAACGAAGCTTCTGATAAAGAAGGTCCTTTTTACAAAGGCCTGTTACAGACTGCCAAAATAAAGCTGCTTCGGGTCTCTTTGGAGGTATGCTATTTAAATGATGCATGCATCCCAAGAATCCGGAAGCTGCACCAAAGCTGCACTCCAGTGCTTAGGAATGGAGTGTGGCTTTGGTGCAACCTCCGGACTCTTAGGACCCATGCATCATTTAAATAGCATACAGTACTTCCAAAGAGACACGAAGCAGATTTATTTGGGCAGTCTGTAACAGGCCAAAGTCTTTTTCTGCCCACCCAGTCCCTCCTCTTTTCTTCCTTGCTCTCTGTCTAGTTGGAAGTTTTCTTCCATACAGCATTAACATTGGGAGGATTGTGAAGGACTGGAGAAACAGACACTCAATTGCCAAGTTGCAGCAGTATCTCTGCATTAAACTGTGCAATAAAACTCAAGCTGGAGACAAATGGGATGCTTCTCAATCAATCCTATTCTAGTTATCTGTACCTGCCTAAAACAGGCAAAGCAGCTGCCTCTAGAATTCCTTACTGGGCCTGACTGAACAACCAAGCAGAAAGAAAGGGGGCAAGTGAATTAGCCTGCCTTTACCAGATACCCTTTTAAGTTTAGAAACCAAAATGAAAATCATAAGAAAAATGGAGGCTGGTGAAAGAAAAATGCATTTTAGAAGAAACTTTTAAATGAGCTGTAGTAGGTTCAAATTGTTTTTTTTTTGTTTACTTATGTGAGGCTTAGTTTTGAATGAAAACTTCAGTGAAACGCATGAAACTGTCCTTCTTTCATTCAATTTTCCCCCCTTTTTGGTGATACAGGAACCTAACCCTATTCTTTCCATGTTATCTCTACGTCTGCTACCAAATTTTTTGTTAAAGAAGTAATGCTCTGGAACATATTTACTTCATTATCTGAGGTATACCTATATATCAGTTCTCACACCAGCTTATTAGAACTGACTTGACTGCTTCTTCTTTTGTAAAAACAAGACTTCCAAATTACCAGTGAGAATCTATTGCAGGGATGGGGAAGGTATGGTTTTTCAGATGGCGTTGGACCGCAACTCCCAGCAATCTTGACGATTCCCTATACTGGCTAGGGTGTTGTGAAATGAAGTCCAGCAACATCTGGAATAATATCACTAGGTTGGATCCATAGTGGTCCTGAGCATTCAAGCTGGAGGTAAGGGGCAGGGAGGTCATATTTGCAATACCTTGTTCCCACTGCAGACCCCTGTACCTCCTGAAGAGTTGTTCTGGAGGATTAAGGGGCCTGCCAGAAAAGCTGCAGAGGGAATAATTTGGGTGAAGATGGTCTCTGTGTCCACTTCCTGTACTGGATCCCAGTGTCTTCCATGAAAAGTGGGAGCCCTACATTCATAAAATGACCTACCTGGATCCAAATCCATCAGTTATGAATGGTGGGCTTCACACCTACTGTAGACAAGATTCATGATTCATCTATTGCTGATGGTGTACAAAGAGCAATTCTTACTAGAGAATGGATATTTGGATATTTTCAGTAGAGATTAAGAAATAAACCTAAATCTTTAAAACAGTTGTTATCGTGCCCCAGTGCAACCCAGTAACGAAGACTCCTTGATCATAATAAAAGAGATTCTTTATTTGTAGACTCGCTTGCAAGCGAGTACCGGCCTCATCTGCTAGTGCAGGAAAACGAGGTTTCAAAGGACATGGCCACACACAGGTGGTTTTATACCTTGCCAGGCAGCGGTACAAAAGCAAGAGTGCAGTTTTTTGGCTAGTCCACATGTAATAACACCTCCTATTTCCCTGCCTACCTCTTAAATCACTTTGGTTGTACTGAGCACCCTCCCAAAGGTGAACCCAAATTATAAGACCAGCTCCCACCATGTGGGTATCAAAATTATTATTGTAATGAGGGTTTAATAAACCATTGGGCACTAAGAGGCCAACTCCTGTGGTCAGCCCCCTCTAGTGTTGCCATAATTCTCTACTACAAACTACCCCATGCACTCAGGTCTTCTGGGAGGAATCTACTGCAGCTTATGAAAACTAGGCTGTCAGCAGCCACCCAGAGGACCTTTTTGGCAACCACTCCCAGATTATGGAACAGCATGCCGGAGGAGATCCGTCACATTACCAGCTTAAACAGCTTTTTAAAAAAGCTGTTAAGACACATCTCTTCCAGCAGGCTTTCCCTGAATAGATAACTGGCCACCAAAGATCGGAACCCGTTACCTCTCTGAATCTGCTATAGCGACTGTTTGATTGTTTATTTTAAGGTATGTTTTAAGTTGTCACTTGTTTAATTGTTATTTTAGGGGAGTGAGATACTGGGTTTGGGACTGTACTGTTTTAACTTGTAAGCCGCGCCAGTTGTCTTGGAGAGAGGGGCGGGATATCAATTTTAAATTTATTTATTTATTTATTTAAAATGTAGGACATTCAAGAAAAATAGGGGATGTGACAAATGAAACCCAAAAACATTAATTAAAAAACACCACAAAACTATTAATATCAATTCAAACTGCGCCTCACCTCCAGTTCCAGGGAGGGCTTGCCAAACCACCTGTGCCTCAGGCCCAGGAAGGACTCCCTGGCTTTGCCACATCACCGGATCAGGATCAGGGAGGCAGTTGTGGTGGCAGCCGAGGAGGCCCCAACCCCTCCCTCCCCAGTCCCAAGTGAGGCCTGGCAAGGCCACCAGGCCTCACAGGCTGCCTCTGCCACACCAAAGTGATGGTAGGACATCTTTCTAAAACCAGGCCAGGACATTCCCAAAGGCTGAAAAATCAGGAATGTCCTGGACAAACCCGGGATATGGCAACTCTATCCCCTCCCTTGTTTTAATTTCTGTTGAACACTTAGAAGATTATTGTATTGCCTTTTTCCCAATCTGGGCACGGGCTGAGAAGATGTGCTACAGCACAGCTCTGTGCCTGGATTGTTACTATCCTGCCCCAGAATGGCTCCCATGATGGAAAAGAAACATTTTTAAGGAGAGGGACAGGATGGTAACAATCTGGACAAGGAGCTGTGAGGTAGCACCTGTTCCTAGCCCAGCCTCAGCCCATGCCCAGACTGGGAAAAAGTGCCTAGTGCAATAATCTCCTTAGTCTGACCACAAGTCTGCTCTTAATTCCCATTTTTAGCAAATTTTGTTGCTAACTTAGCAAACTGTTTCCTGTTTTTAACTATTTCTTGTAATTCTCAGCTGATTCCCTGTTTTACTATCTTTGCCTTTGCAAGGGTGTCAAAAAGCAGCATTTTACATGTTATTAAAGCCTTAGCTATTAATCATTCCCTTTGGCCACTGATTATCTTGGTCCAAACCATCCCAGACCCTTCAGGAACCTTCCCCCCCCCCCCCCCCCCGTGCTTTCATAATATGAGCCATAAAGGTTGTCAAATGAAGTTCTTCCATCATTTGTAGATTATTCATCAACTGGACTGATGGTATTTGCTTGAACAGCTGAGGGAGGAGGAAGAAGAGGAAGAAAGAATGTTTAAATTAAAGAGCACAGGGATTTATGAAAAACATCAGCTTCTGAAAAACAGTATCTGAAAATTTTTAATTTACAGTACCATGACATTGGGTTTTGCCATGTGTCAAGCATTGATGTAGCTATGCAAAAAAACCACTAGATGGCAAACTATACCCAGTACTTTGTTTCTGTAAGTAAGATGGTGGAAAAGTATAAGAAAAGAACATATTACAGTATTTATTCCCATGAAGAGAAAGAGTCAGAACCCTAGCAAGCCTGGAACCTTGTGAATGTATGAACCCTTTCTCCTCCAAAGAAAGATCTCAATGACTGTGTAGCAATTTTAAGAGAAGGCAATGGGGGAAAAACTCACTTTCATCCAAGAACATTTGAAGAATGGGTTGGTGATTAAAATCTTTCCATTAATTACTCTCAACATGAACAGGCTGTCACAAGACTGTGTGAATGCTCCCTAAAGAGATAACAGTTCTTTGAAGGATGGAAGAAAATGTATTCCCCATACACGTGCTTTAAAAACTAGTGAGATGACTGAAGTTTGTTAAAACAAATCTGTAACAGATTAACATACGCTAAGGCCTTGACATGAAAAGTGATGGAGATCATTTGATGGTGAAGTGCTACATATCTTCCAGCTGTCCTGATCTGGCAGGGGCAATCTCAGTTAGCTTTATGTAATCTGATTTATTCAGAAGAGTTTAAAAGGTCCTAGGATGTATCCACACTCCAAAATTAAAGCAGTTTGGTACCACTTTAATTCCCATGACTATCATATTGAATCCTGGGATTTGTAGTTTGATGAGGCACCACACATCTCTGACAGACCAGGCTGAATATTTCACCAAACTACAAATCCCAGGATTCTGTAGGATAGAGTCATGGCAGTTAGAGTGGTGTCAAACAGTTTTAATTGTGCAGTGTAGACACACCCTTAGTTTCTCACTCTTCCTTCCACTTTCCTCCTTTATCTCTGGCATACATCAGTTGCTGCAAACAATGTTTAAAGTGCAGAAGTACTGTAGTTCTTATTCAGTTCAGTAGGGAGAGAACACAGGAAGGGGGCACAGCCTTGGACTTTCCTGTAGACTCAAGCAAAAGCAAACTGCTGCAGCTTCTCCTCGCTTGTGTGTGCTTCCTCTTTAATAACTTTTGCCATCTTCACTCTACTATGATGTTGCTTATCCACACATGTCCCAGCTTTCATCTGTGAAATCTTGGGGGATATAATGCTAATCTTTGTGAGGGCTATATATTTACTCTCACCTACATAGCTCAGTTAAATGTATTTGTGTTTGTGAAACAAAGCTTGGAAAAGTTACAGTTCCCAGAATCCCTGAACCAGAAGCTGGAATCCAAAAATAACTTTTCTCAGGCTCTGTTGTGAAAGTAATGCAGCTTATGTTTTCTTGGGGAGGGAGCATCCCCTTGAGGCAATGAGTAGAACATGGCCCAGTCCGCTGTGCTGACATGGTAGTCATTGGCTGCAGTGTAACACATGTACAAACAAGTAATGTTTGCAAAACCATCTCCTCTTTTGCCTTTCTTAGTGGCATGTTCATTCTTCACTTCCTCGAGACCCTGCCAATGCTTCCACTGCTGTATATATTTGTGTGGAAAAGTATTTTATTGGTCTCACTTTTGTATACTGACCCTGAATCCTCTGGAAGAGAAGCAGTTTTGATAAAAGAAAGGATAAACAATAAATCGGAGCAATTAAATATGCCATAAAGATCATATCAACATTTTTAAGCACAGATAAGGAACCATTTTTCCAACCCCTTCAAGTTTGTGTCAGGCACTGATATGTGACCCAGACACTACCTTGTTGTGGGATCTGCCTGTTTTTTCAATTTGTCAGTCACCCAGCAGTGGGACTCTGACTAGAAAGATCCAAAGTATTCCTAGCTTTGGTACTGCTTATACCAAAGGTGACATTTATGCCTTCCCTGGAGGCAGTGTTATTCAAGTGTGAATTTAAATATCTGGTTTGCATTCATTACAAACCCATTCAAAATGGGCTGGCTCAGACCTGGGCAGGACTGGTCTGAAGGTGCAGCTGACTTTCATCCTCTTACAGCCTCTGGCATACCTCTTTGCAGTGCACCTCCTTGAGGGTTGCTGTCTGGGTCAGGGACAGGTGAAGGACTCCCCAGCCTTTGTGGAGTCTCTTCTTGCCCTCTTGCACCCCAGTTTTCAGGGCAACTCCCCCTTCTGTGAATTAGTTATTCAGAAATTAAATTGAATTTGATTTCTGTTTCTTGGGGGTGTGGCTGCCAATGGATGAAAATAAAACCTTTCGCTATGGACTCATCGTTGTGGGGTTCTTTCTGGTGATGATTGGCATGTTCATCATGAGCGTAGAGAAGCCTCAGATCTACATCACTTTCTGCACTCTGGGAGCCTTGACCATAGTAATCGGGATCATTTGGAGTATGTGCCAGTGCTACCCAAAGGTAGGGAACAAATCTTTCTTTTTTAAAAAAGGTGACCTCAACAAATGATCCCCTCTCTTCTCTCTCTCTCCCTCTCTTTCTTCGTACTTTATATATGATTCTTGTCTCCAAAAAGAATTCCCGAGCTATTGGAGGTTTTAGGTAATTTTTAAGATACTGGCTGGCATCCTAGTGGTGTCTTATGCATGTGAGAGTTCACCTGCACATGCATTTTCTATTTTTTTGGCTAAAGTTTATATACGTGGAGCTATGCACATGGTGCCATTGTACAATAGTTGTGCCATTGCACGATAGTTGTAATGACATTGATTTCATGGATGAGCAATTTGCACAATGTGCAATTTGGTTGTGCAACATCATTGGTTTATATCAAAGTGGCATAGCATAAATGAGGCATAACTCCGTGAGAATGCTAAGATAACGGTAAAAAAGCATTCATGCCCAAATGGCTTTAAAAATGCCTCAAGATCTTTTTAAAAAGTAACTTTTATAAATAGCTAAAAAAATCAGTATGCAAAGGGATCTTGCAGTCCCTTTGACTCTAACTGTGTGAAGGAAGTTGCTGCATAAGCTTTCATAGACTTAGTCTAGTTCCTCAGATGTCAAGTCTACGAAAGCATATGTTACAACTTCTTTCAATCTCAAATGTACTACAAGATACCTTTGCATACCAATATTCCAGACTAACACAGCTATGCCTCTGAAGTCTAGCTAGAAAATGTTACTCATTCTACCAATAAAGTAATTAATTCCCACTTACCAGGACCTTGTTTTAAAAAGGGGGAAATGTAACTTGGAAGTGTTATTTCCAAGCTTTGATTTGTGCATAGGTTCCAATTTGACTGAAACAGCAGCAGGAAAGATGGTGCTCTACTCTTTATTCCATACATTATTACATTTGCTTCCACAAATTTTGATGACCTTGCAGAGAAAGGGTGTGTCTTTCCCCACATGGGACAAGTGTGTGTGTGTGTGTTATGTCAGTGAAGGGGGGACTCTTCCTTACTGCTGCTAATCCACTTGCCTCCTCTGTCTTGGCTTCATCCACATACCTGTCCAGAGGGAGAGTGCAAGCCAATGGAGGATGCTGATATCTGTACCAGGGTGGGTAAAGTGCAGACCTCCAGATATTGTTGAACTGAGGCTCCCAGCAATCCTTACCATTGGCTGTGTTGTCCTGGTATTCTAGATGTTGTAATCCAGCAACATCAGGATGGCCACATAATTCTCATAACTGGTCAATATTCTTACAGTTGCTTGCATACTCAAAAACAGCAAATCCACAGGCTGTGCAACAGCAAGAAGGAAGCACAAGAGGGACAAGAAATTCTGGGGATTGGAAAGCCAGGGTGGTATGGTGATAAGAGTACTAGTTTGCTAGTTGGAACTTAGATCTAGGTTCAAGTCCCCACTGAATCATGAAACCCATTGAGGTGACCTTGGGCCAGTCAATCTCTCTGACTGTTTCATTGTCTCTGACCCACCTCACAGGATTTTTGTTAGGATAAAGTGTGGAAAAGGAGCACCATGTATGCTGTCTTAAGTTCTTTGGAGGAAAGGCAGGGTTTACAGTTAACTAACAAATAATAAATTGGCAGTGAGTCCCCGGCAGCTATGAAGGTCTTGACAGGTGTCCATCAATGCTACCCATTCCATGTGGAAGTGAACACAAGTCAAAGCATGCAGCTATGTGCATGTGTCAAACGTACCCCAAGAAAGCTATGCCCCCCTACTTTGTTCAGTTCAGCCAACTCCCCTAACTTCTCCCCTTTCCCCCCCAGGTCAGAATTGTTTCTGTTTATTCAGAGTCGGAGAAGTTCCTTGTAAAAAAGCCTAGTACTTCATGCGTTGAAAATGAGATTCCTGAGAAGAGTAGGTACGTATATCTAAGAAAACCAGACTTGTAGGCTTCCACTCAACAGTATGTAATCTTCTTTTTAATTAGAATGCTAATCAGTAGTACATAGCATAAACTGTGTTCCTAGGGGACAAGGTCACTCTCTGGAAACTTTGGCATGAGAAAATGAATTACTTGAAATGTTATGTCTATTTAAAGCTAAAGAAGCACAAGAAAAGCACCATCTTGCTCATTATTTTTAAGATACAGAACAACATTGGAGACCAAAGTTCAGGAAAGATAAAGGGTGATCTTCTGGCTGCAACATTTAGCCTCATTTCAGTGTCTTGGCCTTCTATATATATATCATCTCATCCAGCAAATACCGATATTGGAAATTTTTTACTTTTCCCAGAACCTCTCAATTACCTTTTTGGGATTTTTGTCCAAAAAGTAGCTTTTTCAAGCTCAGAGAAAAGTTAGCCCAGGACAAAATAAATAACAAACAAAATAACAATTCCTGATATGTTGGAGTACAAATCCTCGAATATTCCTTGCCGTCCAGAATTCAAGGAGTTATAGTGGGTTGAGGAAGTTATATTGGTTAGGGAAGGGTAGTTTGTTTGTTTGTTTGTTTAATCCGTGTCTTACTTTTCCACCAGGTCTGGGGTGTAAGGTGGCTTACAACATAATTTAGCAAAGGGTTCCAGTAAAAACACAATAAATTAGACCTATTGAACTACAAATGAAATGAATTATAATAGTTTATGGCCCTCCTAATAATAAATACGAACTGAAATATTAAAAAGTCTGGTACATCCATTTAAATCCTCTGAGTATAACAGGCAATCAGTTGTTCAAAGACTGCCTGAACAGAAAGGCTTTTGCCTGCTGGCAGAAGAACAGCAAGGAGGGGTCTAGCATAACCTGATTTGGAAGGGAGTTCTAGAATTTGGTAATGGCCGTCAGGAAAGCCCTCTCTTGTGTCCTTACCAAAAGCATGTCATACCCTCCAACATTTCACAGATTAAAACTGGGACGCCTGTGGCCAAGCAGAATCAGTGTGTGGTCAAGATGGCAGAAGTTATTAATTAGATAGAACAGACAAGCTATGAGAGACTGCAGCAGTTTGCTTTTGCTAGAATCTACTGAGAAGGGTAAGATTCCACCCCTTCCTTCCTCCAAGGCTGAGTCAATGCAGTGCAAACTACTTTTGCTCTTTGAAATAAGTTTGCACCACTGTTCATAAGCCAAGGCAAAAGAAAGTGGGAGGAGGAAAGACAAATTGGAGCATTATTAAGGCAGTTGAGAAAGTGGGACAACAGAAGATTAATCAGGATTGTCCATGCCAAATCAGGACAGCTGGCAAGTATGGTGCTTCTGAAGTTGATAGAACCTACAGAAGGCATCTATATTCTAGAATTACTATTTTCTAGAATGCCTGGAACCATGGTGTTAAGGGCTTTTATATGTTTTAATTACCACTTTGAATTGTGCCTAGAAATAGACTGGCAGCCAGCAAAGATGTTGAAATGAGAATTAAATGTTCCTTGTAACCAGCTTGGGTCAGTAGTTGGTTTGCAGCATTTTGGACCAGCTTCAGTTTCCTTCAAGTCTTAAAAGGCAACCCCATGTAGACCATTTTACAAAACAGGTTGCTACTAAGGCATGTATATGTCACCAAGGCAATATTATACATCTCCCAGAATGGTTCATTTGGTGCATTAACTTTAACTGGTCAAGTGCACTTCCAGTTTCCTTAGTAGCCTGGGCATCCAGGCTCAGGATTGAATCCAGGGGCCCATTTACGCTATGAAATAAACCAGTGTGGAACACAGGTTATTTCATAGGCATTCATACTCCCCATGACTGCACTTGGTACAGTGTGTGGTGGAGCAGCCCCAAAACCCCCTTTATGCGGTGTATTTGACACCAGGTCATCTAGTGAGTTTTTTGTGGCATCACAATGATCTGGATCTTTGGTAGTGAGAACTCACTACTGAAGAGATCCAGATCACAAGGGGCCATTTTGAAAATGGAGGTGCCTCCATTTTCAAAATGATCTGGTGCCTTTTCCTCCTCCCTTCTCTTCCTCCCCACCATCTGCCACTGCTGTGCTTCCTTTCTTTCCCTTGTCCTCCTTTCTCTCCCTCCTCCTTCTCCTTCTCTTCCTCTCTCCGTCCCCCACCTCCTGCCATAATCAAATCTCTTGTGGCACTTTATCCCTATTGCCCCCACCCCCTGAGAATGGCAACAGGGATAAAATACCATAAAGAGATTCAGTTGTGGCAAACATAGTGGGAACTTCGATCTGGTATGAGATCCCTGAGGAGACCCAGCTCTCCTCGCTACAAAAAAGTAAGTGTGAATGCCCACCCAGGAGTAGACCCAAACTGCAAACCTGCATCTTTGGGGAGTGTAAGCCCATCTTACTGATTTCCTGATTTCCTATTTTGACTCTTTTTTGGATACAGACAGAAAGTAAAAAATATTTTCATCATCAGCTTACTGGTGGCGCTGATCCCAAATCTCTGGATAACATCTCCCAGAATTTCAAGTGAATAATGTGGATGAGGGTCTGGGGGTGGAGTGGAGATAGAGTCATGTGCAACTCCACAGTTCAACAGCCAGAGCATCTCCCTTGCTCTCATCTCTCAGATATGTGAAAACTACAACTGTCCAATCAAGATAAATTGTTAGCCAAAATAATCTTCCCTGTCTTCTGTCCACCAGCTGAAATCCAGTGCTCCCTTTTCAGTGCCTCTCAACTGAATACTGAGCAAGGGTAAGAGGATAGCCTGTTGTATATATTCCAGTAAGCCATTAATTTTCTGATTTAAGACTTTGACAGCCCTTACTGTCCTAAATCCTATTGTTAGTCCAACTACAGTAGACTCACTGAATCAATGGAAGCTTGGGAAGTCAACACTATGTAAGTTCCATTGATTCAGTGAGTTTAGCCTAAGTGGGACTAGCAATAAAATTAAGGAAACTGTGGATTAGTCCTTCCCCAGACAGACATGTTTTCTTGCTCAAATGTGTGATTTTAAATCAGTGTGTCTTAAATGGCTGTCTTTCAATAGGGCTAGGGTGGACCAATCTTTCATAAATCTGTTTCATGGTAAGTTTTAGGATAGAGGAGTCCTTTCATGTATCCTAATGTAACTTCTAGACAGGGTCCATCATTGTTCAGGTTTGGCTTAATGGGACCTATAGTGGCACATCTCTCCATCCCAGCACAGTTTCTGGCTTTAGGACTCTGATGGAGAAAGGAGAAGATCCCCATTTAAGGGCTTGTTTTGAATGTTAACATATTGGTGAGTGAATTTGCTTTATCTACAGCCTCTAATTCATTTTGGCCACCTTCTTCATCAACTCATTAGAGGAGCAATTTCTATACAATGGGCTCAGTACCGTAGTATATAACATGACCCTGTGTCCTGTGCAATGAAGATTGTACTCCATGGGTACGAAAATCTTTGGCCTTTTGTATGTTGATGAATTATTATGCCCATCATGCCTTATCATTAGTCAAGTTGGCTACAATTCTTGGCAAATGGAGTTCAACACCACTGGAGTGGAAGAGATTGTAGAGCCCTGCTCTGTTTGAAGGTCTGCAAGAGGACAGTCCTGTGTGTGAGGCATCCTCTGTTTGAGATAACCAGTCCAAGATATATCCAATCCAACTCTGGTATGAAGACAGAGAACCTTATGGGAAAACAGGAATCTGTGAGGGAGAGCCAAAGGCCTAGCTAGTCGAACATGATGTTTACATAGTAGCCTACTGGTATGTTGCCCCTCACTAGTAATCTGGGCATAGTCTTTACTAGTATGTGGAATAACCTTTTACTTCTATTATGAATATTTTTAATGGGCAGCCTACTGGCATGTTACCCCTCACTAGTAATCTGGGCATAGTCTTTCCTAAGCCTCATTCCCACTTACCTCTTGAATCACTTCCTGCACTGATTCCTGAAACTGATTCAGCAAACAGCATAGTTCCCACTATGTTTGTGCCAGTTTCAAGAATCGATGCAGGAAGCGAGACCTGCGGCTTCCCCATCATGTCTCCCTCTGTCCTTCTTGGCCATACCGGGGACGGAGGAGAGGCCGGGGTGGAAGGAGAGAGGCAAGCCGGGAGGACTGAGGCATGCTGGGGCAGAAGGAGAGTGGCAGGCCGAGAGGATGGAGGACTGAAGACGGAGCATGGAGGTATGGCTGGGAAAGCCGCTGCCAGTAGGAACCATGGCGGATTCGAATCTGATTCGATTCTGCTTGGTTCCCATTTAGGGCGAATTGATTTATTTCCAAATAAATCGATTCAGCCCAAAAAACGCCCCATTTTACCAGCATCTCTTTGACGTGGGTTAAATGGGTAAAAATGAGTAAAAACCATGCCCCCCCTTTCCAAATTGCTTCAGGGATTCGAATTAAGTGGGAACCATGCTGGTTTAAACCGGCTCGAGATCCGGTTTAAACCATAGTGGGAACAACCTCCTAGAAATGCCTTACTTCTATTATGATTCTAAACTTTCATTTCTACATATAAAGCGGTCAATAGAAAATATAGACAAATGTATTTTCTCTTTTGTTCTTATGTTTTAGTGAATTCATTTCCACTTTTTCAGCAATGTTTAAATGGCCATGCCAGGGGAATGAACAAATCAGTCTATAGTTTCTTTCCCCAGTCAGTCAAGCAGGAATGGATGATAGGGCATAGAATTGGTTTTGATAGCTCCAGTTTAGAAATAAACAGCAAAGCAATTAGTTTTGTAAAAACAAAGGTTGGGAAATTACTCTTTAGACTACAACTCCAGAATCTGAAGCCTGCATTCTGGGATTTATAGTCCAAACAGTAATTTTTCCCATGCTCTGCATTAAACTGAAACCAAATTGGCTCAAAAATATGAAGTCATGCAGATTTCTGAATCACTAGTTAATTAGCTTCTTCTCCTGTAATGAAAAGGAACAGGATTACAAATAAACGACCCTTTCATACTACATAATTATAGCACTATAATTTCCATTTTAACTGCCATGGAAACATCCTATGGAATCCTGGGATCTGCAGTTGTTAAGAATTCTCTGCTAGATAGAGCTCTAGTGTGGCATAAAAATACAAACTCCAGGATTCTATAGGAGGTTGTCATGACACTAAAAGTGGGATATAGCACTATAACTGTGTAGTGTGAAAAGGTCCCAGGAGAAGTGGTATCCCACTAATGCTTGTATTTGTGCAGTTCACAGACACCTTATACCAGCTTGAAAGAATCTGAAGCCTATGAGAAAAGCCTGCCATCTTATGAACAGGTCCAGAAGACTGTGGCAAGCCCTGCAGAACACTTGGGAGTCCTCCCTACCCCAGTCCCACAAATCAAGGCAGGAGGGTGTATCCAGCCTTTTGTCCAGGCCAAAGCAGAGGTCCACAGGAATTCAGAGTGTGATGGAGATACTTGCAAGGATCCAGAATCACAGAGGGGAGCAACAAAGTTGCACTTGTGAGTAGCTCTTGTAATTTGCCCTGAGGCAGTGTTGCATTGTATACCACTTCCTTATGTCCACTTTCCCTTTCAATTGTTTCTGTTATATACTCTGCAGACATGCAAGGATTCATAGTCAGAGGATTGGAAATAAATAGCTGATGAAAAGCCCATTCACCAGACCATAGAGTGATTGGCCAGCTGCTTCTTTCTGGTTGAACAGATAATGTGGTTTTAGTTCAGAAAATATTTGTTTTCTAAAACATAAGGGCTGTTAACATATATGTTAATCCCACTCTAAAGTTGTAATATATAGACATAATGGATAAAATATTTTTATATGTCACAGCTTTAGAATTGGATTAACATTCTCATTCCCATTATATGCTCAAAGATGTTCAAATCTCAGACTGGACTAGCTTCTACCACAACATATACTTTGATGCATAGATAGTCAGGCAGGCAGACAGACAGACAGCTGGCACCTCAGATGTCAGTATGCCTGAGAATTTGCTCCAGATTTTAGTCCAAATTCTTGGCAAGATTCCTGGTGCCACTGGTATGAAGCCACCAGCCACTAGTGGATATGTTTTCTGGAAATCAAGGGCAAACAGAATAGCTTACTAGGTTTTCACAGACCAGAGCTAATGTGATACCATGGGATGCTCATAAACATCTTGACAGCTGATGTCAAGGTTTACACACAAAATAAATAAAATGCAAACTACTTTAGAGAAATGTAGGATTGGTATATCTGCGGGATAAATTTCACATCCAACATATGAACAGGAAGGGGGTGATGGGAGTTTTAATCCAAATTATCTAGAAGGCATTACGTTGAAGAAGTCTCAGGTAAGGTACTATGATTTTGAGGGAAGATGTGAATTCAGTGTAATGATCCTCTTCTAGACATTCTACAAAGAAGTCTGTATTTGTGTAGTTTCCAGTCACAACTGATTAGATAGACAGTCAAGTGTGCACAAACATTAGGCAACACTAATTTATTTGGATACTAGTTTAGAACAAAACAATAGCTGGATTTCACAGTTGCAGAACACTGTTTTTCCTGACCTTAAAAAATTGAACTGGCGTGCCTAACTGCAAATAACTTGGAGACCTAAAGTTCTCCTTTGGTTTTTAGTGAAGAGATTACAGTTGTGAGAAATTGTAACATTAAAGGTGCCGGCACTTTACAAGACCAAGGAATGATAGTGGTAGAATTAGTTGTCCTCTAGTTAAAGTCTTGCCTCTCTTTGGGGATAGGAGAGTGTAAAATATATCAAATGTTGGTGATGAATTGGCAAGATCAAGGTTTTTAAACTAGCCCGAGAAACTAATAAAAATGAATCTGGTCATTCCAGAACCAAAGGTGTTCCGGAAAAAGTCTAACATCTATCCTGCTTGGTTTACTGTAAACTCTCCAGTGGAAACACAAAACAGTTGAGCAAGCAGCATTGGCAACCATGACCTTCAATTTTTTTTAAATTTCAGCCAATTTAAGAAGTCCCAAAGCCAAGCACCACTAGCTTCACTGCAAGAAGAAATGGATACCTCTTCAATGGAATCTACTTCCAACAGTCCATTTCTACAGAGGTGGAAAAGTGCCCCAAATACTGTGTTTCCAACAACAGAAAGCCAGCTCAGATTCCAACTTCCTTGCTATGAAGATTTTGCCTTGATTGATTCTGTGATGATGGAAAGTCAGGGCTGGAGCAATGGTGAGATTATGGCACCAAACCAATGCCATTGCTCTGTTCCTGCCACAGCAAGAGATGGAACTTTGGCCATGGCAGTACCTGAGCTACTGGAACACCATGTCATACAGAAAGTGGAAGAAGATGATTTGTTCTATGGAATCAAAGAGGGCCCAGGAGATGTCCTCATATCTGTTGATGCTGCCCTTGAACTGAAAGAAATTAAGCACTAAAGGGGATGGTGGGATAAGTAAAACTTCTGAAGGGTCAACATTGTTCACAGAAGTCCAAATCCAGAAAAGAATGAAACAGGGAGGTGGTTCAGCTAGTCAAGTCAACAGTGGGAGACTGAGCAATGGGAGAGAAAGAGGAAATTGATGCCCAAACATTTTTGTTTTCTGCAGATTTGAAAGGAGAGATGGGAAGAATAAATAATGGAATAGAACCAAAGCAGAAAAAAAGGGGGGGAAACAGAAAAGAATGCAGAGGGAGCTGTACCTATTCACAATCCAAGGACAGGACAGAACACTATACTCTCATAGTGCTATTATTTCACTTTAACTGCCATGGCAACATCCTATGGAATCCTGGGCATTGCTGTTTAGAGAGGTGTATTTAGAATTCTCAGCCAGAGAGCTCTTAATAATAATAATAATAAAATTTTTATTTTTATACCGCCCTTCCATAGATCAGGGCGGTTGACAGCAAAACATCAAACAACATATACATCAGGGTTAAAAACAATTACACACAAACAGAATAAAACCCCCGTTAGCCAGTCCTCTTTGCCACAGAAGAGGAAGGGAGGCCCACTGGACTTTGATCGGGGAATGCAAGCTGAAATAGAAAGGTTTTTAGGTCCTTTCTAAATTGGGCCAGGGAGGTGGCCGAGCGGAGCTCTGTGGGCAGCGTGTTCCAAAGGGCCGGGGCGGCGATGGAAAATGTCTTCCTCGCGGTGGAGGTCAACCTAGCCCCTGGCACCTTAAGTAGTTGCTGCCCAGATATTCTGAGGGTGCGGGACGGAATGTACGGGGAGAGGCGGTCCTTCAGGTATCCTGGGCCCAAGCCATTTAGGGCTTTATAGGTCATCACCAACACCTTATATTGTGCCCGGAAGCGAATAGGCAGCCAATGCAGATCTTTAAGCACCGGTGTAATATGGCTGGCCCTGGAAGTTCCAGTGACCAGCCTGGCTGCCATATTCTGTAACATTTGTAGCTTCCGGGTTTGGTATAAGGGTTGCCCCATGTAGAGTGCGTTGCAGAAATCCAATCTCGAGGTTACCAGAGCATGTACTACCGTTTCAAGGTGTCTCTGGGCCAGGTATGGGCGCAGCTGGCGAATAAGTCGAAGCTGATAACAGGTGTTCTTGACCGTCGCATTCACCTGAGCAGTCAGGTGAAGCGACGAGTCAAGAAGCACCCCAGACTGCGCACAGAGTCCTTCACAGGGAGCGTGACCCCGTTCAGGACAGGTGGAACTACCACCATTCCTGGACCAGGGGAACCTATCACAAGTACCTCCGTTTTCTCTGGATTCAGCTTGAGTCGGTTTTCCCTCATCCAGCCCATTACTGACTCCAGACAGGCCACGAGAGGAGAGACACCATCCCCGGTCACTGCATCAGTCGGAGACATAGAGAAAATTATTTGGGTGTCATCAGCGTATTGATAACCCCGCGCCCCATGTCTCCGGATGATCTCTCCCAGCGGTTTCATGTAAATGTTAAATAGCATGGGAGACAGAATGGCTCCTTGAGGGACCCCAGTTATAAGGGCCCTCTCATCGGAGCACACGTCTCCCAGCTGCACCATCTGGGACCTCCCAGAGAGGTAGGACCGGAACCACTGGAGCGCAGTGCCCCCGATTCCCACCTCTGCCAGGCGTCCCAGAAGGATACCATGGTCTATGGTATCGAAAGCCGCTGAGATGTCCAAGAGCACCAACAGGGACACGCTTCCCCTGTCGATGCCCAGACGGAGATCATCGACCAAGGCGACCATGGCCGTCTCAACCCCGTAACCCGCCCGGAAGCCAGTTTGAAATGGGTCCAGATAATCCGTTTCATCCAAGACCGCCTGAAGCTGGATTGCAACCGCCCTCTCGATCACCTTCCCCAAAAATGGCAGCAGCGAAACTGACCGATAATTGTTATGTACCAGGGGGTCGAGGGAGGGCTTTTTTAATAAAGGTTTTACTATGGCCAATTTTAGTTCAGATGGAAATTGCCCTTCCCTCAAAGATGTGTTAATAATCCGGCGTAGCAATAAAGTTACCGCCGGTCCCCCCTGGGCCGCTAGCCATGAGGGACAGGGATCGAGAGAGCAAGTTGTCTTCCGAACGCTTCCGAGGATCTTGTCCACATCATCGGTACTTACCAACTCAAACCGATCCAGTTTAATGGAGTCCACGGAGGCTCTGGATGCCTCTACTCTAGGTTCTGCTTGAATGTTGGCGTTCAGACCTTCGCTTATCCGAGAGGTTTTATCCACGAAGAAGTTATTAAATTGGTCGCAGCAGGCCTTAGAAGGTTCAAGGATCTGGTTCGGGGCAGGAGGGAGCTGAGTTAGCTCCCTCACCACCCTGAACAACTCTGCTGGACGCGACTCCGCGGACGCGACACGAGCACCATAGAACGAGTTCTTAGCTGCTCGTATCGCCTCTCCGTAGTCCTCTAACAGTTGGTCTAGGAGAGCCTTGTCGTCTAAGCGAAGGTGTTTCCGCCAACGGCACTCTAGCCGTCGCAGTTCCCGCTTCCTCGCCTGGAGATCTTCCGTATACCAGGGCTTACGTTTGGAAGCGGGCCTGAGAGGGTGCTTGGGAGCGATACTGTGTATAGCCCTAGAGAGACCGGTATTCCAAATACAAGTCAGGGCATCAACAGAGTCGCCGTCACTTCCAACCATGTACCCCTCTAAAGCTTCCTGGAACCTTTTGGGTTCCATCAGCCTTCGAGGGTGGACCTCACTAAACTACAAACTCCAGAATTCCACAGAAAGTTAAAGTGAAATATAGTGCTATAACATTGCAGTGTGATAAGGACCTTAGTCTATACATACTGTACATGAAATCCCAAAGTGCTGTAAGCAGCTCTTATTCCAAAGATACGCAATGCATTTTGTGGAAAGTTTTGTCCTCTGGAGCATGTATATGCATGTATTTCATCTAGATCTATCTATCTATCTATCTATCTATCTATCTATCTATCTATCTATCTATCTAATCTAATCTAATCTAATCTAATCATCTGTCTAATCTATCTATCTCCAGCCATCCACCTGTCTTTTTCTCTCTTATTATACACCTTGACAAAGACCACTTGCTCTAAACATACTGAGGAATCAAAACAGTATTCAGCAGTATGTATGCATGCCACCACCTATTATTATTATTATTATTATTATTATTATTATTATTATTATGCCACTTTTTCACAAAGGAATCAAAGCAAATTCCAACAGTATAAATAAAACATCAAACAATTAAAAATTACAATTAAAAAACTCCCAAACCCCAACCTCCCCCCAGTCCAAGAGAGCCCAACGTGTGACCCGTTAAGTCAAACCCAGTCCATTACCACAGAAGCTCAGCAAATCTTCTGGTTTTGCTCTCTTCTTTCACTGCAAAAATGGAGCAAGTATTGCCATGTACTTAACATCCTACAGTGCAATTGCTCATGGGTTCTCTTTGGATTGGTGTATCATGAGGATCGTGTGAACATACCCTCTCCCATTTTTGTACTTTAGCCGTAGACAAAGTTCTGTCTCTTCTTCACTGGCAAATACCCTAGCACAAGGGCAGGCACCTGTGGGCCTCCAGATATTTCTGGACTCTAACTCCTATAATTCCTCATAATTGACTATAGCGGGCTAGGAATCAATGGGTTTTTTGATCAAAACATCTGGAGGTCAACAATTTGCATACCCTATATGATGTTGTTAAGTTGGCAAAAAAAGATGGCTGTCAACACATTCTATAGGTGAGAACATTTGTATTTCACTGAATAAGGAAACGATACCAACCAGGTGTGTATGCGCCTAATTAACTGCTGTCTCTTGAAGAGACCTACCCCATTTCTTTAAGGAATGTTGATCTTGCCATATATCACACTATAGACATATTATTGTAGGATTGGGCATTTGGACAGGAGAAGGCTAATGGAGCAAGATGTACAGGCGAAGACGCCTACTGTGGTTTTTCCTGTGGACATGTGGTTGGCTGGGCACTGTGTGAACAGAATACTGGACTATATACCCACTTAATCCAGTATAACTCTTTGGCTTTTACATATTTAAAGTCAGTTTGATCTAGATCATCTTTTCTGGGAGAGATTCCTCAATGGAATCTACTTTGGAAAACATGGACCTTCCTTAACTATTCTGAAGAGCATGTTTTCCCCTCCCTACCCACAATTTAGGAATGATAATGTAATCTAGGTGTCAGTAGGGTGGGGACACAGGATGCTGATGTGGAGTGGAATAGCAAGGAAGAAAAAGACAACTGAATGTGAGGCTTTGTAAATATTTTTCTGAAAACCATCTGGTGTGGGAGAGTATATCTAGCTTTGTGATGTTGCTTCACCACATATGTTCAGTTTGTATATTTTTAAATAAATTAAAATATTACACAAAATATTGGAGCTTCTCATTGTATGAAAGAAGGCAAGTGTAACAAAAGAGGACATTTTCCTGTAGGGAGATGTGAGACCTGTAGGCTATCTTGGGATCAAAGCTTGGAAACCTCAGTTCTGGCTGTAGGATTATGGGATTTGCTTTGTAAAAGATTTCTTTTCCAATTTCTGGTTAGGACTTCATGCATCTTTCCAGGGGGAAATGGTTATCTTTTATATTGTTTTAAGTAAACTTTAATGATGACTTTTCACATGTTTTTATTTACCTGTGCTTTATATCAGTATCTTTTTTAATTTTTGCAAACCACTGTGAATCCTAATTCTGAGGGGAAACATGGAGCAACAATGAGAACAAGAAGACAATGGAATGAAGTACTCTCAGAATGCATGAATTTTAGAATGTTTGATTCCAGTGTATGAAATAGCCTTGCACTCTAAGAACATCTTGTCTGCTCCTTCATCCATTTGTGAGATTGCAGGTTCGATTGATATCTGAGAAATATTTTGGACAGTGCTAGGTCATGATTGATTTTGAGACAATAACTTTGCATGGCCCTTCCAGTCCTAAGTTTTTATTTTTATTTTTGTAAGCATGAAATCAGATGAGTACATTGGCATGCTTCCCACCCTACTACTCTTTCAATAAACAGAACACCCCTTCCCAAAAAATCTTCCAGTTTCTTTCCAGCATCCAATGGAAGAGGAAACCTTGCCTTGTATTGAGTTTCTTAAAGCCAACTCCATCCTCAATCCCTTTCAGTCTGGTTTCCGCCCAAGGCATTCCACAGAGACAGCTCTCACTAAGATCTCGAATGACCTTTTACAGGCCAAGGCTAATGGCCTTTACTCTGTTCTCATCCTTCTTGATCTGTCTGCAGCCTTTGACACCGTTGATCACTGTCTTCTAGTTGAGATACTTTCTGACCTTGGGTTCTCAGACTCTGTTCTTGACTGGTTTAGATCTTATTTGTCTGGCAGATCTTTTGCAGTGGTCACAGGTGGTCAGACTTCATCCTCTGTTCCCTTATC
>NC_056525.1:84175670-84189013 GCF_019175285.1 Sceloporus undulatus
GTTCTCATCCTTCTTGATCTGTCTGCAGCCTTTGACACTGTTGATCACTGTCTTCTAGTTGAGATACTTTCTGACCTTGGGTTCTCAGACTCTGTTCTTGACTGGTTTAGATCTTATTTGTCTGGCAGATCTTTTGCAGTGGTCACAGGTGGTCAGACTTCATCCTCTGTTCCCTTATCTGTTGGAGTTCCCCAGGGCTCTGTTCTGGGTCCCCTTCTGTTTTCTCTCTACACACTGTCATTAGGTAAACTCATTAGCTCTTTTGGTTTTTCCTACCATCTGTATGTCGATGACACCCAGTTATATCTTTCCACCCCTGACCTTTCTCCAAGGCTTGAACAGCAAATTTCGTCTTGCCTCACATCTGTCTCGCAGTGGATGTGCCATCGGTGTTTGAAGCTCAACATGTCCAAGACGGAGCTTCTTGTCTTTCCTCCTAAGCCCACCCTTCAACACTCCTTTTCTGTCTCTGTGGACAACATTTCTATTCAACCAGTCCAGCAAGCCCACAGTCTTGGTTTTATCTTTGATTCTTCTCTGTCGTGTATCCCTCAGATCCAGACCACAGCCAAGGCTTGTAGATTCTTTTTATACAATATTGCCAAAATCCGACCATATCTCTCCGCCTCTACTGCCAAGATCCTAGTCCATGCCCTAGTGATCTCACAACTTGATTACTGTAACGTCCTTCTGGCTGGGCTTCCTCTTTCTCACCTCCACCCTTTAATCTCTGTCCAGCATTCAGCTGCAGGCATTATCACATCTGCCCACCGCTCTGACCATATCACTCCTGTGTTGGCATCCCTTCATTGGCTCCCTCTCCCTTTCCGCATTCAGTATAAGCTCCTGCTCTCGACGTTTAAAGCCCTCCATGGGCTGCCCCCTCCTTACTTATCAGACGTTATTTCGCCTCACCTTCCAACTAGGGCCCTCCGTTCTGGTAGTCAAGGTCTGCTGTCCCAGCCCAGGATTTCCTCTGCCCCATCTCGAATTCGCCCCTTTTCACTCGCTGCCCCTCACTCCTGGAACCTTCTTCCCCCACGAACAAGAGCCATCACTTCTTTAACCAGCTTCAAAACAGAGCTGAAGACCATCTTGTTCAGAGAAGCGTTCCTAGGCATTGCATAATTGTCACTTGCTATTTGATGCTCTTTTGTTGTCTGTTTTATTGAATCATTTCCTGTATTGCTATGTATTTTATATGTATTATCCTACTAGAGAGGCCCCTTCCCCACCACCCCTTCTTCTCCTTTGTGTCGGTCTTTCTAGATTGTAAGCCTGAGGGCAGGGAACCGTCCAATTAAAAAGATTGCATGTACAGCGCTGTGTAAATTATACAGCACTTTATAAATAAAGGTTAATAATAATAATAAATAATAAGTGTATTGTTGTGGGGAGGAACAAGGCTGAGATTCTACACTGCTTCGATTAGTGTAGATATCCATGTGGAAGTTACATTACACAACACCTATAATGAAAATCAGCATAGTGCACTAGATCAGTGATAAGTGAGCATGGCTAACAACCCACTGTGCAGTTGCAATGCACAATGCTCAAAAGTGATACATACAGACAATGCATATTCACCTCTGTCTAATGTACTACCATGTGTACCACAGTCTTGCGTATGAAATTCTAATTATACCACTGGCAGTTGAATATAATGGTTATGCTTTGTCCAGAAATTTTTTTTTATTTTTGCATGTGCAGCACAACCTACGCCTGTGTAAATTACTAACAAGCTGCTAGCCACTGTATGCATCTCAAAATACAGGAGTTTTTTCTCCACCCACTCTGCACATTTTGGGGCACAAAAAATAACAAGACACATATTTCTTAAAAGCTCTCTAAAACAATGTTGGATTAGTATTATTTGGACCTACAAAATTGGTTAGAAAGCTTTCAAAGTCCTTTTGGGTAGATGCCCAGATGGCTCACCGCCCACACTTCATTGATTAGCATGATCTTGAGTGAGCAGCTGACAGGCAAACAGCAGCCAGACTGGAGGCTGATTGTATGCCCTCAGCACCTTTGTTTTTAAGGTCCTGATTTCTGCTCCAATTCATGCCTTTTGGCTACTGGAGGTCAGCTTTCTGTGCTGGAAAATCTGGAGTGATTTTCTGTTGGCATCTGATGCCTGCCAACTGCTTGGATTGTCAGTTTACTTTTGCATAGAGAAGGAGCAAACTTCCAGACAGCCATGGGATGGTGGCTATATGAAATTGACAATATGTGGCATTAGATCTGTAATAACTGGGACACTGAAGCATCGTGTTTTCACATGTTCGGCTTGAGCTTCAGTCTTAAAAGAAAGTTAAAAGTTACTAGATGCCAAACCTGGCAACAGGAACTTAGGTGTTTCAAGACAAGAGCCCAAAACAGCCTTCAAACATCTAGGATTTTTCCTCTTCTCATGATCCTCAATGGAGAAAAGAGCAGGCACAATCCTGAGGCCAGGGCTAGTCCTACCATTAGGCAGAGTAAATAAATAAAGATAGATAGATAGATAGATAGATAGATAGATAGATAGATAGATAGATAGATAGATAGATATTGCCTTACTCTGCCTAATGGTAGGGCTAACCCTGACGTCGGAATTGTGCCTGCTGTTTTCTCCATATATATGAATATAGTCATTACATTTAAATAGCACACGAGTCACTGACATGACTGTGCAAAAGGACTGCCAAATGAGGTTACCCCAAATAGGGCTTAGCATTGGTAAAATTACTTTGTATATGTGTGTGTGTGCGTGTGTACCCACACACATACACAAAATCATTTGACCTATATTGGGTTCCAAGTATCTTAAGTTTGGATCCTACATCTATGCGCCATTTGCTCTTCCCTATTGCATTGCACACATTGAAAAGACAGCACTGTGATGAGGTTGCAATCTGAAAGGCTACTTTTAAAATTAATTTATTTACCTTTACAGTTACAAGCCACTCACCAAGTGCTTTTGTGATGGTATAGCAGTGTTTCTTTTAAAGAAATCCTTTATTTTCATGTTATTAAAAAGTAATTTAATCAGAAATGTACAAAGCCTGAAGGTTCAAGGCCAATACTGGTACCTTGGGACCCACTATGGGCTGCATCATTTTCCATACCTCCAGAACAAAGCTGTAAATGCTGGAAAGACCACTTCTGGTTTTGAAAAACCTCTTGAGTTTCTGCTAGAGTAGAAATAGCCATTTCCCCCATGAGTGGGGACTTGTAGGAGGGGTTGGGCTGGGCCCATGGGCACAAAAAGGCCCTGGGGCCACATTTGGCTTATAGGCTACTGGTTTCATACCCCTGAACAGCTTTTTAGTTATGTGTTTAAAGAACCAGCTGACCTAATACCAATCATAGAAGAAGCCAGAGACACATTACAAGATGCTAAAAAAAATGCATTTCAGCCTGTGTATACTCTAAAGGCTTTTGCTTGTCCAGTAAAGAGTTCCAAAGTTTCTGGCCCAGACATTTCTGAACTTTAATTCTACACAGGCCAAAATTCATCAGGCTCCCCCCCCCCCCGCCCCTTTTAACTTATAAAACAAGCATAGGGTCCATACAGATAGGCCAAAATAAAGCTGCTTTGGGTCACTTTGGAGGTATGCTGTTTAAATGCTGCATGCATCTTAAGAGGCCAGAAGCTGTGCCAAAGCTGTACTCCAGTCCTTAGGACTGGAGTGCGGCTTTGGTGCAGCTTCTGGCGTCTTAGGATGCATGCAGCAATTAAACAGCATACCTCCAAAGTGACTCGAAGCAGCATTATTTGACTGTCTGTACGGACCCACAGTTTTAACATCTTGAGATGTGTCTCCAATCCAGTTTCTTGTGTGAGTCAATTGAATTCTCTCTGTTTTTTATTTCTCTTGTAGGAAACATACCTGAGGCCACACACACACACATACAGAGTAACTATAAAAGTAACTTTAAAAGTTGCAATTACACCTTCAAAGGCATACAATTATCTTTAGTTATGCTATCATGTGGTGCAACTTAGCTATGCCTCAATTAGTGCAAAAAGAAATTGATGTGTAACGCATTATATTGCGTTACTTCCAAGCTCTGGAAGAGATATATTTTACTGTAGATGGTTTTGTTTCACCTTCTCTTCTATTATATCACAGTAGCTTGACTGCTTTGCTAAAACACTGTGTATCTTGGTATCAGCTGCACTGACAGAGGT
The DNA here is from genome assembly GCF_019175285.1 of Sceloporus undulatus. Lineage (NCBI taxonomy): Eukaryota > Metazoa > Chordata > Lepidosauria > Squamata > Phrynosomatidae > Sceloporus > Sceloporus undulatus. Next base: position 84,179,848 of record NC_056525.1, read on the forward strand.
AATCCTCCTTGTATACCATGTAAACAGTCATTTCAGATGCCTTGTTTACATGCAACAGAAAAGCCAAGTTACTGACCCCAAAGTGTCCTTCATAGCTTTGAGTGAAGTTCACAGAAGACACAACCCCACATACTCAGAAATTTGACATAGAGACAGTGGGCCTTTTTCACACTAGCCCCTTCCTCCACTAAAGTGGTGTGGTTTATACCATCACTGAGCTATGGTGATTGTAATGCTATCTTTTGCACTTTAGTTTTGGTCCTATGATTTTTTTAATTTATTTATCTTTTTCACAAAAAAAAAACCCTCATTGACAATTACTTTCTATATAACAGTCACTTATAAAACAATCCTGTGATTATAACAACCATTCACACATAACAAGCTTTCCAGCGTAGGGGGCAGTTTCTGATGGCCATCCCATACCTTCCTCACACATTTATGCAACCCTACTTTTCCCTACCTCATTTCCTGCTTTTAATTATTTTTCTCCCACTCTTCTTATTGCTCTATCGCCACATCTTTTCTTTGACATATTCCAATACAATCACTGGCTAACATAGCACTCTACAGGCAGAGTGCAGAAGATTTAAAAAGAAGAACAATGGGAGCACATGTCAGTCCCCCAGGAAGGTTTTGGCTGCATCTGCACTGTAGAAATAATGCATTTTCGCATCACTTTAAATGCTATGGCTCAATGATGTGGAATTCTGGGATTTGTAGTTTGTTGTTGCACCAGAGCTATCTGACAGAGAATGCTAAATGTCTCACAAAATTACAGAATTCCATAGTAATGTGCAAGGACAGTTAGTGACAAACTGGTTTATTTCTGCAGTGCAGATGCAGCCTTTGCCTATGGTGTATACTAGATTTCCTTCTACCTCCCCTAATAAAGTGTGAGTAGGGGGATGGGGCACAGCTTTGGTACACACACCTTCATTTTTCCTAAATATCCCTAAATCAAGATACAGTACTTTCAAAAGGGATCTTCCGAACCAGTGAAAAAACAAAAGTGGAATACCATGACTTGAGCTGACAAATGGATTATTTTTGGTGCCCAAAACTTAGGATTTCACCAGGAGGAAAAAGGAATAGCCATATTTACATTATATCTGAAAAGGCTCCCTGGTTCCAGAGGCTAAACCCACCACCATCTCACTATAAACGTCTTCTGTGGAAATGACTTGCATCTATATTTGTGAATATTTTGCACCTCCATTGATCTGGATGGTTTTGATCCATTTTTGGCATTCCTTTTCACTTGTTATTTTCACTTCTCAAAAGATGTTGGCTGGCATTCTGTCCAGTAAAATTATGAGCATAAAACGGACTTAAAAGATCTTGTAACTTCTGGGTTTTACATTTATGGTCATTAGCACCTGAACATGACACCCAAAACCAAATTTTACAGAGAGACAGACAGACAGACTGACAGTTAGGTCCACAACCTAAGGGCTTCTGAAGTGCTGGGAAATGATTGCTGATATTCTACATTGGGTATTTATTTATTGTGGTATTTATACCCTGCCCTTCAGCCTTAAAGGCTATCAGAGCGGCTTACAATTATTTTAATTAGTCAGTTCTCTGCCCTTAGGCTTACAATCTAAAAAGACACGACTTGCTGCAGGAGTCCCTCTTCTGGTCGTCACAGAACCACTCTTGGGTGGGAGCTGTGGAACATCATCCTCATGCTCCCCAGTCAAAAGCTGAATTTACTTCCTTCATCTGATCTGGCTGCTGGCTCTTAAGGGAGGGGAAGCAAACCAGGGTGCAGCTATCATGGCAATAATAGGCAGGAGGAGATACGGCATGGGAAGTCAGCACTTTTTTCTGGTAGAAGGGAGAGTCACAGGGTACTGTATTGGTTTCTCCCAAGTTGTTCCCCATTTCAAATAAGCTGAACAGCTTTGACAATAGGCCCCATGGTCTGAAAATGCTGCTGCTCAAAGCCAGGTTGGTGAATGGGAAAACATCTCTAATCCAGGACTTGATCCTGGATGAGCATGCTGACTTGGCTTGTGTTACGGAGACCTGGCTGGATGAAGCGGGGGGGGGGTAATCTCTCCCAGCTTTCTCCACCTGGGTTCTCCATACAGGAGCGGGTGGCAGGGAGGCAAAGTTGCAGTGGTCTATCAAGACTCAGTCTCCCTAACCAGGTGCACTGTTTCATAGTTTATTGGTTTTGAGTGTGTCTATTTAAAGGTCGGTGGCCAGGACAGAATAGGGATTCTATTGGTGCACTGCCCACCCTGCTGCACAACAGTCTGTCTTCCTGAGCTGGCTGAGTTGGTCTCTGCAGTGGTGTTGAAGTACTCTAGGCTGGTTGTGCTGGGGGACTTCAATATCCATGCAGGGACTGCTCTCTCTGAAGCAACTCGGGACTTCATGACCATCAACTCTATCTCTCCTTCCCATCTGATTCCAAGGAAACTGTCTCTGTACTGAACCAGTGCCTGTGGTCAGTAATGGACTGGATGAGGGCAAACAAACTGAAGCTTAATTTAGACAAGACAGAGGTGCTCCTGGTCAGTAGTAAGGCAGATCAGGAAATAGGAACTCTACCTGTGCTGGATGGGCTTACACTCCCCCTGAAATCTCAGGTTTGCATCTCGGGTGTGCTCCTGGATTCTATTCATGAGCCTAGATGCCCAGGTCTCAGCAGTGGCCAGGAGTGCATTTGCACAGCTAAAATTAGTGTGCCAACTGTGCCCATTCCTTGAGATGTCAGATCTATGGCTATGGTGACACATGCCTTGATTATATCCCATTTGGACTATTCTAAGACACTTTACGTGGGGCTGTCTTTGGAAACTATTCAGAAATTTCAGCAGGTGCTCCCATACGTAGGCATGAGTGCTGGAAGGTGAAAACAATGTCAAATCTGGGAGGCTTGTTTATACATTTCCTAGGGACACTTTGTGGATAGAAGGAACAAAAGCAAAGTGCGGGGAGGGGAGTGAATATTTTCTAAACATGGTACACAGAGAAAGTGAGCTCTCTTAACATGAAAAATGATCTCACACCTGATTAGCTTCTTTTCTCAAAGGCAGGCCATTGGACTTGCAAGAGATCTGTCTGTTTGTTTGCCCTCACTGTGGGGAATTATATGTTCGTCAGTATCTCTGATCAGAACTGCGTATTCTTCAAGCTGACCTTTATTACGCTCCAAGAAAATAATTTGTCTGCCTTTTGTGTTACTGCTACTGTTATTTTTACTGCATTGTCTTGAGCAAATGGGACGGAAAAAAGTAAATCAGGAAATAATGGCCCTGATCCACAGAAACCGAATGTCCACTTCCCACCCAAATAAACAGAAGATATTAGTCACAACTAACTCGATCTTGTTGGGAATACAACTGATAGGACTTTATCACACCGGGGGGGGGGGGGGGACTGGGATTTTAGCCAGGATTAAAAAGGTATTTTCCCAGCAAAGATCACAGCAAAAATTTTCAGACACATTGTGATTAGAGAGGACTTATCCTGGGAAGAAACAGGAATGCTCAAGCAACAAACCATTCATGGGGAAATCCCACAAAAGGTTTGTTGCTAGAGCATTCCTGTTTCTTCCTGGGATAAATCCTCTCTAATTGCAATGTTGTCTGAAAATCTTTGCTGCAATCTTGCGACTTTGCCAGGAAAATGCCTTTTTAATACCAGCTTTCCCCCAATGTGATAAAGTCCATAGAGTCAGGGCCTCGTTCAAAGAACAGCTAGGAATGTATGGATGGTGTCATTATATAGTTTAGTCACTAGGTGGTATTGGACTTAATAGTATCTAGCAATAAGTGGAGGTTTAAGGCACAGATAAGAATTATTGGTCCTCCAGATGTTGTTGTATTGCAGGTCTCAGTAGCCTTAGCCAATGGTGACTATTGGAGAGAGTATCAGTTCAACAACATCTGGAGGGCTGCACAATTCCTGGACTAGTACATGAAACCCACTGGGTGACCTTGGGCATGTCATACACTTTCAGCCTCAGGGGAAGCAATGGAATATCTCCTCTGAACTAATCTTGTTAAGACAACCCCATGATAGGGTTGCCTTAGGGCTGCCATAAGTTGGAAATGCCTTGGAAGGCCACAACAACAAACTGAAAATGTGCTTCTGGTGGTACTTATAGGCATGATTCCTCTTATTGGGCAGGTGCTGTACAGAATGTCTACATTTCCAAGCAAGTCCAGTACTGTCAGAACCAAGCTTCAGTCTGGGCTCGCTGTGTTTTCCATTTATGGGGAGCCCTTGGTAACTGTGAGGGATCCCAAGTTGAAGGATGGGCCTATTTGGGGAACATTAATTCTGCTGGTTTTGCAATTGTCCTGGGTATTGTTTTGGCTTAAAAATGGGACCTTCTTCAGATGAGATGTCATCCAATTTTAGCTCTAGACGTGAGCAGTTCCACTCACACTCTTAGTGTCAGGGCGCGCTGCTTTGGCACAGGCAGCCCTGGTTAATTCTCTAATGTTCCACTTTCTCAATTGGTTTGAAAATTTCCCAATTTCCCTCTTCTCTTTCCACACCCCTCCATTGTCCTCAGCTTACTTCAACTGCTGCAGACTGAGTTCAAAGTGCAAAAGTAGAGAGAGAGGAGAAGAGAGGAGAGGAAGAGAGAGAGAGAGAGAGAGAGAAAGAAAGAATGTTGGGAAATAAGTATTAGCCTTTTAATATAAATGAAATAAAAGATCTTTTTTAAATTCTAAAGATCTCTCTGACTTGCATTTGCACTAAATATCTCTCTGACCTGCTCTCTCTGCCTTGAACATGACTTGCATTGGGCAACCTTCAACAAAAGGCACTTTAAAGAAGCTGTTGTCCATTGAGTGGCTTTCAAACATGACTGACCCGGCTAAGTAGTCCACCATAAACGGGTCTGCACTCCAGTAGTGGACTTCAGTTGACTTTCTATGCATGTCAGGTATAGGTCATGTGTGTGTTTTCAGTGGGATATCTTTGTTCTTTCTGTAAAGCAGGATTCAACCTCCTGGACCACTTATACTGTATCATCCTGTCATATAGAGTGAACATACCCATTGCATCAGGTCATGTCATGTTTGAACAAGAATACTTTTTGACTGAATAGCTCAAACTTGGAATATTAGCAGGGGTTAAATATTGTCGGAAAGGAGAGACATTCCTGCATGAAATTAAAACAGGTAAGTAGAAATACCCAAGCTGTTGGCTGCTTATTTGTAGAAAAAGCCAAAGCAACAATCTGACAGAGTCCTAGCAAATAACCTTGACATAGGGTGAGGGAGTCCAAAGCATTACCAGAAATAACTCACCTAAGAGGAAAGTAAAATGAGGTACATTTAAACCAAAGAACAACTCCTGAGCGTCTCAGGTACCATAAAACAGTCACAGTGGAACAGGCACAAAGCTATTGACTAGAATGAAATATTAGCTCCAATGTGGCGTTTATATACCGTATTTTCCGGTGTATAATTCCAGTCTAAAATTGGGTCAAAAGTTGGGGGCCGTCTTATACGCCGGGTTAAGCCTGGCAACAAGAGAGCCCCGTGGCTCGGCACGCACTTGTCCAGCTGCCAGCTTCTAAGGGGCCTCTGGAGGTCTCTTGAAGCCTGTGTGCGCGCGTTTGGCCGGCTGCCGGCTTCTCAGGCCTCTGGAGGCCTGTGAAGCCAGGAGCCCCGCGCAGACTTCTAAGGGGCCTCTGGAGGCTTCTTGAAGCCTGCGCACGCGCCCTGGGCTGGCTGCCGGCTTCTCAGGAAGAGGGGTAGTCTTATACGATAAGTATATCCTAAACTATATATTTTTATTGAAAAAGTTAGGGGTCGTATAATATGCCGGAAAATACGGTAATGGTGGTGGCTGTGATCTAACTGCTGAGATACATCATATATTAATATGGAAAGCTGAGTGAAGTGGGATCGCTGGTGTGGAGCAGGCCATTTTAAAATGTCTTTTCTTCCGCTAAAGTTAATGAAAAGGAAATTCCTTGGACTACGCATCCTAGAATGTAGGGATTCTGAGAGTTGTATTCAAACATGGTGTATTCTCAAGCTTTTGTGGTGCTTCTGTCATGCCCTGTAGCACAAAGGTGGGCTAAATACAGCCCTGGGCAAATCTGAGACTCCAAGCCTGTTTTTTTTAAATCCTGACTCCTCAAGCCATTTCCCCCTACCTAGAATGACCAAAATTCCCACTCTTGACAGCATCTAGGAGCAGCAATTCATATTTGAAATAGGTCCTGGACTCTTGTACTGTTTAACATCACATTGAAAACATACCTGTTTTTAAAAAACAAGAAGTAGACATCCTTTTTGTGTGTCCATTTCTGGAATTCCATGTAGCTCCCAGGGAATCCTAGAGGCAATAATAATAATAATAATAATGATAATAAAAAATAAAATTAATAAAAAATAAAAATAAATAAAAATATATAAAAACGGGCACCTGGGTTTGTTTGAGTTGTTCATTTTTCTGTAGCTATTATAGTAGGGTGGGCAAATGTGGAAGCTTAAGGGTTTACATTAGCCTTCAGGAGACCGTAGAGGGCTGCACCCCTTACTGTACTTCTTTTCATTTTCAGCATGTTTGTGGCTCCCTGGACCATTTTAGGCCCAGAAGGAGGTTACTTTTAAGATGACTAGTAGCCTCTTTCTCTTTTGATGCATCAAAAACATGGTAAAAATACTCCCATGTGCCCTAGAGAGCAATAGGGGCCTTTAGGGACAATTATGCTTTACAGCAAAGAGCCTGTCAGCTAATGTTACTTGAATACAGTATATAAGATCGCCCTCTATGAGGTAAATCTTCACTGCACATTTCCCAGCTCTATGACATGTTTTCAAAAACAAAAACAGCCAAAACAGAGCAGATCTGTGTACAGTATATATTCTGTGATGCAGAACTGGCCTGTTTAAAAATGAGATGGTGGGAGACTGAGAATAAACAGTCTGTTAACTGCTTTCATTTGGGCCCTGTTAACAATTCCAGTCATGTCATTTAGAAAATCAAGATATATTCCAAAAACGTCTAATCAGATTTTCAGTGCCCGTCAGCCAATAATATGAGACAAATAGTTAAATACATATATAATATTTAAAAACTACTCTGCAAAACACATTTCATTTATCTATTATTTCTACCCTAGCATTGGACTTGAAGGCCCCAAAGAATCATGAAACAAATGCATAACAAATATTTTGTATCTGTGCCATGCTAATCTTCTTCTTTGTTTTGATGCCATTTGACTGCTAGTGCTTAGATTAAATGGAGAGGTGGTGTAATATAGTGGTTATAAAGCACTGGATTTGGACCAGGAATTTAAATTTCTGCTCAGCAGTGAAGCTCACTTGGTATTAATGGGCCAGTCACAAACTCTCAGCCTAATCTACTATTAATATATCTAGGGATAGCTGTGTTAGCCATGGAGCAAAGTACAATAATGTCCAAAATCCACAAAAAGTGATACCTTTATTGTCCCAACTACAATGCACAAAATACATGTTGCAAGCTTTCAAAGCTTCATTAGCTTCTTCATCAGGCAAAGATGGCTTGTAGCCATTCCATTTACACACACCATTCAACTGTGTAGCATCCAGTACTGGATGAATACCATTGGTGATCTAGATAATTTTTGTTGCATTCTGCCCTCTGCTGGCAAAATCCATGCTCACATTATACTACATGCTTTCTAATACATCATTTACAGGTGTACACCCAATTGTTTGGTTGGAGTGCAGTTTTATATAATAATATATGCTCACTGTTTTATTTCCCATTCCCTTCTCAGTAATATTCAGCAACATTTATCTTTTTTTTCTATCCCTGAATCAATGATTTGCACTATCTACCATACTTTTTGAGACCTCCTCCCTATGTACTTACAGAAAGCTCAGAGTCTATCAATATGGATGGATATCTTGAAAAGTTAGGGATACAGGTATATCTCAATTAATAAAGTAGATGTGCTCCTGCATGTTTCTTGTTTAGCAGAAACTCTGGTACCAAAGGGAATAAAAACGTGGGAGAAATTGGGGTAGGTTCCTAGACTGCAAACAAGAGCGGTTCAACATTTTCAGTAAACTTTTCTTCAAAACTAACTGTATGCACACGAGAAATGAAACAACCAGATCAGGTAAGTCTTGCATAAATAAGCAAAAATATATGGAATATTCTAGAGGCAACATGAAGGTGTCTTCCAAAATGCATCCAGGAATTACTTTTACTTTCACAAGTCTCCACTTTTCTTCTGATTGCTATTTTGGTGGTTTCCTTAACATACTGGGGGGGGGGATAGCCTTTATATTACTTTATTTTTTAGAAAAAGCAAACTGTTGAATTTCTAAAAGCCGCAAAACCACCTAGGAGGAGAGTGGACTCACAAACAGTAAAGGCTTCTCTTGCCAAAAGAAGAGGAAAGCCAATAGTTTTGGACATGCCAAGATGTCTACTGAAAATGTGTACAACTGGTATAACCTGGCATGGAGAGGTATCACATATATCACAATGAGATGGTGTTACATCATTTTATGAACTCCCTCCTTCCATTTACATGCCTGTATGTACCCATATTGTAATTATAGTATTAAAGCCCACAACCCCTACCCTGCATTATTATTATTATTATTAACCTTTATTTATGAAGCGCTGTAAATTTACACAGCGCTGTACATGCAATCTTTTTAGTTAGACGGTTCCCTGCCCTCAGGCTTACAATCTAAAAAGACATGACACAGAAGGAGAAGGGGGTGGTGACGGGTAAGAGGTCCAGCAGTTCCTCTCAACCTCCGAGGCCTGGACCAAGGCAGATGGACTGGAGGGAGGGCTTGGCTTCATAATGGAAGGTTAATCATTATCCAGGGAAAATACATACTCACAAGTAGGATAATACATATACAGTACATAGCAATACAGGAAATGGATCGATAAACAGCCAACAACAGAACATCAGATAGTAAGCGACAATTATGTGATGCCTGGGAAGGCTTCTCTGAAAAGGATGGTTTTCAACTCCGTTTTGAAGCTGATTAAAGAAGTGATGGCTCTTGCTTGTGGAGGAAGAAGGTTCCAGGAGTGAGGGGCAGCAAGTGAAAAGGGGCGAATCCGGGATGGGGCAGAGGAAAGCCTGGGCTGGGACAGCAGACCTTGACTACCAGAACGGAGGGCCCTGGTGGGAAGGTGAGGAGAAAGAAGGTCGGATAAG
>NC_056525.1:84189113-84190108 GCF_019175285.1 Sceloporus undulatus
TTACAGTAATCAAGTCGTGAGATCACTAGGGCATGGACCAGGATCTTGGCAGTAGAGGCGGAGAGATATGGTCGGATTTTGGCAATATTGTACAAAAAGAATCTACAAGCCTTGGCTGTGGTCTGGATCTGAGGGATACACGACAGAGAAGAGTCAAAGATAAAACCAAGACTGCGGGCTTGCTGGACTGGTTGAATAGAAATGTTGTCCACAGAGACAGAAAAGGAGTGTTGAAGGTTGGGCTTAGGAGGAAAGACAAGAAGCTCCGTCTTGGACATGTTGAGCTTCAAACGTCGATGGCGCATCCACTGTGAGACAGCTGTAAGGCAAGATGAGACTTGCTGTTCAAGCCTTAGCGAAAGGTCAGGGGCAGAAAGATACAGCTGGGTGTCATCGGCATACAGATGGTAGGAAAAACCAAAAGAGCTGATGAGTTTTCCTAAGGACAGTGTGTAGAGAGAAAACAGAAGGGGACCCAGAACAGAGCCCTGGGGAACTCCAACAGATAAGGGAACAGGAGAAGAAGTCAGACCCCCTGCAACTACTGCAAAAGATCTGCCAGACAAGTAAGATCTAAACCAGTGGAGAACAGAGTCTGAGAACCCAAGGTCAGAGAGTATGTCAATTAGGAGACAGTGATCTAGTCAACCTGTCAGGCTTTGATGTTTCCACACATATATACAGAATATCATGGTTGGAACAGTAAGCTATCTCAGGGATGTCTTGCAGTTATCAGGCTGGTCTCTAAATGGACAAGCTCTGTGCAGACAATCACTTTAGACCTCTGGCAAGAGTTATCTGTCCCTTGTCTAGAAACCTACCAAGTAGGAAAAAGAGAGAGGGGGGAGAGAAAATGTGCAGAAAGAGAGGAGGAAAAGAAAGGGTGCGATACCACTCACTTCTGTCATTTCTGGCTTCAGCCTCACCTCCTGATATCATGCAGGACTTGATTCCCCATCTCTCAACAGAAAAGGGTTACCTGCTCCTAGCTATCT
>NC_056525.1:84190118-84367048 GCF_019175285.1 Sceloporus undulatus
GGATGCCTTCTTTCCATTCCTATAATGAAGGAAACTCTTGATCATAAAGTTTCCTGGCACAATAAATAGTTTGGAGGTGGTTTTTGTTGCTTTTGTTGCAAGAGACCAACACAGGTCCTCTTGTATAATATGTCCCTTTGGATGCACCAGATAACGATTTAAGGTATATCAAGCAAACTCCAAATTGCAAAATTAAGCAGGTCAATCCAGATCAGGTGTAATGGCAGATAGGCTTAGTTTGAAGCCAAACAAGTGTGTCTCCAAATATATCATATAAGAAAAATGCAGTGGTGGGGTGGTAGAGAATGGGAGATTGCTGGATTTTGTTCACTTACATTGCAGTAAACTTTGACAATTATGTCTGGTTTTTAGTTGTACTCTTCTGTATAGTAGTACTTAAACACGGAACCTTGGGAGCTGAAGCATTCAAATCTGGGAAGCAGAATTATGTCCATTAGGAAAGGGTGCCATACAGTATACTTCACTCTGTTTCTCTCTTGTTCCTACAGCCACACACACACACACACACACACACAATACAAAAGCAGCACAAGCAAAGATGCTTATTGCTCAAAAGCAGACACAGACACTAGCATGAAGAAACCAACATGAGTTCCAAACATGAATATGCAGCAGACTACATATTTCAAAAATATATTTCATTTGTTTGGAGAGGGGCAAATTTAAAGTTTGCAACTTGGCAAGGGTTTTGCATTCATAGGACTGTCATGTCTCTGAATTGTGTGTGCATTTGTATATGAGCCTTCAAATAGCCTGTAGACTCATTGCAACCCTCATGATTTCATAGGGTTTTCTTAGGCAAGGAATACACAGAGGGTTTTTGCCAGTTCCTCTGTATTAAATATCACCTACACCATCTGGGATTCATTGGCAGCATCCCATCCAAGTACTAGCCAGTTCTTATGCTGCTTAGCTTCCAGTATCAGACAGGATCTGGCTTTATCAAAGTATTTAGACCCCTATACATTTGTGTAAAAATATGGAAAATTATAGCTATTTTGGGACTCCCAATGCAGGACAACTTAAGACCCTAAAAATAAGATTTATGAATCTTGATGCAGATTTGTGATCTGAAGCAGCTTGGTTAGGTTCAGATCACACAGAAGCAGCACCACATCTCAATCACCAAACTGAGCTCCAAACTGAATTGAAGAGCCCTTGCACACACCTAGTTTAAGCCATAAATTGTGAAGTACCATTAAAAATCCATTTGATAAAAGAGATTCTTGTTTATGAAAACTAATGCAACAGTACATGTGTCTGATATATAGGCTGTTAACAGGGTCTGCTGCTGTTTTTCTCTCTAATACATTCTAACAGTTTTGAACTTGGTCAGCTTGGTCCATCTTCAACCCATCCAGTTGCATGCATACCAACCACTTTTGCTTTATATGGCCAGTGAAGCAGATTCTGCTTTACCATTCAAACTTTTTAAAATAATAGATCTTCTATTTGAAAATGAAAGCATTATTTTTTAAAACCCAGTTTGTAGGAGCAACTGATGTTCCTCTTTAGGGGAAAGCAAAGCAGCTTACTGGATCTCACTCAGCCCAAAACTATTGGCTTTCCTCTTCTTTTGGCAAGAGAAGCCTTTGCTGTTTGATGCCCAGCAGGATGTTCATGAAATGAGGAGAGAACATCCAAACTATTAATTCCTCTCCTGCTCCTTCAGTGTTGGTGGCTCAGAAGCCTTTGAAGTGAATGAGGATACCATAGTAGAGCCTTTAACCTTTGCTTTTTGCTGCAGTTTATCCTCCATAGCTGGCTCCCCACAGTGAAACTCTGGAACATGAGAGTTTGAGGATCCTACCAACTGCCAATCTCCTTGGTTTGCCAGTTTGCCTCTAGTACTTGGAGTAGGAGCCAATCTTTTAAGGAGGCTTCAAACTAAGCACTAAGCAGCTCATGAAAATGCCCACATGTGGCCCAGGAATTGTTATTCTAAAATTATTTATTCTCGTCTGCACCTTCCATTATATAACCTTATTTCTAGAGGAAATTCAGTTGTTTGTTTCTAGTATTTTTCTCTCTCAGGACTACACGCCACTGCTTTTGCTCCTCTCAGCAGGGAATCACCTGCCAACACAACATGTTCCATCAGATTCTTGGCACTGGTGTGAGCCCCTTCAGCACAAAATTCTCTAAGATTACTTCCATGCTCTCTGGGGATGTAGGCTGTTGTCTCTGTTCTGTGACTCATAATCAATGAATAAGGTAAGAGCTTAGAATTGATTATGTAGCATCAAACATGCAGCATGGTTCCTGACCGTTCTGCATTTCTGTGTCAGGTTTTTCCAAATCTGCTCCTGTGTTTGGGAATTGTTCCCTTCCCTAGAGGCATCTGCCGTGTGTTGTTCTTCTAGGAGAGTCTATTTTGTTCTGTTGGAAAATCTTCATCCCCAGAATAAGTTGATGTTTAGATACATGGGCTTCAAGCTGTCACACTTTTTCTTCCAGCAGGACAGCTTGCACTTATTGTAGGTATAGCTCCTCATATCCTCCAGCAACAAAACAAATATTGCACTCATGTTGCAATTTCTCACCATCAAAGTGAAATCTCCCTATGTAGGGAGCAGCATATCACTCTAGGCCTGAAATGATAGTGTGATATGCCCATGCAAAATGCCTGCTTTCCTCTTCCTATTTGTCATGCTCCAGAGCAGGGGTAGGCAACCTTTTTGAGCCGGGGGCCGGGTTGCTGTTCCTCAGACAACTGGGGAGCCGAAGCCAAAAAATAAATAATTTTTTTTTTAAATTAAAAAAATTAAATAAATAAACAAACCAGGACAAATGTAGGACAAAAATTTCAAATGGAGGATATTTTTTAAAAAAAAATATGGAGGACACGCTAAAAATTTGCTGATTTTTTAAAAAATGTTAATATAAATGCATGTTTCAGAGGCTTCTATAGACAATTGCCCCCCTTGCCTGCCGCTTGCTCCCTTGCCTGCCGCTTGCCCCCCTTGCCCACCTCCTCCTGATAGGACAAAGGCTCCGGCGGCAATCGGTGGCAGGACCAGGCTGGGGCCGGTCCCAAAGCCTTGCAGGGCCACATCCAGCCCGCGGGCCGCAGGTTGCCTACCCCTGCTCCAGAGACTGAGGCAGCTAGTATGTAGTACTAGTAGTGGCTGCTAGCTTTGCCCCAAGTCAAGTCAGCAGCTCACTTCCTCTCAGCAGAAGACCCACATCCTTGGAACATATGCAAAATACACAAGCAAGCTTCCAAACAGTTCAGCCATGCAATCAATTTTAACCCCCAAATGCAGGCTCACCTTATTTTGACTCTTCAGAATGCTATTGGATGAGGTTTATGCAGATCTTAAGATTCAGTGTTCTTAAGGAGCTTCTTTGAGGTGGCCATGCTGTCCTTGGTTGTAAGGCACACAACTAATATTTCTCTTCTTCACCCCTACTTCCCACTGCACACTATGCTTCACAACTGTTACTATTTTCCTAACTTCTGAAAGAAAAGCAAAAACAACAACAAAAACCATCAGCTCCACAAAAAAACAAAATTACAGTACTTGCCAGATGTGGTTTATAAAATAGTAATATTCTAACCATGCACTTTTGAAATTTGTTTTAAATTCATTGAAATTGTTGCACCATCCAGACTACAGGCAAAAAATGGAGTTGGTTTTCGCCATCTTGATGTGAAACATAAAGGGATAGGTACTATTTAGTTGTATAAAATAATAATATACCTTTAGTTTTGTTTGTTTTTAAAAAATAAAGAAATACAAAATAAAACGAGCCTGTCTGAGCTCTGAAATTCTTAAGAGGTGCCCTTCTTTCAGTCCCATCCCCTTCACACCTTCACAGGAACAGACGGAGATGTGAGACAGGACCATTCTCCAGGTACATCGTTTTTAAGGTAGGTGGGGCTCAATATTGACAGGCACGTCATTATAAATTTTGACAATTTGCTAGTACCTTTTTACAAAACAATCAAACCCCAACAGGCTTTATTAAAACAATCATTATTATCCAATGGTAATTATTAGAATATCATGAAAGCAAGAGCAAAAGAATGGTTACTTAGCATATTCTCTATTGCTAATAACTGATGCTACTCGGTTACACAGGACCTTATCACACAGCGGTTTTAGCAACTCCAATCCGAAGCCACTTCAGATCCAACCATGTGAATTCACGTTATAACATGATTGATTATCACATGTGATTGCTTTCTATGGGGAGTCGTTCCGAGCTGGATCCAAAGTCAATCCAAAGTGACACCTGATGTAGGTGAACTTGGTAACAAGGGAATGTACAAAAATTGTTTCCAAGCTCACTTCGATTTCAATCCGAATTGGTCTGGTGTGGAAGATCACCCTGATTTCACCACCCCGGCCCCCTGCTCCTTCATCCCCCCCCCCCCCCCCCCTGACCCCCCCCCCCCCCCGGTCCCCTCAGTTTTGCAGACCTTCAGTGATTGATATTAAAGGTTCTGCAGCCTAAGGAAACACTATGAAATTCATGACGTTGCCATAAACTGACAGGCAACTTGAAGACACATATACATAACACAATAGTCCTCCATGACCATGTCAGTGCACAGAATTCTTATGCTACTGTATTATTAAACCTTTAAAAGCTGGACAAAACTATGCTCTCCTCAAGTGCAGAACAGTGCATCTAAAAGTGGTGTAAATAGGAGGGAAGCCAGTGATTCTCTTCACAGCAACACAACCATTTATTTCACATCATTTATTCTTCCTTCCTCTCTTTCCTTTTAAGTTTGTAAAATCTGTAAGCTCTCCCCTCTCCAGAGGAGAGTATTTCACACTGGTAAGTCCCAAGAAGCTGCTCAATATCTACAATCATAGCAGCGAGAGAAACGCAGGCTGAAAAATCAATGTCACTGAAACATGTTGGAATTTTGTGTCTGAACACGATTAAGCACCAAACACAAAACATCTCAAGGTTGAGCTGCTTTGCAGGATTTCCAAGCAAGGTCTTGAACTCCCTGTTGTTATTTTCCCTGATAGTTTTTTTCCTCACACAGAAATCCTTGGCTGGCATTTTACAATGGCATTATTCTTGAGGTGTCCTGGCCACACTGAAAATGCTTACGGAAAAATATTGTTCATCATTTTTGTCATTCTTCCTATGCTATTACCTCTCTTTGGCAATGGGTTATCATTGGCTTACAATTTATCTTACAATTTAGTAGAGTAATTTATCTTAGTATTACAGAATCACAAAGTATTGAAGTGGGACTGGTAAACCATGTGGCTCAGCATTCTGCCAGAGATAAAGTAAAATACAGTAAATCCTCAGCTGGAGCAATCCTCAGCTTGATATTCATCAAGGAGGAGCCCACTATTCCTCTAGGGGCCCATTCACACTATGCAATTATAACACTGTTATTCCACTTTAATTGCCATGGTTCCATTTTATAGGATCATGAGGTTTGTAGTTTCATGAAGCACCAGGCGTCTCTGGCTGAGATTTCTAAATGCCTCTCCCTAAATTGCCAATCCCAGGTTATCATGGATGCTACCATGGCAGTTAAGTGGAATGTAGCACTAGAACTGTGTCATGTGACTAGAACATAGGTTCCATTGTCAAACTGTTCTCACTGTCAAGAACTTCCCTCAACTTAATTCTTAACTTTCAAACTGAAAACCATCTTCTGAAAACTTATGCAAAACTGATGATGTTTCATCTGCAATGTTGCCTCTTGTATAATTCACTTCTGTGGTGGTCCATTATCATTCTGTGTCGAGGCACCTAGTTTAAGACTGTTGCAAGCAGGGCTATGGTGTTCCACCATTTACTGCCTCAGAAATAAAGATCAGCTCACAAAAGAGAGCTCATCTAAGGAGCCAGCTTGTAGTGGTGGTCTGAGGGTTGGAATAGGATACCAGGGTTTCAATCCCCTCTCAGTCATGGAAGCCCACTGGTCGACTTTGAGCAAGTGACACTTTCTCTTCTTCAGAGGGAGGCAAAAGCAAACTTCTTTGAACAAACCTTGCCAAGAAAACTCCATAATACTGCTTTAGAGTCACCATATGTTGGAAACAGCTTGGAGGCACACAGCCACACAGAGAGAAGATGGAGCAGGGCTGGATTTGTGATATATGCACTTTATATGAAAGCCTTGTAATTGCCAACGCCAGCATTTCAAAATAGGCAGACAGACTACACTTTCCTTCTGCCTGATCATCCCATTAATTCTTCTAGGTACTGTTCCCACACCAGTTCTCTTGCAATACAGGTTGAGCCTCCCTTGTCTGAAATGCTGGGACCAGAAGTGTGTTGGATTTCAATTTTATTATAATTATTATTATTATTGTAATTTTGGAATATTTGCATGTACACAATGAGATATCTTGGAGATGGGGACCAAGTCTAAATATTAAACTATGCTTTGTATACACCTTATACACATAGCCTGAAGGTAATTGTATATGCAATATTTTTAATAATTCTAAACTAAAGTTTCTGTACACTGAACCATTTGAAAGAAAAAGTGTCACCATCCAAATACCGTGGAGTTTTTAATTCTGGATATGGGATACTCAGCCTGTGCCACTAGGGCTATCTATGGCTGGAGTGCTGCACACACTTACCAAGTCTCCATGAACTCTGCCAGACTTGTTGTCTCTGAGTTGACAAGCAGATGCCTCCTTTTTTCATCCATCAGCATGATGGTCTTTTGAAATGGGAAGTAGTCACTACATTCGCAACTGCAGCACTGAGTCTCTTATCAAGAGACAACATTCATGTGTGAATATGGGCCATCTTAGATTTACTGCCTCCAAAACAACTTATATTTCACCTGTTACTCCTCCCATGCTTTTCACTTTACACAATGGTCATTATCCCACAACTGAAAGTATAATCCAGTGAGTGTCATCCCAAACGCAATCCTGCGTATTCAGGTTATTGCGCTAAAGGTTATCAAATGCATTTGCTTACATTTGGAACGCACTCCGAACGCAATTGCGCATCAGTCCACAAGTAAATTTGGTGAACTAGGGAACTCACAAATCCTATTCCCAGGCCATTTCACATTCAATGTGATGTTGTTTGGTGTGACATGCATGTCTGCTGTGGCCCTGGTATTCCCCCCCTCTGCATCAATTCCCATGATCCGCTCTGGGTCCCACAACATACTCCAACTCCCAGAATTCCCTTGCCTTGAGCCAGAAAGAGTTAAAGCAGTACCAAACTGGGTTCTCTCTCCAGTGTGGATGCAGCCAATGAGAAGCCTCTGGTTCAGCTCTGGCATTTCCTTCCTCCCCATTGCTTCCCCCTGCTGCCTGCAGCCACAGGCCTCCAGTCGTGTTCAGGCACGGAGCACATTTGCTTTGTCTGGGCTGAGTTGGGGAATTTGAACCCAACACTCCCCCCAAACCCACGCAAAGAACAAAAAGAAGCAACCCAACCCATGTAACACGACGCCAGGAGGAGGCACCCCAGGGGTAGAAGCCCAATGAGAAAACACACACTCACACACACACACAACCCCAATTAATGTTTCACAAAGGAGTATGGTCCGATGGGCCAAGAGTGGCGTGATCTGGCAGCATCCTCCCCGCCCCAAAGACTCAGAGAGAGAGGAGCAGCAGCACATGGAAGGGAGCAGGGAAGGGGCCGGGAGGGGGGTTGTGCCCTTGGGCTCCTCCTCCCGCACAGCCTCCGCACAGAGCAGCCACCCGGACGGGTTCTAGGCTCTGCTCGCGCGGTGGCGCCGGGGTTCTAGGTTAAGGGCTCTCAGCCTTCTTCGCTCTCTCTCTCTCTCTCACACACACACACTGACACACATTCTCTCTCTCTCTCTCTCTCTCTCTCTCTCACCCATTCTCACACTTGCACCCGTTCTTTCACCCATTCTGTCGCATACACATTCCCCCCCCCACAATTTCTCCCTCTTTCTCTCTCTCTCTCTCTCTCTCTCTCCTTGGTCCTGAGGGATGGCTCTGGGTCGGGTTCCCCTGCTGCCCCTGCTCTCCCTCCTTCTGCTCCTGCTGGGCGCCTTGGCCGGGCTGCCTCCTTCTCCTTCAGAGCCGGACCCAGAGCTCCGGGGCCAGGATGGCCAGGACCACGACGACCAGGAGCCCCTCTTCGCCTTCCTCCAGGAGGAGAGCCCCAGCAGCCCCGACCCGGCGGCGGCAAGAGCCAGGACTAGCGCCCCGGCCGCCTTCCACCGGAGCCAGAAGGTGACCCCCTCCCCAGCACAGGAGGACGTCCTCCTTTCCCCGGACCTGCCCTCCTCCATCCCACGACCTCCGCAGGGAGAATCCCAAAGTGCCCTCCATTGGGAGCCTGGCTTTGCATTCCTCACAGGAGTCGGTTTTGGCACGTCCTCCTTTTCGAGGACAAGCCCGCCATTCCTCTCCAGGAGGGATTCCAAAATGTCCTCCGTTTGAAGCAGGACTAATAGGAGTGTTTGGAGTCCAGGGTGGCCAGGCGTCCTCCTTTCCAGGACCGTTGGTTTGGCTGGAATTCCAAAATGCCCTCCATTTGGGGCAGGACTAAGGTTGACACTTCCAGAGGAGTTCTTTGGAGCTTTTCTTTGGTCCTGTCCTCCCTTTTTCTTGAAGGTCCTACTACTTCTTTGTGGGGAGGGCTCTGAAGGAAGAAGGGGCTTCATCTCTTGCTTTTTGGGGGCTTGGGAAACCAAGCAGAGTCAAAAGCCCAGGAGCTCTGCTTGCTTGGGTGCTTGGCTTGGCTTTTTGGGTGACCTTTGGGTGTCAATGGAGACCGAACCTGGTCTGGCTAGCAAGAAACCATCTGAAAGGCAAGGGGCTGCTTGGGTCTCCCATGGCTCTCCTTCTGGGTGCATCTTCTTCTTGTTGTGTAGCTTCAAGGCATTTCTGACTTACGGCAACCCTAACACAAGCCTAGCATGGGTTTTCTTGGCATGTTTTTTCAGAGGAAGCTCTCCATTTCCCTCCTCTGGAGGCTGAGACAGTGTGACTTGCCCAGGGTCACCCAGCGGCTTCTCTTTTACATGGCCGAGCTGAGATTTGAACCCTGGTCTCCAGAGTTCATAGTCCAATGCCCAAACCACTAGACCATGTTGGTGCATTGACCCTGCAGAAGCAATGCAGGTTGAATTAACTTGGAACTGCCATGGCACCATCCTACAGAATCCTGGGATTTGCAGTTTTGCCAGGCACCAGTGTTCTCCGACAGAGAAGGCAACAGGCCTTGTAAAACTACAAATCTCGGGATTCGATAGGCTGGCGCTGTGTGTGTGCATGTTGTATGCCTTGCAAGTTGTTTCCAACTTATGATGACCCTAAAGCAAACCTATTGTGGGGTTTTCTTGGCAAGATTTGTTCAGAAGAGAGGTTTGCCATCCTCCTCCTCTGGAGGTTGAGAGAGTGTGACTTGCCCAAGGTCACCCAGTGGGTTTCATGGCTGAACTGGGAATTGAACTCTGATCTCCAGAGTTGTAGTCCAAGCCTCAAGGCATGCAGTTGCATACCACTTGAAACTTCCATCCAACTAAATCCCAGGATTTGTCATTTTGCTAGGCGCCAACTCTTTTTTGGCAAAGGAGGCGACAGGCCTTGTAAAACAACAGATCTCAGGCTTCCATAGGCTGGAACTACAGCACTTCAGATGGTGTCAAACGGCATTGTTTCTACAATGTAGGTAGATGTGTCCCCAGTCGTGAGCAACCTTCCCCTTTCTGCACATTCCTGTGTGCCCTCTTCATTACAGCCCCCCTCCTTCCTTCTTGGGCAAGGTCCTGGCATTCCCAAGAGCGGGCATCATGGAAGCCCTGATGATGTGGGCACCATTTCAACAGTTGGGTCCCCTGGGTTTGGACACTGGTTCTTTCCCCACTCCCATCTCCCTATGTGATCAACCAAGGTGATCATCCTTGCATTGGAGACATCTGGAATACCTTGGTCTTAGGCAAGAGAGAGACATCTACTTCAGACAAATTCTGGAGAAAGCTGCCAGGCCAGCCTGTCCTTGTTTGGAGGTCTCTGGCCATTCCTTCCTCTCCGCTGGCTCACTATGTGGTGTAAGTAGATGGGACAGTTTGCCTTCTGCCTCAGGTGGCAAAATATCTTGGGAAGTGTTCAGAACATGGTAGTTATGTGAGGGTTGGTCAGTGCTTGAGTATCTCATCATCATGACTTTAAATAATGCTGATATAAAGGCACTTTGTCGGAATTTGGTATCAGATCACCTCCCTGCCCTGGGGTGTGTTAAAGTTATTTTGGATTTCTTGTGTCTTACGAAGTGGTCTTGTTCTGCTTTATAGAAATGTAATGCGCTTTTGTGAGGAGGAAGGGATTAGGAATAAGGATTTGAAGTGTTTAATTTTTCAAGTGCCCCATGTAGTGACAGATTCACAGCAGCATGCTGATGCACAGACACGTCCCAGGTGTTTTTCTACAAGTCCGCACCTGTAGCGTTTTGCCTTTACTCACAGCTCGATTCTCTGCTAAAAGGCAGATCTGACTGTTAAGCTCCTGTGATCTCAGAGATGAGATGTGTTGTGATGGAGCCATTCATTTAAAAAACTGCTGGATCTTTTGTTTGTCTGTTTATAATGGGACTAGATATCTCACGTCTGGAGAGTGCAAAGAGGATGCACAGACAGAATTGTCCCCAAAGCATCTTGCATTACATTGTCTTAGATAGTCTCTAGAATACTTCCAGTTCCTATTTTGAGTAGATGTATTTATACAGTGCACTTGAACCCTGTCCTGTCCATTTGCACTAGTGTTTTTGCCTAATAGAAAATGGCTGGTATGGCCTGTTGGTTAGTCCCACCTAGAGTCGACTTGTTCATTCAGTTGTTGAATAGTGAGTCAATGTGTAGGCAAATCCCACTGATTGATTGGGTCTACTCTAGTCAAGATTAACAACAGGATTTAGGTCACTGACTGTTAAACTGCTGTGTGCTGTATAGGAGGCCAGCTGCTGTCTTTGCAGGGAAATTTGAGCTGTCATTTCTAAGGATACCTCCCTGCTTCAAGGGATCTGGGAATCTGGGCAGCTTCCATATGACCAAGTGGCCTTTTGGCTGAAAGTAGGGCAAGCAAACATTTAGGATTTCTAGCTGAGCATGCAGAATTATTAACAGAAAAGAAGGGTCATTGTATTTTTGTTCTCCCCCCCCCCCAATGGTAAGAATGTAGGGAAGTGTCTTTGGAGCTCATGTGGCCAAATGGAGATTGCTGAAAGATACATTTGAGGTGAGGAATTTGATATGTGGGAGATCTATGACTGGAACCCCTGAAAAGCAGCTGTGGGACAGTAATGGCTGGAAATGATGGTAGTTATAGCTTCACACATCTGGAAATAAGAGAGAAAAGAGACGAACTATTTTATAGTGGGATTCAGCAATAATTTGTTTTTCAAAATTCTTAGCTTTTCTTTGTTCCTTTTTCAGTATTGTCTTTCATATATACTCATGTTTTCACTCTCTCCTAAGGGGCTGGAAATGTATCTTACAAAGTCACTTAAAAAAAAAAGAAGAAGAAGAAGAAGAAGAAGAAGAAGAGAACATTGGATTTTTGATTAGCTTTTCTTTTCTGGCCCTCTCCCAACCCAAATAGTCCCTCCTCAGCTCCTTATTCCTTAAACCAGAGTACCATGTATTTGTATTCACAGCTGGAGCTTGGATCCTGGAGAGAGAAAAGCTGCTGGGTAGGGGAAGAAATATATAGAATAGAAAAATCAAGTTCTGTATAAAAAAGGAAGTGCCTCTTTGCCTCCATTCAAAATCACATTCCATCATAAGTATTTTTTTTTTAATAAACAAAAACCATGTTGCTGTAGCTGTGCATTTCTGTTGCAATTTGTCCTAGAAATAGGTGTAGCAGATTTGAGGATGCAAGTGCACCAAAAGTGTACCAGAAAAAAGCATATTGCACACCCCTTTACAAATGGCATTGTTTTGTTGCTGACCTGTTCTGCTCAGTTGTCCCATGCTGATACAACAGTCTTCTTCCCACAGCAGGCAGGGAAAAGAATACATTCAGACATACAGAACATGAAATCAGCGGACTGGTTAACTAATGCACTCGCTGCTCTTTCTGCTCCCTTTCCACCATGGTGTTAAACTGATGCATTCCTCAGAGAAAACAGATAGTAGAGATGTTCACATATTATGTTGTACATCTGTTTACACTCTTTGTAAACTATACCTTCAAATGTTTGCGAAAGTGTCTGTTCCTGTGTTCTTTTCTGAATTGTACTCTGGTGCAAGAGTAAAGTTATACTAGGGCTTAAATACCTTAAAGGCACCAGATCCTTTCTGATCTTGTAAGCTAAGCAGGGTCAGCCTTTGTTAGTCCTTGGATGAGAGAATGCCAGTGAATAGCAGGTGCTCTAGGCTATATTTCAGAGTATTTCTTCCCAGCATGGTGTAGTGGTTTGAGCATTTGACTACTATGGACTCTTTCATACAGTGAAAAGTGATGGGAGCATAGTAGGATGTTCCTATCACTATCGTGCAATTGTTTAAAATTAGCAGATGTCGCAAAACATTGTCATAATCGCAGCATTATCCTGCAAAGAATGAGTAATTTTAGCACTGCTTTTCATTCATGGAACTGGAGATTGGGGTTTGATTCCATGCTTGGCTAAGGAAAACCACTGGGTGATCATGCGTGAGTCACACACTCTCATCCCCACAAAAGCCTGTGATTGGTTTGCCTTAGGGTTGCCGTAAGTAGGAAACTTCTGTTCACATTTTGTGTAAACTATATGTTCAAATGTTTGTGAGAGTGTCTGTGCCATTGACCCTTATCACACAGGAGTTGTGCAACTCAGTACCGATGTGACTGCGCATCCAACAGTTCGAATTCACATTAAAACGCAATGTTTTTTCCTACCTGGTTGCCTTTCCTAATCAAAGGGGAAGCGGAGTGAAAGCAAATTGTTTTACCACACCGGTGCAGATTCAACTATTCGAATCGGCCCCCTTGCACATGCTCAGTGAGGGTCTGAGCAGGCAGGGGATGATGGGATAGGTGGCAGGGTGAAGGGGGGGAGTTCGATTCCCTGCTTGGCTATGGAAACTCACTGGATGATCTTGGGTGAGTCACACACTCTCACCACCAGAAAACCTCAT
Organism: Sceloporus undulatus; assembly: GCF_019175285.1. Classification (NCBI taxonomy): domain Eukaryota; kingdom Metazoa; phylum Chordata; class Lepidosauria; order Squamata; family Phrynosomatidae; genus Sceloporus; species Sceloporus undulatus. The sequence continues at coordinate 84,203,200 of NC_056525.1, forward strand.
GATAGATTTGTCTTAGGGTTGCCATAAATCATAGTATCATAGAGTTGGAAGAGACTACAAGGGCCATCCAGTCCAACCCCCTGCCACGCAGAAAATCACAATCAAAGCATCCCTGACAGATGGCCATCCAGCCTCTGCTTAAAGACCTCCAAAGAAGGAGACTCCCCCACACTCCGAGGGAGTGTGTTCCACTGTTGAACAGCTCTTACTGTTAGGAAGTTTCTCCTAATGTTGAGGTAGGGTCTCTTTTCCTGTAGCTTGCATCCATTGTTCTGTGTTCTAGTCTCTGGAGCAGCAGATAACAAGCTTGCCCCATCCTCAGTGTGACACCCCTTCAAATACTTAAAGAGGGGTATCATATCACCACTTATGGTAACTGTCTCCTCCAGGTTAAACATACCCAGCTCCCTTCATCTTTCCTCATAAGGTAAGATTGTCAGACCCTTCACCATTTTAGTTGCCCTCCTTTGGAGATGCTCCAGTTTCTCAACATCCTTTTTGAATTGGACACAGAACTGGACACAGTATTCCAGGTGAGGCCTGATCAAAGCAGAATAGAGTGGCACTGTTACTTCCCTTGATCTAGACACCATACTTCTGTTGATACAGCCTAAAATCGCATTGGCCTTTTTAGCTGCCACATCACAAATTGGAAACGAGATGAAGGCAACCAACAAAAAGAACAACAGTTCTTTGCCTAAGAAAACCCTATCAAATTTATGGGGTTGTTATAAATCAACAGGCAATAGCTGGGAGGAATTAATGCATATATGTTTGTGTGAATGGATAAACAGTACTTAGTGTTCAGCAGATACAATGCCCTGTTCTAGCTCCCTTTCTTGGTGTGTCTGTCTTTCTCATGGCTTGAATGAGTTATCTTTGTGACTATGGCCCCATACAGACAGGCCAAAATAAAGCTGCTTTGAGCCACTTTGGAAGTATGCTGTTTAAGTGACACACACATCTTAAAGAGGCCACAAGCTGTGCCAAAGCTGCACTTTAGTCCTTAGGACTGGATTGTAGCTTTGGCGTGGCTTCCATACTCTTAGGACACATGCATCATTTCAATAGCATACCTCCAAAGTGGTCCGAAGCAGCTTTATTTTGGCCTGTCTGTATGGGGCCTATGACACTCACACTTGACTAGCCAGTCTGGCGAGTGCCTGCACTAGCTGGGGAATTCCAGCAGTTTAATTTGCAGAATTACTTCTTAAAGCTGTGATCCACATACACAGCTTAGGATTCCCCAGGAGTTTCTCCCATTAACTGTGCCGATTGCAGATAAGCTTGGAAGGAAGAGGGAAGCTGTGGAGCAGTGCCAGATGTCATCAGTCCTGTTGAGTAAAAACTCCTTTTGTTGCTTGGGTCATGGTTCCACAGTGTTGCTGAACCTCTGTGTGGTAGAGAGCCCAGACTTTTCTCCACCAGAATTGCATTGTGGTCAGAGCATCCTCATAGGTATATATTGTTGTTAAATGAACACAGTTGAAATGTACCTGTAGCCACTTCGCTGTTTCTTTCTGCTTAAACACAGGATGCGTGGCGCTTACCTGGACATTATATTGTTGTGCTTAAGGAGGAAACCCTTAAATCCCAGATATCACGAACAGCCAAGCATCTGCAAGTTAGAGCAGCCAAGCATGGCTACTTGACGAAAATCCTCCATATCTTTGAGGACCTGTTCCAGGGCTTTGTGGTAAAAATGAGTAGCGATGTGTTACACATGGTAAGTTCCTCTTTTTATCATATTTATAGGTTGTTGCCTTTTGTTTAAAAAATGTACATCTTTCTTTCAGCTCTGGCTTCCAAGATGGTTAAGCATAACATACAGGAGACCAATAATGCATTACTTTTGAAAATCTGGATTTTAATTGAACTTTTAATTGAACATAGGATACTGGGATCTTTTACTCTGGAGGATATCACATGGGATGGGAGGCTCTCAATTTATAAAGAGAAGTTAGCGAGGTCAGTTCAAAAATTCACGCAATTACATGATTACTTATCACACCTTAAATTCGCTGTAATGGCCTCCCTGAACGCGACCCAGATTCTGTGCAAAGTAAGCCATCACATTGGTGGGTTCTTAATTGCGAATTGGCACCCTTGCACATACTCAGTGAGACTCCAGATGACTGGAGCATAGCATATTTAGGCAAGTGAGAGAGAGGAACCAAGGAACCCCACAACTTACAAAAGAGGTTGGAGTGGGGCGGGAAGAATGGTTGAAAGAACATGCTCTATTCACGTTAAAATGAGTATATATTCACGTTTGTCGCGTTAAAATGTGAATATAGTGGTTATCCAATAGCTCCCGGTCCATGCCTCTTAATTAGCAGGCAGCACCCCCCCCCCCCCCCCCGGCCTCAGCAATGCTGAAGGACAAGCGGAAGCAAAATTGAAGCAGAATCATAGAATCGTAGAATCGTAGAGTTGGAAGAGACCACTAGGGCCATCCAGTCCAACCCCCTGCCATGCAGGAAATCCAAATCAAAGCATCCCTGACAGATGGCCATCCAGCCTCTGTTTAAAGACCTCCAAGGAAGGAGACTCTATCACCCTCCGAGGGAGTGCATTCCATTGTCGAACAGCCCATACTGTCAGGAAGTTCCTCCTAATGTTCAGGTGGAATCTCTTTTCCTGTAGCTTGCATCCATTGTTCCGGGTCCTGTTCTCTGGAGCAGCAGAAAACATGCTTGCTCCCTCTTCAATATGACATCCTTTCAAATATTTAAACAGGGCTATCATATCACCTCTTAACCTTCTTTTCTCCAGGCTAAACATCCCCAGCTCCCTAAGTCGTTCCTCATGGGGCATGGTTTCCAGACCCTTCACCATTTTTGTCGCCCTCCTTTGGACACGCTCCAGTTTCTCAATGTCCTTTCTGAATTGTGGTGCCCAGAACTGGACACAATATTCTAGGTGGGGCCTGACCAGAGCAGAATACAGTGGCACTATTACTTCTCTTGATCTAGACACTATACTTCTATTGATGCAGCCTAAAATAGCATTGGCCTTTTTAGCTGCCGCATCACACTGTTCACTCATGTTCAACTTGGACTCCTAGATCCCTTTTACATGTAGTTTCATTCAGCCAGGTGTCACCCATCCTATATCTGTGCATTTTATTTTTCCGCCCTAAGTGCAATACCTTACATTTATCCGTGTTGAATTTCATTTTGTTAGCTTTGGCCCAGCTTTCTAGTCTATTCAGGTCATTTTGAATCTTGATCCTGTCCTCTGGGGTATTAGCTATTCCCCCTAATTTGGTGTCATCTGCAAATTTGATAAGTATGCTCCCAATTCTGTCATCCAGGTCATTGATAAAGATGTTGAATAGCACTGGGCCCAGGACAGAGCCCTGTGGGACCCCACTGGTCACTTTTCTCCAGGATGAAAAGGAGCCATTGTTGAGCACCCTTTGGGTTCGGCCGGTCAACCAATTACAGATCCATGTAACAGTTCCTTTGTCTAGCCCACATTTTACAAGCTTGTTTGCAAGTATGTCATGGGAATGGCAGTGTGGCTTCATGGGACCCCCCCTTTCTGGAGGGGGGAACCAGGACCAAAGGAGACATGCACATTATACCAAACAACAGCACACTAAGTTATCTAGGAATAGGGTTTGTGACTTCGCTAGTTGTCAGAATTTACTTAACTGTGGATTAACACGTGATTGCGTTCGGAGTGCATTCGGACTGCCAGCAATTGCGTGTGATAACCTTTCGTGCAATAACGTGAATATGCATGATTGCATTCAGGATGACACTGGATTATACTTCCAATTTCAATCATGTGATAAACTCCTATAAGGGCACATTAAAATATGTGGGTCTTTTGAAAAAATATAATGTGGTAGTGCTGTGAGTTTTCGGGAATTGCTTAAATAAATGTGGATTTGCTTAGGGATCCAAAACTAAACAAAGTACACCATGTCAGTTTTACATAAGGTAAAGGTATCTCAAATGATTTCCCCCTGTAGCCAGAACTGGATGAATTGACTAATTTCACTGGTATATTATCAAGTGCTAATTGATGCTAATTGATTCATGATGATACTGATTTTCTGAAAAAGTGCATTTTTGGAAAGAGGATATTTTCTATAGAAAAACATAGTAGAGGTTGAGTCTCCCTTATCTGGAATTGCAAAATCCAAAATGTTCCAAAACCCAAAATGCTTTACATGAGTGGCTGAGATAGTGAAACCTTTGCTTGGTGATGATTCAGTGTACACAAACTTTCTTTCAAGCACAAAATTATTAAAAATAGTGTATAAAATTACCTTCATGCTATGTGTATAAGGTGCATATTAAACGTAAATGAAATTGGGTCCCTTCTCCAAGATATCTCATTACATATATGCAAATACAGGTAATCCAAAATAAAATAAAAAATCCCAAATCCCATACATTTCTGGTCCTAAGCATTTAGGATAAGGGAGGATCAACCTGTAGTGGACATTTCCCCATCCCCCTACATTGCTACAGTATGGTACAGTGGTTTGGAGCTGGGATGGGGACAGCGTCTCCCTCCAGATGCTGTTGGATTGCACCTCCCATAATTTTTCTCCACCAGCTGTTGTGGCTGTGACTGATGGAAGTTGCAGCTCAGCTGCCTCGGGAGAGCCATGCTGGTTTAGAGTGTTGGGGTGGGTTTGGATTTTGGAAACCTGATTGCAGACCCCAGTTCATCCAGGAAATTGAACTTTAGGCAGAATGGTCATCCATTATTCATAAGGTCATCATAAATTGAAGCCACCTTGACAGCTAATTACAATGACAAAGCATGGTAAGAGGCAAGAGACTGGCTTGAATCATGTTGTGAGCCCCAGCTAGAGTAAATGAATTGAATCAGAGGGATTTATCTATATGTTGAATAATTGGCCGTAGACTTTTAGTTTAAACTCACTGGGTTATTGGTAAGCTAAAAAAAAATTATTCTAAGCAGCTGGAAGTAAGGCAAGCAAATAGCACACATTTATGAAGTGATACCAAAGGTGTTTGCAATTGAAATAGGTATTATAGGCGCTGGATAGACGGGCCGTACGGGGCGCCATCATGACATGCGAGGGGCGGCGCTTCCAAACACGACTTGCCCTTCACACGTGATGAGGGTGTCAAAATGGCGGCGCCCTGTACATACATGTAGCGTCCGCATGTCCCAGCGCCTTTGTGATGCCACAAGTGCGCCATTGGCGCCTTGCAGCGTCATAACGGAACTGCAGAAAGAACCCGCTTTTTGCAGGTTCTTTTTGCTGTGTGAGGGAGCTGCGCGGTTTGTCCACTGCGGCTCCCTTGCGCAGCAAACCAGGGCGGCGGCAGACCGCCCTTTGTGGGTGGTCTGTATCCCGCCATAACTACCCAGAATTAGATGTAAGAGAGAGAGATCCATTTCATACTGTAAGTTCATGGTAATGCCATAATATTGAATTTTCTATATGTGAACAAACTAAGTTCTTGAATTTCAGTCATCACTGAAAATGTTTATGAAAATCACTTGATGGGTGCCACCTGGCTGAATGAAACTACGTGTGAAAGGGATCTAGGAGTCCAAGTAGACCACAAGTTGAACATGAGTGAACAGTGTGTTGCGGCAGCTAAAAAGGCCAATGCTATTTTAGGCTGCATCAATAGAAGTATAGTGTCTAGATCAAGAGAAGTAATAGTGCCACTGTATTCTGCTCTGGTCAGGCCCCACCTAGAATATTGTGTCCAGTTCTGGGCGCCACAATTCAGAAAGGACATTGAGAAACTGGAGCGTGTCCAAAGGAGGGCGACAAAAATGGTGAAGGGTCTGGAAACCATGTCCTATGAGGAACAACTTAGGGAGCTGGGGATGTTTAGCCTGGAGAAAAGAAGGTTAAGAGGTGATATGATCGCCCTGTTTAAATATTTGAAGGGATGTCATATTGAAGAGGGAGCAAGCTTGTTTTCTGCTGCTCCAGAGAACAGGACCCGGAACAATGGATGCACTTGGGAGCTTAAATAATTTTCTATGGGGATATTGATTATGGTATAAAGGATAGAAACAACGTTTCTTCCTGTTTTTGCTTGCTTCGCACCCCTCTACTTCATGCTGTTGATGCTGCTCACCTTCTTCTTTTACTTTCTTCCCCGCCTTATTACCCTTTTCCCCAGGACAGGATTAAGACATGCTGAGGCCTCTAAAATTTAAGAGCCAGCATAGCATGACCCTGACTCTTTCCCCCAATGTATACTAGCAGTTATTTTTAGATTTTTGGAATCTGAGAATGTGGATTATCTGAGGCCCTAAACTGTAGGTTACTGAGCGTGTTCATAAATCAGATGCTGTTTCTTCCTCACCTTTCTAATGTTTCCATTTTTCTCATTCATTTATCCCCTTTCTTTCAGCCTCACTTACCTTTCTTCTTCCCCATCCTCAACCTTCCACATGTTCCTCCTTCATTCCTGACCTTGTCCTTTGCCCTTCTCTCATGGTCACTTACCTTCCTCCATCCCTTCACTTTCAACCTCTCATTTTTCTTTCTAATGCCATCTTTTGGGCTCAGCCTTCAAAATGCCACATCTTCCTCCTTTCCATCCTTTCAACCTTCCCTTCCTCTTCCCTTCCTTTTTCCTTTCCTTGTTCCATCTGGCTGGTGAGTGAGGGCTCAGACACCATGAGAACATGCAGACACTCAGGGTTACAAAGAAAGAGATGTTACAGTTGTTTTTCGATGCCTCATTTGATCTGTTTGGATTGGGAAGCATTCAAAGTTAAACCTATGTATCACTCTGCATCAAATACTGGTTTCATTTCACCCCATTCTAAAATAGTTAAGTGAGAAGATTTATGAATCTGTCTGCTGCTTGAACCTAATATTTCCCAGTGGTAATCATGAGCAGTACCTTCACTTTCCCATGAAGAAAGTGAAACCAGAAGTAGTATGATATTTGTTGTATAACATTCCCCCAAATATCACAGAACTTGTAGCTAAATAAGGATGATGTTATATATACATTCCCAGAAGGAGTTAAAAACATAGGCAGGTTGTTGGTAATATTTTGTGCCCACAAATTCCCAGGTACAGTCATATGGATAAAAAGCTGCCCAAGAGCCACACACAGAGCAGAGCAAAGCAAAGCAAAGTTCTTCCCCTCACCCAACTTCCAGAATCTCCCAGGATGCTGGAAGTGCTTCAAAATACAACAGTGGTCTACAACTCTTCTCAGGCCTTGGACCTAACTTCTGTCTGTCCATCCTTCCGTCCTTCCTTCTAGTGGAAATGCTGCTGTTGCAATCCACTGGGTGACAGGATGTGGCCTAACTGTGCTTGACCACCAATTGGAGATAAACAGTGTAGACCAGTCTTCAGTGTGTTCCAATATCCTATGTATGTGTTGACTAGACATAGGAGTTTATCACATGGGGGAAATCCCATACAAAAATGGGATTGAAAAGGTGGAAAAAACCCACAAAAGCGGGTTGGTTTGCCCACATGTCGTTGCTGAACTTGTGCTAACCCAAACGGAATGTGAACAAAAGCCGCTCCTTTTTCTGAAAGTAAAAAGGAGCAGCTTTTGTCTACTTTCCCTCCACTTTCTGTTCAGGTTAACATTAGTTTAACAATGATGTCATGTGAAAATCAACCTGCTTTTGTGGGTTATTTCCAATTTAAACCCACGTTTTTGCATGGGATTTCCCCCATACATAGCATATGGGGATGCTTCATTTGTTGCATTTTTTATGCACTTCTCCTGAAGATATGTGCATTATGTTTATGTTCCAGAGCAGTTGTCTATTTTAACTGATGTGTTTAACTGGTATTGTTTATCTGTTGGTTGTTGTTGTTGCCCACCTTAATGCATGGGAAGAGATGGGTAAGAGATAAACAAGAAATAAAAGGTTTGTGATCATGATTGGATGCACAGGATACTTGCAGTTGGCATGGCTTCCTGTGAGCTGGTGAAAGGGCTTGTGTGTGTGTGATGTAATGTGTGCAATGGCCTCAAATACAAGATGTCTCCTAGTATGTCACTAGTATTTATAGTCACTGTAAAAAGGAATTATTTTGCTGCACAAACTTTTGTCTGGTTTCTTTTGTGCAGGCTTTGAGGCTGCCACATGTGGAATACATAGAAGAAGATGCCTATGTGTTTGCTCAGAGCATTCCTTGGAACCTTGGCCGGATTGTCCCAGTTCATGACAATTCTAATGAATACAACCCTCCCAGTAAGCAATCTTTCCTTCTGCCATTTGCACATTTCTTCAGGGGTTGCCTAGGAGTTGCTCAGTAGGAAGCAACACCACCACCACCAACATGTTGATAAAAGGAATTACAAAGCAGTAGGTGTGCAAATAATGAGTTAGATCGTGTAGGTCATTTGAATTAATAGAACTTACGTTTGTCTTTGCTTAGTTAAGTCTTATTGATTTCAGTGGTTTTGCTTTATGATTAAATCCTGTATCCAACCTATTGGTGATTAACTTGAGGTAAAGTGAACCCCCAAATCTTCTCAGCATATTAATGCACAAAAGTATTGTTTTGGTCTGATGTACTGTTTTGAAACAACATATCCAGGGATAGCTGCGTTGACTATGTAGCAAAACACAATAACATCCAAAATCCATAAAACAATGATACCTTTATGAGGCCAACCAAAGTACACAAAATACATGTTGCAAAACATGTTGTTTTGGGATAGAAATCAAAAGTAACACAAGGTATCTCAGAATAACCACCAAGCTGCCATGCTGCCTCAGTGTGCTTTCTGCTGTAGTGTAGTCAGTTGGAATCTCTTTTCTCCTAAACATTTACATAGTGGAAACATTTATCCATGGAACTTAGTATTCTAGTTGGCTGCCTGGTTTACATCTATGGGTGGGTCTGCCTTGCTGGTTGGCAAAGATATGGAATTTGCACTAAATCCCTCTGAAAAATTATGTGGAGAAGCCCCATTCCCAAAGAAATATGAATTCAGGAATCTATGGACTCAGATGTGATGTCCAAGAGAGCTAATAGTTGTTTCAAAGCACAGTGACCTGCTGCTTTCGGCTGCTTTCTAAGCGAGGTGCTGTCATTAGGTCGTGGAGCATGGAAGGTGGCATATTATGTTTCTCCACTGCTTCAGAAAATGTCACACTCCAGAATTGACCAGTCTCCAAAGGCCTGGCTCTGTGGGGTCCTTCTAGGTATATGAGCCTGGTTGGCCTGATGAAGAACAGAGGTGGCTGTTTTGTGAGACAGAGGGTAGCAGGTGGATTGTGTCAGTAGGAGGCAGTAATGCTGCAGTCATTGCTGGGGCTTCTGAATAGGTAGCAGGTGAATCTGTGCCAGCCCTGGTCTAATTAAAAATTGTTTAGTGGATTAATCATTTGAGGCTCTTCTAAGATAAATGTTTGGGAAACAATAAAATATAAATTATTTGCAAATAGTTTGGAAGGATTACAATCCACCTAGTTCTCTGAGTGCATGAATGGTAGGCAGCAGACAGATGGGACTCAAACCTCTGCCCTTTGAAGGAATAGATTCCTACTTTTGAACATTCCATCTTTCACTTCTTTGGCTCACTGAATGCAAATGAAAAAAAAAAACACAACAGGACTTAACTAGAAGAGAGTGGAAACCATGGTGATGGAAGTGCAGTCAGTTTGCACCCATTAATTTTGGTCCACCCATGCATGCTTGCAGGGCCTCGCACCCTCAGATTTGTTCTTCTTCTGCATGCCTTGTAAATAATGTAGCTTAGGTATCTCAGTCCTGCCTTCCCCCACTGAGATTTCTTTTTTTTCTGAAAGAATGTGTGACAGGTTATCTGTCCTCGTGCAGCCAATTTTCTAGCTTATGTGGGAGAGCAAGCTGGATTGTCACTATGGTGCGTAGGCAGAGGAGGGACTCTAATCTTTTGCTTTTCTTGAGGTCCCAGTTAGAATGCTCCCTATTCAGGAGGTTGGAGGAGCGAGTGTGCTTCTGAATTTGAAGCAGGGCCAAAGTGTATCCAAAAAACATACCCCCAACCTGATATCTAGATTTTAGTCTCCACTATATGGAATGGGTGGAGATGCATATGCATGTAGACACGTCACATGAGCTACACAAGGATAATGTCAGCAGTTTTCAAACTTGGTCCTCCAATTTGTTTTAGACTTTAGTTCCCAGAATTTCTGACCTTTGGACAATCTTGCTGGAGCTTCTGGAAGCTGAAGTCCAAAATACCTAGAAAACAAAAGTTTGAGAAACACTAATGATATATATATATCATGTCCAGTTTGGCCCTAACTTGTTTTCTCTGTGTTTTTGGTCTCAGATGTGGAAAAGCTATTTTATACCACAATTCCCATCCGTCCCAGTCTAGCATGGCAATTGATCATGTTGGCTGGGGAAAATTGGGAGCTGAAGTCCAAAAAACTAAACTTTTCCAAGCTCTTTTCCGATTAGATATTGCTGTTAGAATAAGTTAACCGTTTCTTGAAGACTTGCACAGGCTTCAGAATGTGTTAACTTACATCTTGATTGTGGAGGCACAGTCCACATCTCACCTCTGAGCTAAGAAGATTTTATACTGGCCTCCTGACACAGGAGCACAGGAGTCAGTTCATTTCAAACTGCTTTCCTTCGGCAGAACAGAAGAGAAACTCATGTTAAGTCTGATTTTCCTTCCTTTTCATGGGCTGTTGTTTACTGGACAGTTTACTCATAAAATTGGATCAGCTCCCACTGGAAGTTGGTCATGCAAGATAAACATCCTGTGATATTGGCAGGCAGGCAGGGATGGCAAAAACTCCTAATGTTGCAGCAGAAGCCATGTGTACACTTCCTCTTGGCATGACTGACTGGCAGTCTCTCCGCAGATAGAGGTGACCTGGTTGAAGTGTATCTGCTAGATACTGGCATCCAAAGCAACCACCGGGAAATAGAAGGTAGAGCATTTGTAACCGATTTTGAGAATGTCCCAGAAGAGGATGGCACTCGCTTTCATCGCCAGGTATGTCAGCATTAGACAGCATCAGCTGTCATGTACAGTACTGCTTTTGAAAAGGAATAGAATGAAAAACAAAAGTGGATGTTACAGTTTGGGGAGAGTGTCTCACAATGGGATTATACATTTATTAGGACCATCAAATATGCCACAGAAATGTAACTCTTCTTCAGTTTATTTCATATTTATAAAAAAATAGGGATGAGAGAAGAAACTGAAAAATCCAAAAATTAAACCAGAAATTGTGTCCATAAGGTCTGTTGTTAGATTCAGTATCAAGATGTGTTGCTATTAGAATAAAGATTATACAACACCTTGAATCCTAGAGTATTTCAAGGAGGTTTGCTGGATCAGTGATGGTGTTTCATCATAGTTAGGTACACAGTCCTCCCTCTGTTCTCGCAGTTTTGAAACTCGCATCCCTCACTTATGCACGAGGGATGAACAGAGGGGGAAACAATGGGGCACATGCCCAAGGCATGTGCCCGCACACTCTCGCAGCTGCACACCTATATTCAAGCCAATGTGGCTTGAATATAAGCAAAACTCAGTTTTTGCTAGGGGGTCTGGAACAGATCCCTTGCGAAAAAGGAGGGTCGACTGTAATTAAATTTGTGGGTTTTATCAAGTCAGCTTCATTGTTTTCTTCATAACACTGCACTTGTGGAGATCTATACTGAGGTCTAATGCAACTTCCCCCAGCCTGGTGCCCACAGATTTATTGAATTATTGTTCCCATTATCCCCAGCTAGAGTGACTTTTATCTGATCTGGAGGCATGGGAAGTGGCCAAGTTCTTATCTGAAGCTCAGAATGGTGTTAATTGTATGGATCCTGATTTCACTGATGAATTCATCTCAAATACTGATGTACATAGTAATTTCAGTAGAAGAGTTAAGGGAAACAAGGTCCCATGTGCTGCTTATGGTCCACAAACTTTATTATTTTAAAAAGCCCAATGTGTTTCAGCCTTGCCACAAATTGGCCTTCTTCAGGGACTATTACCAGAAATTTCTGGAGTTGCAGTCTGCACTCTCAACAAAATGGACACTCTTCCTTCTAATACTTCCTTCTAATACTCAAAGTGTCCATTTCGTTGAGAGTGCAGACTGCAACCCCAGAAATTTCTGGTAATAGCCCCTGAAGAAGGCCAATTTGTGGCAAGAGCAAAATGTGTTGGGCTTTTTAAGATAATAAAGTTTGTGGACCATCAGCAGCATGTGGGACCTCATTTCCTTTAACTCTTCTACTGTACATAGTGATTTCAACAGTGAGCTCAGCTGACTGTAGTCTTTTACTGTGTCCAAGATGGTGAGGCCTTTTTTTTCCTGGCCAACATCTTCATCTATCCCTCTCTTCCTTAGTACAGCAGCCTGTGTGAAGTGGGGAAATCTTCCACTATGATGTTAGTTATGCATATTGCATGGAGATTTCCTAATGTGGTTGTGCTACAGTGGTGTCATCTTGGATTGGATGTTTTATGTGCTGTGGAAATTTATGCACATACTCATTTTTTGCACTGTCTCTGTCATTGCAGTAGCATGGCCTAGAGTTCTGGGGTTGCCTTCTTGGGTTGTTGGGGAGATAAATCTCTAGTGTTGATCAGAGATCATCCTTTATTTGGGATTAGTGCAAACATCCCCTTGGGAGAGTGTAATGAAGCTGACTGATCTCAGCTAGTGTTTGCAGATAGTAGCCATGCTTCACTACATCCTCTCCTTCCCTATTCATAGAGGAAGAGGAGCAAAGCTTGGTTCTGGACTGAGCACCAGGTGAAGAAGCTCCAACCAATGTTTTGGCTGGGGACCTGAAACTATTGAAGTCAGTCATGCCAATGGCTTTGGGCACCTTGTGGACCTCCCTCCTCTTCCGTGGCCAAGAGGTTGGGCTATGGGGCTTTTTTGCTTGTTTGTTTGATTTTATTGTTGTGTATTTTAATCTGATTGTTAACTGTGTTTTAATCTGATGTAAGCCGCCCTGATCGTAGGAAGGGCGGCATATAAATAAAATTTTTATTATTTATTATTATTATTTATTATTGTGAGGGTGAGAATTTCAGTGCCCCACCCCTTTAGTTCTCCACTACTGGCTTTGAGCCAGCATATCTAGAGCCAAAGGATAGTACATTTCAATTAAAATTTGTTAGCTCCCCATTTTTTCCTCTCCACATTTGACACCCAATAATGGGCCTGATGACCCTTTATGTGTGCTTGTGGAATATTTCTTCTAGTATAATTGATCATTTTCTTATGTTTTACTTGTTGCCATGCGTACCCTGTGTACAGTTACTGTGCGCTTTCTCTTAGGGCAATTTTCACGTTGAACCTGAGTTTTAGGTCTTACATATTTAACTCAAATATACAGAAATATTTGAATGAAAATGGTCCACCTTTAATAACTAGTGACGATTTCACTCCTAAAAAAGAATATGACATTTGCTAGTAATAAAGGACTGGTGTAATTCAGTTAGTAAAACAAAAAGGCCTGTGGAATTTAATTTGCTTTTTTATCTTTAATAGCCATTAGTACTTAGGTGTGTAGGTTCCAGGGAATAATAATTAGTTAATCTATTTCTACCCCACCCTGTATCAGAAATATCTCAGGGGTGCTTATACATAAAATGAAAAACAAACATGTTAAACAGTTTAAAACAACAATAATAATAATTTGGACACACTAAAAACATGTTACAACAGTTTAAAGATTAATATTTTTTAAACTATGTACATCAGTGTTTGAGATGGATCATCAGTGAGGCTCAAAGGCCTTGACGAACAGCCAAGCTTTTAGTTGGTGCCTAAATGAAATCAGAGTTGGTGTCACTTGGGCCTCCACCATGGCTGAAAAAGCCGTTTTCCATGTCCCAATATTGACCTCACTAGTGGGACACAATGAGCCCCCCAATCTCAATCTTTGGGCAAGAACATATAGGGTGAGGCGCTCTCTCAAGTGTTGAGGTGTCATGGTGAATACCAACATGTCTTATTTTTGCAGCAGAGGGTATAAATCAAGAACTCTTAAAGCTACTAGAGGTTGCCTTAGTAGGAGAGACCCAGAGATTATTAGATTGGCTGGACTATATGCATAGAACTGGTGTAAACAAATGCTTGTTTATGAGGGAGAGAAAGCAAGAGAGGGAACAAATGTATTCAGTTCTTTACAAAATTACAATGTAAAGAAAACAGCATTTTTGCCCCATGGGGATCAACAGTGGGGCCTTTGGATAAAGTGCAGTTTGGAAGCTGCATCAGTAAGTAGGTGGGCATAGGGGCACCAAGGATTATTATTTGTTATGTGTGTCTGTGGATTGGAAACAACTGGGTAGTTACACTTTTGTGCTCTCTGGCAGGCCAGTAAATGTGACAGCCACGGGACTCACATGGCTGGTGTTGTGAGTGGAAGGGATGCTGGTGTTGCTAAAGGAGCCAGTGTTCGCAGCCTCCGGGTCCTCAATTGCCAGGGAAAAGGCACTGTGAGTGGCACTCTGATTGGTAAGTAGCTGCTGCCATGGGAAAGCTCAGCTCTGGAACTTGATCTGCAGAAGACCAATAAGATTCTTAATGTGTATTTAATTTATATAATTTATATTCCTTTTTTCTCCTGGCATGGAAGCTCAACAGCATGCTTTAAAATAAGATACATGTTTTTAGAAACCCTTTGTTGATACATTATACTTTATACACAATACATTATAATGATACAGTTAAGTAAACTACCATATTAAAACAGCAGTACTTTAAAATGATGTAAAATAATTTTAAAATGTGACAGTAACAATAAACAATAGCAGTCCCCCATTAAAGGGTCTATTTGCATAGCTAATTAGGAGGTATACAGATGGGGAAAAGGGGATGGTGATATGCCGCCTCTTTTTGCCTCCGACGGAGGCCACAGCAACCAAACGGCGTGGCCTCCGGGAGCAGGATATAAATCTTAGGGTGTTTGCGTGGTGCCATTGGTGTCCTCGCATGTGCTGATGACACCATTTGGATGCTACGCTGCGTGTATGCCATCATGACGACCCTCGTGTGGATGTGGGCAAGTCATAATGGTTTGGTAGGGCTCGTGAGTGTGCGGATGTTCCACTCTCCCAAGCCCTAAAATCAGTCCCAGGCCAGCGCTTTGCACCAGTCTGTACCAACCCTATGTTAGCAAATGTCTGTCCAAATAAGAATGTCTTCACAAGTCAGTGGAAGGAGAGCAGGGAGAAGGCAGCCTTGTCTCCCTTGGGAGAATATTCCACAGCCTGGGAGCAGTCATCGAGAAATCCCTCTCTTGTGTCTTGCCCAAATATGAAGGTAGTGGGACCAAAAGAAAGCCCCCCTCTGAAGACCTTAAAACTCAAGCAAGCTCACATATGGAGATATGATATTTCAAATAGTCTGGAGCGAAGATGTATAGGGTTTTGTAGGTCATAACCAGCACTCTGAATTGCAGCCACAAACAAACAGGGAGCCTGTGAAGCTGTTTCAGCAAGGGAGTTACAGCTGTTGCTAATCTACCACCTTGGGAAATAATCTAAACGAGTCGTAATTAGAGTGGAACTAGACATTTAGCCTGGTTCTCATGAACTTGACTCTTTATCTTATAGCTGTTTTAAAAATAAATAAATAAGAGACCAAAATTTACTTTGGGCCAAAGCCTTGGAGATTTTGACCAATGGCAACTACAGCTTCTCACAGGATGCTTCTGGTGTTTTGCCTTCCATGGACAGAACAGCCTTCTTCAAGTCATGTCTGGGATTTGCAGAAACAGAAGTAAAAATTCAGTTGAGACACTATAGATAAAGGATAGTATTTTATGAAGACTCCCATACTCAAAAAGCTGTAATAGTGGTGAATCTGGTCACCCACCAGTTATCTAAATATTTCAGCAGCCTCTCTGAAAAACAGCTTCTGGTGGATAGATCACATAGACCAGCATGGTATATATAGACTCCAATATGAACATTTATTTTTTCTTCTATAAATCAGATTTCCCTAATATGCAGCTGCATTGGACCAGATAGAAACAGAAACTGAGAAGACATTTTCATGTCTTTGTGTGTTTCATTCTAGAACAGATGAGTGTAGGAAAACTCTTTCATTCGTTAAAAGCACATACAGTATGCTCTTCTTTTGCTTCAAAGAATATAAGCTGTGAAAGATACACATTTTACTTCTCATTTGAATGAGGCATGCTCCAAACATGTTTTCACCCCTCTGCATAACAGGATTGGAATTTATTAAAAAGACCTTGGCTATCCAGCCCTACAGTCCTCTGGTAGTTTTGCTCCCCTTGGCTGGAAGCTATAGCCACATTCTCAATACAGCCTGTCGTCTGATGGTCCAGTCAGGAGTGGTGATCATTGCTGCAGCAGGAAACTACAAGGACAATGCTTGCTTATATTCACCAGCATCAGAATCAGAGGTATGTCATGGAGTATAGCTTCATCCATAGTTCCAGGTAAAGATGATTCAAAAATGATTTTTGCACTTCCAGCTCATCAGTGTCTGCTAGATAAAGGATTCAGAATATCTGAAATGGGTTTTTTCAGTTGCTAGACATTCACACAAATCCTTCTCCCACCCTTTTCCTAAAATAAAACTTTGGGGGGTGTTGCAGGACTATTCATATGAAATGTCTGCACACCCCAGCTCCCATTGCCTATGGTGGTTTATCTGTGTCTTGAGGTACATTTGAAGATCTCCATGTGAAGGAGACTTCTTATAACTCTTCAAATGTACAATAGCACAAATAGAAGAGAGATCTTTCCCACTCTGTCTGAAAGCACACTGGATGGGACGTATTTTTACTGTGAACATCAGCAGTGTGAGGCCCATTTTTCCGGGCAAGAGATAGGAGAATGGGCCATGACCACCTACCTGAATCTTTACACTAAGGATTTGAAGGCTCCTGGATAGAAATGGATTCTATATCAACAAAAGTTTGGTAAATCACTGTTCCTGAGCATGCAGCTATTTTAACTTCAAAACAGATTTTTGCAGAGACTGCACAATCCTTTTTCTGATAACATATATCTCAATTAATTAATTAATTAATTAACATCCCATGGATTGATACTATTAATTTAATACTCAATCTTCTTGGAGAAATTCTTAAATCAGGGGTTATACAGTACTCTCATCTTCTCATAGAGTCAGCTAAAGAAAAAGAATCAAGCTCAGTTATCTGGTTGTATGAGAGACATTTTAGTTGGAGGAAAAAAGAAGGCATGAAACAACAGCTAATATTTTCTAAGTATGTAGAGAGATCTTGTAGCATCTTTGATACTAACCATCACTCTCAGTGTAACACCGTCCGAGGCTGGGATGGTGGCACTGCACTGAGAGTGATGGTTAGTCTCAAAGGTGCTACTAGATCTCTCTACATAGTGATTCTCCGTACCGACATGGCTATATCTTTGAATTCTAATATTTTCTAAGCTTTTTTATTTCAGATATTTCAATGCAGAACCTTCCTATCAACATCTCACTCTAGTCTTAAGTTGCCTTAATATTTGTTGTTGTGTTCAGATTGACTCTGATTTATGGTGATCCTGGATTTATTTTTTACAAGATTTATTCAGAGGAGGTTTGCCATTGCCTTCCTTTTAGTATGAGGAAAGGATGGGTTTCCATGGCTGGGTGGACATTTGAACTCTAGTCTCACAGCATCCAGCTCCAACATTCAAATCACTATATTATGCTGGCTCTTGTTTAGATACACATTAGAGTTTAAATGCATATGAGGGCCAGTGTGGTGTAGTGGATCGGGATCTAGTCTGTGTTAGATGGGGTCACACTCCCCCTGAAGACACAGGTTTTCAGTTTGGGGGTATTCCTGGACTCAGCTTGGAACCTGGAGGCCCAGGTTTCTGCAATGACCAGAAATGCTTTTACACATTTAAAACTTGTGCGTGAACTGCTCCCATTCCTTGAGATGCTGGTACATGCCTTGGTTATATCCCATTTGGACTACTGTAATGTGCTTTACTTGAGGTTGCTTTTGAAGAGTGTTTGGAAACCTCAGTTGGTTCAAAGAGATGGAACCAGGCTGCTAATGGGGGCAGGTTATAGAGATCACACAATGCCCCTGTTGAAACAGCTCCACTGGCTGCCAGTTTGTTTCTGGGCAAACTCAAAGTGCTGGTGATGACCTATAAAGCCCTATATGGCTCAGGTCCAGGCTATTTGGCAGACCATATCTCCCTATATGAGCCGGCACAGGCTCTGAGATCCTCAGGGGAGGCCCTTCTCTCCATGCCATGACCATCACAAGCATAGTTGTTGGAGACATGAGAGAGGGCCTTTTCCATGGCTGCCCCTTGACTGGGGAACGCCTTTCCCAGGGAGACCAAAATAGTCCCTTCGTTGTTGGCCTTCCGCCAACAGGTGAAGACCTTCCTCTTGAGACAAGCATTCAAAACAGAAAGCTTTTAAAGAATGAGCTGGGTGTTATATTGTTTTAATGTGTTTTAAACATTTTTATCTTTTTAATCTATTTCATAATTTAACATGTAATTTGTTTTAATTATTGCAGTAATTTAATTCTGTTTTATTGTACTATTTTTGTTTGCTTTGAATTGTACTGTTTTTTTTAATGTTGTAAGCTGTACTGTCTTGGGAGAAAGGTGGGATAATAATAGTTTGAGCTAGGACTAGGACATTGAGAGACCAGGATTCAATTCCTGGCTTGGCCATGGAAACCCACTGGGTGCCCTTGGGCTATTCCCACTCTCTCAGCCTCAGAGGATGGCAGAAAAAACTCTGAAAAAACTTGCTAAAGAAAATCTCATAATAGGTTCTCCTTAGGGTCATCATAAGTCGGAAATGACTTTAATGCACACAACAACAACAAAAAATTAAATGTGTATTGTTGAGCAATCTGATAGTAGAAATTAGCCAGGAAGATGATGGCTTCCCCTTTGTTGGAGAAATAGAGGTTGGACAGCCATCTTTTCAGGATCCTTAATTTTGGTTTCCTTGCACCAAGCAGAAGATTATACATGGCCTAAAAGCCCCCTCCATCTCCATGATTCTGTTGTTACAATTACTAAATACTTTATTCAGTTCGGACTGTGATAAATGTTGTGTTATTACAGGTTATCACTGTTGGAGCCACCAATGTCCAGGACCAACCTGCTTCCATGGGGAACTTGGGAACCAATTTTGGCCATTGTGTGGATTTGTTTGCTCCTGGAGATGATATCATTGGTGCTTCCAGTGATTGCAGCACTTGCTTCACATCACAGAGTGGGACATCCCAGGCAGCTGCACATGTAGCAGGTAAAAAAAAATTATAGTAGAATGTTAAGAGTCCAGAGAGTTGCCCAGTTTCTGTTGCTTTTGATAGGATTTCCACAGAGAGAAGTATGAATGGCTATGTATCTTTTGAGTTGTCTTTTGGTTTGAGAGAAAGGGATTTGACCTCTGCAGGTTAGAAGGAAGCAAAAGGCATGAAAACATAGACCAGAGAAGATATTGAGAGGTGGAAACAAAGGGCAGATATAATGTGGAGTCCACTCTCTCATTAATCAATTTATACAAGTGTTGGTGCTTCTTTGCTTCCAACAATATATATGTGTAGAGTGTGCATGATGAAGGCATAATCATGACATGCCTTCTAGGTTTCAATTTATTTATTTATTTATTTAAAAAATGGGGCAGTGCTTTTGCTTCAGCTGAAGAGCAGTGGTTATATTGGTTTTCAGTGAACAGAACTATTCTGAAGAGTCTTGAAAGAGCATGACAATAAGGTCATTAGGACTAAGAAAGCCACTTCTTTTAACACAACAGGAGAAGTAGAATGGTGATGTGTAAATGTGAAGCCATCCTGTGATTCCATATTGCACCTTCACACACTGAATGGTGAAACATGTGGCCTTGACACAATACAGTACTGTTGTATGGAGTGACTGACTGACCTTTATGCCACAAAATATCTCTTTCGCATGCTTGCATTCTTTTTATTTCTATATGTAAAACTTTAGACTCATTTGGCAGCTTCATGCAAATATCTTTATGCCTTGATTAAGCAGCTGGGGCTGACAGAGTTCATGTTATGGTCTGATAATGACATGCCTTGTAGGTTGTGAGGCCTAAGGCTAAGCACAGTATGGAGTTAACTGCTGCCAACACATCTCCCTGTTAAGTGGTTATACACATCCTGAAGGGTGCCTGTGGATTGTAAAATATAGGTCTTTTAAATAACCATATGCAGCTTGAAGGAGCTGTGTGTGTATGGGGGTGGGATTATTAAAATACACAAAATACCCATGAAATCAGGCAACACCATGCACTGGGGAAGAAGGTCCCGTATGGCTGAATAATTTGTATTTTAAACTATAAGTAGAAATGAAATTTAGCAACAAAAAGCAAGACTGCAGAATAGAAATGGTTTGTTGCTGGTTCCCTTACTTTGAAGAGGAGCTGCTCCATTACTTCCATGGAGAAATTGGCCTTGCCATCCCTTTAGGCAAGCAGGCAGCACAGTAGTAGTAGTAGTAGTAGTAGTAGTCGTCGTCGTCGTCTTTGGGAAAGTCTTTGTTCAGATCAGAGCCCTTGTGTCCACACCAAATTTTAGATGGGCCACAGCTGAATCCTGTACTTGCCAAGGAATGTACTTCCATTGAACTTAATGGAACCTACTTCTGGGTATACATGTACGGGTTTTCATGGCAAGTCCTTTTTTTTCCTGGGGAAAAAAAGTAACCATTTATTACAGTGTGGATGGGTAAGATACTAAAATTAGAGGATGTCATTGGTCCTACAATAAAACACTCTTAAAAACTTGGCAGAAAAGTCCTCCCCAGCTTCTTGAGGGTGTTTGGGGGAATTTGGGGGCAGAAATTTGATTTTTTTGTGTGGCTTGCAATGGGAGTGCAGTCCTCCAGGTAAGCTAATATACCCCCATAGCCTTCATCAGTTATTCATCCTTGTTGTTTGCAAATGACTCAGTGAGGCTGTTCAGGATAGGAAAACCCAATGTAGTATTTTAAGCAATGTAATCAATCCCTTTTTGAGCTTTAATCAGATTTTGGTGTGACAAGGACTTATTTATAGGTCTGCTGAGTTGCTTGAAATGTTTTAAACCTTTGGATGAATTTCCTATTACAGTGGTACCTCGGGATACGAAATACCCAGGTTACGAAATTTTCGGGATACGAAAAAATCCCATAGGAAATTATTGTTCCGGGTTACGAATGTTTACTCGGGTTACGAAAAAAATTTTTGCTGCTTTTTTCGGCTTTTTTGCACGAAACACGGCTTTTCCCCATTAGCGCCTATGGCAATTCGGCTTACGAAGGCTTTTCGGGTTACGAAAGCGGCCGCGGAACGAATTAAATTCGTAACCCGAGGCACCACTGTATTATCTTCTCTTTTCTGCAAACCATCAGACTCTATTAAGTCATTTTTGGCCTAGAAATATTGCAGACTATGGGACACTTTTGCGCCTCATTGATTTCAGTGGGAGAGATTTAAGCACTTGTCTTCTATTCAGTTTCAATGGACTTCTTAAAAATAAATATAAATTATATGGGTAGGATCTTCAGTTAGCTGGCTCCTGTCTGTACTGGAGGAAGAGATTGTTGTGGAGATCTCTGCTGATTCCTTCTTCTTGCTGCACTTCTCAGGAAGCTGCCCACGAGGACCAGGGCTCCTGTGGAGAACCAGGAGTGGTTGTGGAAGGGAGTGCTTCTTATGCTGTTTGGTGTGGGAGACTAGAAGGGTTTCCTCCCAATATACCAGCTACTACTGAGAGTTTGGTCAGAGTTGGCTCAACTGCATTCCTTATTTCTTTCTTTTGTATTGCCTTTGTTTCTTCTCCTCATTGCAGTCTTGTGAATGGCTTCGATACCTTCTCTGGGGAAAAACTAGTGCACTCTGAACAGTACTTGGAGTGCCTTTTTTGTTTTGGGGAGGGTCACAAGACTCAATCCTATTTTTTTATCATGACATTAAAGATCAAGCATTGAAGACTAGATATATTAAGCTAAGTCTCTGCAGAACTGGTTGTGAAGAACCAGACTCTTAGCACTGCACCCTTATCTTTGACTAAGCTTTTGAGCAAGGCAGTGGCTCCAGATTTGGCTTTGATGCTGGAGACACTAACATTGGCCTAAGATTTGGGAGTGGACGTGGTCCCAGCTTTGTTGCATGTGTCGTGCCCAGTGTTGGACCTGAATTTCTGGTCATTGGGATTATCTCTTCCTTGTCTTTGAGTAGAGATAGTGCTGACACTTCTCAGAAGCGTTCTCCTTCCTCTGCTGGATACTGGTGTCTTCCGTGAACATGAGAAGACCCTTCATTCATGGAACAGTTTATCTCAAAACCTGTAATTGGGTGCGGTGTACCCTAGATTTCACTTTTCCTTTCAGAATTATTGAATATTGAATTATTGAAAGGCAAAAAACAGTAAGTTTTTAGTACTTTACATGAAGTAGTGGGCCTTATAAAGCAGGTCCTTTCAAAGATACATTATGACCATTTATCATAAAGCCAAAGTGAGAGAGTGAGTAGCAGAGAAAATGAAGAAAGAGTGGAGGAAATAAGTTTGCCCTATTCTTTGCTTTCAAATACTGTTTACACCCTTTCAAGTAATTTGGATTAATGCACCAGGAGCGAATGACAGAAATTTCATAGACATACTCGTTTTAGTCTGAATTTAAACAGAACAATTTTGGTCTTGCAAACTTACTTTATAAATTGTCTTCAATTGTACAATTCAATCTAATTTTTAATAAAAATATTCTATATCAGTGCTTTGATCTAACAGATGGGATTATGAGCATTTAGCCTTTAAAGCACAAATGGCTGCTGTGCATGGCCTCAGATGGAACAGAACCTCATTCTGTTAACAGTGAGCTTTGTAACACACCTGTGGAATTCATGATCTCATGGAATGTAAAAGATAGAGGTGATTGCCCAATCTGGCTATATGTGTGCCCTTATCAAATAATTCAGAGCAGGTGCATATGTCGCCATAGGTATTGCAGCCATGATCTTGAACACCAGCCCTGGTCTGTCTATCGCTGAGCTGAGGCAGAGGCTAATCCACTACTCCATTAAGAACCTCATGAATGAGGCTTGGTTTCCAGAAGAGCAGAGGCTGTTAACACCCAACAGAGTGGCTGGACTTCCCTTTAAACTTGTAGAAGGTGAGTGCCTCTTTTTCTGTATTACTTGTTACATTTATGCTTTTAGGACGTATCTAGACTATGCAATTATAGTGCTCTGATACTACTTTAACTGTAGCGGCTACATCCTACATAGTCCCAGGATTCCATAGGAAGAAGCCATGGCAATTAAAGAGGGATCAGAGTGCTAAAACTGTGTGGTGTTGATATATACATAGAAAAGGTTTGATATAGACATCCCAAGTTTCCAGGTCCAGGCTAAAATTCTTTTCTGAAGGATACTAGACGGCCTCTCCTTGTCCTTCCTAGCAGGTGAAGGGCTTTTGGCAGTTGACTGGCTGCTGATGGATAGGTGCAATACTTTTTTTTGTTTTCACAAAACACTGGGTGGCATCCTGTTCAGTAGTTATAATCGTGTAGCTGCTGGAGATTCGCATTTATGGCTGTGAACAACCAAACATGACCTCAAAAGCCTACCTTTGCAGGCTGGCAGCAACTGGATCAAAGCATTTCAGAGGTTCTACAGAGTGGGGTGTTAGGGAATGTGTGTAATACTTTTCTGGTTGAGGGGCACATTGATACAAGGAGTTGTGGCAGGATCCCAAGGGGTCTCTCCAGCTGTCTGTTCTTGATATGCTCCACAACTGGGAGAGCACTGCAGACATCGTTCCTTAGTCTGCTGATCTGCAGCACCTCAGAACTTCTTTGGTTGGTGTGCTGTCATGCTTCAGGGGTAGATTTTTGTGGGGTGGCAACATTAGAAATAGCCCTGTCATAACAGCTAGGTTGATGATGGATCTTGGATAACGTGTTATAAAAATTCTGATATAGTTGTGTTTTAATATAACTTGATTAATCTTAACATTTTCGGTGTATATGTGTGTTATTTATACCTGTTTTAATCTTGTTGTGAAATAAATCATAACAGCCAAACAAGCACGTCTTGAGCAAATACAGCTTTTCTATATGGATTTAAAATGGGAAACTTTGCAGACTGCAGAGAGGCAGCAGTAAAAGGGACAGAATACTTCTGGGTCTAAAAGATGACAATAGACAACTCTTTTTTTAGATGAACAGCTATACTGTCGCTCTGTTTGGTCTTCCCTCTCTGGCTCAACTAGCTCAGCAATAGCTATTGCTCGCTGTAACAGTAATGAAGAAATGTTCAGCTGTTCAAGTCTCTCAAAGAATGGCAAGCGTAAAGGAGAGCGCATTGAGGTGAGGTTCCATAATAGCAATGCTCCTTTTGCCATCTGTGTTTGTTTTACCTGCATATTGGTGGGATTGCATATTGAAGATTGCTAGCATTGCTTATGATTCACTACTGTCTGTTCTGAATTTCAGGACTATGGGGGTAGAAAGGACTGTGTGGCACATAATAGATTTAGGGGCCAAGGTGTCTATGCCATAGCTAGGTGTTGCATTTGGCCCAAAGCTGATTGCCAAGTTCATGCACACTCACCAACTGCAGAGGACACAGCAGTGCACAGTGTTGGCTGCAACAAGGATAGCCATGTTTTGACAGGTATGTGAAGGTGGAACAGTGCATGTGGGGGTAATCACTATTAAATTGATGAAACGCCTTTAACAGGAAAGATTGGCACGTGTTCTGTCATGTAAGAAGATCTGTGTAGCTAGTAGTTTATGTCTGGAATCCTGTATAGGAAAAAAAAAACCCATAAAATCATAGACTTGGAAGAGACCACAAGGGCCATTCAGTCCATCTCCCTGCCATGCAAGAACACACAATCAAAGCACACGACAGATGGCTGTTAAGTCTCTGTTTAAAAACCTCCAAAGAAGGAAACACCACCACAATCGAATGGGGTGTGTTCCATTGTTCAACAGTTACCATCAGGAAGTGCTTCCTTATGTTGAGGCAGAATCTTTTTTCCTGTAGCTTGAATTCATTGCTCTGTGTCCTGATTTCTGGAGCAGCAGAAAACAAGCTTGCTCCATCCTCAATATGACATCCCTTCAAATATTTAAATAGGGCTGATATATCACTTAACCGTCTCTTCTCCAGGCTAAACATAAACAACTCTAAGCTGCTCTTCATAGGGCATGTCTCTGTCTATGTTATGTAATGTGATGTATACTTAACTATATACTTAGAGACTGCCCCATCTAAAAAGTGATACAGTACATAATACTTGAATGGGAGACTGTCAGTGATCACCAGTTGCTGTAGGCTATATTTCAGAGGAAGGAACTGGCAAAACCACCTCTGAGTACCCCTTACCTAAGAAAACACTATGAAATTCGTCGGGTCACCATAAGCCAACTTGAAGACAGAAACACACATGCACTAACAAGAGGCCATCTATCACAACATATATCTACAGTATTTATACTAAGGAGAACCAGCATGGAGTTGTGGTTTGAGGCTTGGATGACTCTGGAGACCAGGGTTCTATTCCCAGCTTGGCCATGAAACGTACTGGGTGACTGTGGGCACATTGCTTTCTCAGTCTGAGGATGGCAGTGGCAAACCTCTGAAAATATCTTGCCAAGAAAACTCTATGATAGGTTTGCCTTAGGGGCTGGAAACGACTTGAAGGCATATGACAACAAAAATTTACACAATACTCAAGCTATTTCATACATTCATGGCTTCCACTGTGGGTGAAATAATGTGTCAAGCAACTTTTTAATATTTCTTCATATAAGGCTTTTTCTACAGTGCTGCTTCATATTCTCAATAGCTGCCCTGGAAGACTGACCATTTCAAATTAAAGGGATTATCAACAATTTGGGGTGGATAAAATGGGTTAAGGTTTGAAGTTTTCACAGAATGTGTACCTCTTCAGAATGTGTGACTTACCAGATGATGTTGGAATGCAACTCCTAGTAGTCCTAGCCTGAAAAGTAAAAAGTGAAGAAAGCTGGGAATTACAGCCCACCAGCATCTGGAGCAGGGGTAGGCAGCCTACGGCCCGTGGGCCGAATCCGGCCCGGCAAGGCCATGGGACCGGCCCCAGCCTGGTCCTGCCACCGATTGCCGCCGGGGCCTTTGGCCTCTCATGTGAGGGGGCAAGGGGGGGCAATTGTCTATAGAAGCCTCAGAAACATGCATTTATATTAACATTTTTTTTTAAAAAATCAACTATTTTTTTTGCACGTCCTCCATTTTTTTAAAAAGTGCCCCCCATTTGAAAATTTTGCCCTACATTTGTCCCGGTTTATTTATTTAATTAATTTTTAAAAAATTGTTTAATTATTTATTTTTTTGCCTCCGGCCCCCCAGTTGTCTGAGGGACAGCAACCCGGCCCCCGGCTCAAAAAGGTTGCCTACCCCTGATCTGGAGTGTCAGAATTTGCTGCATACCCACCTACCTCATCCCAAAGTTAAATGTAAAAACAATGAAAATCAAGTAAACTATTATCTATTAAAAGAAAACATGAGTCCTGCTCCATCGCTAGAATACCAGTGAATATATGCCCTAACACAGACTAAATTGGCAGGTTGCAGTTCTCATTCTGTGGCTGGAGAGTTCAGTGGCAACATCAGACCTGTACTTAAGTCAGAAAACAACTTTGATCACTGTGTTGGCCAGCCAGGTGCAGCTGTGCATGCTTCTTGCTGCCATGCACCCAGCCTTGAATGCAAGGTACAGGAATACTCTTCTTTGGAGCACACAGGAAAGGTAAGTGTATATTTTTAAACTCTAGTCCAGTTGTGGTAATTTGACCAGTACCCAGTGAAGGAAATGGATCTGAGACTTTTGTAATCCCTCTCTCAGTTATGAATCTAATAGGACTAACTTCTCAAGGGGTCCCCTGCTGTGTGAGCTGATCCTTCTATCAGGCTTTAGCACAGCTCACTGGGCGTTCAGGCTCCGTTAATTTGCTCTGTATCTGAGATGAACTCTGAAAATAGAGATAATAAGGCTAAGTAGAATAGAAACTGCAGGATGTGATCATTACTAGGCTGAGACCAACGTCACACTTCTGTGCTGCTTGAAATAATAGAGTAGGAGGTATGTGTACTTTAGTCAAGAATGGTTGTGGTAGCATATTTCCATTTTGCCCATTTTAAGACTGTTTTGGGGTAGGTCTTCCACTAATAATATCATACTATAGAATGTGCATACAGTGAGGGATCTGTTTAGCCAACACCATCTTTTTCAGCTGAAAAAAAGGTGCATGTTTGTATGCCAGGGGGAGCAGGGGATAACAAGACATTCTTTGGATGCCACCCCCCCAACACAGTTTCTTCCCCTGCTGAAAGAGTTAAATACCAGTCCCAAAACATTTCTGATGAAACCTCCATGAATCTAGAGCAGGGAACCAGTGGGCCTCCAAATATTGTTTGAATACCAGCCTCTACCAGACCCAGCTAGTATAATTTATGGTCAGCAGTAATGGGTTTTTTAAACCAACATCTGGAGAGCCACACATTCCCACATTCTTATTCTAGAGGTTTGCAACATTTAAAATGCATTTTTGTTGAGATAGCACCTTCAGTGCACAAAGGTTGTTACAGTTTTGCAGTCAAACAGGAGTTCACAGTGCAAATTTAGAGTGGGAGTGTAGGACGTAATGCCACAAACTAAAGGCCAGAAAATGTTAGATTACAAACTTCTTAATTCTGTAGGGAGTTTACCATGTCATTAGGGCTGATGGAAGTTGGAATGATTTCTTTGCTAATGTTGAATAACTCCTCTCCCTTTCTTCTCAGGTAATGGTGACTTGTGATGGGGGCTGGACACTGACAGGATGTAATGCCCAGTCTCATGGTTCCCACACACTTGGTGCCTATTCAGTGGATAATACTTGTGTAGTGATGAGTAGCCCAGGGAGCCATAGAACAACAGCTGTTGCCATTTGCTGCAGAAAAAGACTCTTGGAAACTGAGAAGCATAGTTCCAGTTATAAGTGACGGTTCCACCTCTTTCTCACTCAGTAATTTATGGGACTCTCAAATTATGAAAGCCATACCATAAGATCACATTGGTGATGTGATGTCCAGCTCTCCCTTTTGCCTGAAAATGGCGTTTTTGAAGGCAAGCTCCAGCACAGTGTTTCTGGTTGGTCCTCAGCATACTTGTTCTAAGTGTCACAGCTGATTGGCCCAGTACTACTGTATTCACTATGGTGTGATGGGTCTCAATTCAATATTATCAATTGAGCTTCATCCACAAAATAATTCTGGGCAATAATATATCTTCTGGCAGAACATGACATGCATAGCCAACTTCCAGTCAGCCATTTGGTGAATATCTGGTCTTTCCAAGTCTTTCCATATTCAACTGCCATTCCAGTTCCTCAAAAATCATGAAGACTACATACTTCTTATTCAATTTCCATGGGAACTATCCATGGTGCCCTGTTTGAAATTGTGTTAGCTAAAGTATGTTCTGTGCTCAAAATGAGGTGTTTATTACTTATCATGAAGGCTCATTCTAGACTGCAAATGAGACTTCCATGAAAGAGTTGAATCCTGCTGTCATGAGTTGTGTTGAAGTTTCTATGCTAGAAGTAAGTAGGTGAGTCTTGTCTACCATGAACATTTCAAAGTCTATCTTAAAGTTCCCAAAAATCTAGTTCTTGAAAATCCCTTCGAGAGGCAAAACCAATAAAGGTGTCCAGGATTGTTGCTTGTTGTTCTTGTGAGAATAGGCATTTCCTCCCTTCTCAGTTTTAATCAAGATGTCTTTTAAGACATCTTCATCACATGCTTGTCAGAAATGTGCTTGTTGGAAAATATGTGTGGCATATTAGATTTAGCAGAGAGTTTCCCCATGGTCATTTGAATTGGAGAATGAGCAGGAAAGGAACCCAGTAAGGCAAAAGGAGTGGCAATCAGGGGAAATGGTAACAAGGGTAACCAAACTGTAAAACCAACTTTTTTTTTTAAGTGGAAAGGGATGGCACAATATGAAAGGGAACAGAAAAAAGAAAAATCTATTACAGATAAATAATAATCATCACAGAGGAAGTGCCAAACTGACATGGGCTAAGGCAGGAAGAACTGTGGAGTCTGGAGATGGAGAATAAAGCACATTCAAGGTTATATGTCTGAAAAATGAGAAGGGACACATGGAAAAGGAAACACTGCTTGCATAGGCATAAAATGAAAGGAAAAACAAAAATGGCTGCCTGTGTGGCTTTTACCTGGCTTGGTCATGGGACTAATCATGGATGGCTCCTTCCTGCAATCTTGAGAATAATGCAAAATATATAGTTACTTAATTTATGCTCCTAATTTCCAAAGAACTATTCAGGAGGTAAGGATAAATAATTGGGGGGGGGGGGGGGGGAGAAGACCTATATAGCACTTAACCTGCCCCCAATCCTTTTTTTTTTTGGCTTCTGAGGTATAACTAACAACTTTTTTGTACCTTGTAAAGGCAAATTCAAATTAATAGTAGGTTAGTACAGTCTTCTGCATAAATAAAATTACACAAAGTGTGGAAATTACTATTTTTTAAAAAACCCATGGTATTATGGTTATGGTTATTCAGTACCATTTTAGGATATTGGCACCACTGATCAACCTCACCTAGAATCAATTTTGTAAGTAGTAATGTTCACCTTTTTTTTTCACAAGACCATAAAGCAAAGAGTTAACATAAGCTTAATAGCCAAATTTAAGATTACTTATGGGAGTTATAAGCCAAAATCTCTAGTTAGCATGGGGAGGTAGCTGTCAAGGAATGTGATGCCCTGCTGTTCTAAAGTGTAGGGATTTCTTACCTTCTTCCATGGCTTAGTGAATATTAGGAGTAGTTATTAAACTAGTGGAATACAGCACTTGGCTTGTACAAATATATACCTGTCTGCATTTCAATATTTGGTTCCGAAGTGCCTTATGTACTCCGTATTAAACACATAATAGACAACTATCCTTGTGAACTTAAACCATGTGTAGTGGCCACATCGAGTTCAACAGTATTGCCTCCTAACCTAGAGAAGCTACAACTTTGAATGGATGTCTATTCTGAGAAAGTTTGCTCTTATTCTTTCCAGTTGTGGAGGCCACTCTTTCCTTGTTAATTAATTAATTAATTGTTAAGGTATATTGGCAAGGAAACCATGATCTTTTGTATCCCCCATTTTCTGGCCACAGAATATATCTGGTTGAACTAATGTAGCATTTGATTCTATAATGGAGAAGTAAACTGCCAAGTCCTTGGCCATTCTGGGCAATCAGGAATCCATCCACTTTGATAAAGGGTTGATTGAGGGGCTCCAAGAATTCTACTGAGGTGATGCGCAAAATATTTAGTAAATACTTTAAAAGCACTTAAATGCAGGAGATCAGGTACTACTGACCACTTGAGTCAAGCCCGCTGTCAGTAATTTGGACAAGACAGTTTGGTTTATGGATAAAATTCTTAGTAGTTATCATTTAATGTTTTCTTTAATCTATGTAGAGTATTAATATTGCATACACATCCTTTTTGCTTTTATTGAAATGTTTAACTGTTTGTATAATCAAATATTTATCTGGAATTGGTATGTTCATATTTTAAAAGAGCAAGCTTATATATGCCTACTCAAAAGTAAGTTATTTTGTTCAGTGGTGCTTACTTGCAATCTGCTCTGGATTGCCTCTTAAATCCTCTGCAGAAAGGTTTAAGATGAATACCAAACTATGTAGACAGTATGTAGTATGTTTTATGTTGTTTTTGAGCTAAATCATACACTTAGCTACTGTAATTCATAACTGATTGATGTAGAGAAAAGCTTTCTTTGTGCTGTGGATTTTATTTTTTTCTTCCTTGGAACTATTTATTCTGTTTTATATAACATTTTTATAAAGCCTACTTTTTGAAATAAAGTTTCATGAGATTTTTCTTGTATATGTGTGTAAATGTTTTGACTCATTAGGTAGATTAATTAGAGTACAAGAGAAAAGAGTTAAAATGTAGACATAATATTCTTAGGGCTCTTTAACTTCCACACACATGGTAGCTATGAAGGATAAAATCCAAGATAACCAAGCTCCTAAATTTGCTCCATGGGACTACTAAGCAATTTACTGTGTAAAATCAAAATGTAACTGGTTTCTTTTCACAACTTAATGATCACAGATTTTTGTGAGGAATAAACTTTATTCCACTGACCAGGATTGTTCTCCCATGACACCTTCTTTTCCCAGTTCCAAGTGCCTTTTGGACATTTGCACAAAACCATACACAGAATCCAGTCGAACTGTGATTGCCCACCTCGACAGAACATTCTGTTAATATGTATAAAATCCATTTTTCATCCAAAAAACTGGCAGTAAAAGTGAACACAACATAGAAACATGTCACAATTTACACAGCAAACTAGATTTGTTGCATTAGAATTTTCTCTTAAAAAAAAATACTCTTCAGCAGTTTCAGGTGATAGCAGCTGGAAATGAAATAACTGACTAGGTATCATACTTGAAAACCAAAACCATCAACTTTGTTCAAGCAAAAAAGACCAGGAAACAGCCTGCAATAGTTTTAGAATGTCTGATGGCAAAGCAGACTGTCTGGGGATTTTGCAAGCTATGTTCTGGTTTGACCTGTGGTAAGAGTCCACTTTTTCCATAGGAAATGATGGAAACTCCAGTTCCTTTCGACTAAGAAGAATAAGGTGATGCAATAAGGAAAGGGTGGGACAGCAAATTGTGTTCCAGATTTTAAAACTTCACATTTAAAAAAAAATCAAGCTTTTAATAAAATACCCAAATTCTGCCACATTTCAGTGAAAATGTTGATATTTTTTCTGTGCACGCAGTGTTGAAAAAGCACTTTTTGTTGACTCATGCTTGTGGCAATTTGAATTGGAAGATGTATAGCTAGCTCCTCCCAACAGTGAAATAATCTAATATATTCACAACCAGTGTACAAGTGTAAAGAAAGCTATATGCCTGATCAGATTTTGCAACCCTATATAGAAGTCAAAAGAAAAAAAAAAGGCACTTTTTGGCGATTTGTGCCTTTGACTTGGCAAATCTTTTCACAATAGAGGTAACCCAGGCACTCTAACCATTTCCCCTCAGTTCATGTACATGGTGCATTTTGTTTAACTTAAGGCAAAAATCCCTGAACAAAGGCAAAAGCAGTGAAGAAAAATGTGAAAAGTGAAGATGAAACTCAACATTGGCACAGAAAAAAACTTAATATCTAGAGCTGCTAAAGAGATCACTTAACTGCATTTCACATGGGAAGATAAAATTATATTTTCAACTGACTTCCAGTTATTAAGGAACAAACAAACCTGTTGGACTTTAAATGCTGCCTGGCCAAGCAAAATGAAGCCTACAATCTTTTGCCTGTGTTAAATTTGTTTAAAAATTTGCATCCCTGCTTAAGGAATCATTCAGCCAATTCCAACTCTCAATTTGTAAGCATAAGCAAATGATTGCAGATCACATCATTAAGACTACAATTTATTCAATATGTCTCCAAGTATTAGAATGATCATTTAAGGAGGCAAACGGCAATAAAATTCTGTCTTAAAGTGCTTTTTGATAAACTTACCAACATTAAAAAAACAAAATAAATTGATGCCACAATACATGTGTATTCTTGGAATAAACAAAAGCTCTTACTGTTCTTACCCATTTAAGTATGACATTAGGAAAAGAATTACCAATTCCAGGCTTCCTTGTACCAATACCATTCCATAAGGAATAACCATCCTTACAGAACAGGGCTCTTAACAAACCCTTGCTGTAAAGCGCTATACAAATTACCTCAGAGACATATTAAATATAAAGGTCCTTGTGTAAACTGATTCTTCATATTTTACAGTGCCAAGTGTAAGTTATCATATTTTTACATAATTTTGTATATTCCTATCCAACATTTTCAGAAAGATTTAAAAATTTGCCCTTCATACCTAAAGGCAGTCTGATTTTTTTTCTTTATAAAAACCAAGGTTTTTTTGCAGCATCACAGAAAAGCAATAGTTTTACATTCACTCATTAAAGATTCACATAATAAAATTTCAACCACTTTATATATCTTCCTAAATCTTTGACAGATTTTGATTTACTCATGCCTTGACTAGCATCCCAAAAGAACTGCTGAAGATGGTGGGAGCATCCCATAGCCTGGTGCTTAAACTTCTCAGTTGAAG
This sequence comes from Sceloporus undulatus, assembly GCF_019175285.1. Taxonomy (NCBI): domain Eukaryota; kingdom Metazoa; phylum Chordata; class Lepidosauria; order Squamata; family Phrynosomatidae; genus Sceloporus; species Sceloporus undulatus. The sequence continues at coordinate 84,236,322 of NC_056525.1, forward strand.
AATAGCTCTTAGGAAGTAGCATGGCCACTGAATTCTTAGAAAGCTTTCACTTCAGATTCTTCTAAAGCTGAAAGCAGTGGGATTCTAGCAATTTCAAAGTGCCAGGTATCCAATACTTTAGTTGAACTTTTATTCTTCAGCATACACTTCATCACTAAGGGTCCACATCATCAAGGTCACTTTTAGGTTCACCAATCATCATGGGAGACACGGAACCCTTTCAAAAATACAAACAAGAGTTAGGATACACTGTCAAAAATCAAGTACTGTTGCCTGATGCTTACAGGTATTCACCAGCCATCTGGCCTTCACTCTACAACAGCCCAGTTCACCTAAGAAAAAATGGCTTGAGTAGTAGAAACTGGACCAAGAAGGCACACAAAATGTGATAAAATGTGATATAAAATGGATGTACTTGTGTAATGAGGTCAGTTTTAAAAGCATGCTAGACAAATTTATGGGGGATAAAGCTGTCAACCGCTACCAGGGATGATGGCTATACATTAGGGGCACTATACCAGGTGCTGGTTAATGTGAGTGTGAGGAGGCTATTGTACTCTTTATGGGCTTCTCACAGGCATCCAGGTTGGCCAGTATATGAATGTAATGCTCAACTGTGTAGTCTTTTAATTTGATCCAGCAGGGCTTTCCTTATATTTTTAAAGCCCAAACTAAGCCCCCAAGATGTTGCTGGTGAAGTTTAATCTTGCTGCTATATTTTAAAGTTTGAGGTGTTGTTTCCCTCAAGGGAATAATATACTAAAGTTCTCTGATACAGAAAAGGTTGCTTAGAAAAAGATGCACCATAAGCTAGTCTAACATCAAATGTCCCTGGCTTTTATTAGGAAATCGTTCTATTCCTTTTACTTACACATTCAGTACCATCTTACTCACTTTATTCACCTTCCTTTTTGATACATGGCTGTCCGAAATGCATCGTCATTTAGAAAATAGACATAACATTCTACTTGGCTTACAAAGATTTTACATTTACACAAGATACCAGTTCTTTTACACAGTGCAATTAAAAGCTAAATTCATTTGCACTGGTCAAGTTAGAGAAGCACTCAGTACAGAGAACCTCTCAAGCAAATGACTTTCTCCCTGACGTTATGTTGGCAAGATTTTAGGTTAATCAGCCATCCTCTCATTGTTTTCCACTGATGCATTAAAGAAACAGTGACTGCTATGTAAAAAAAGCTACTCGTAAATGAAGTGCACAAGGAGAAAAACATGACTTTCAATTGGAAAGATGGCACAGGAGGAATGCACACCTTTATTTAAAGGGAGAAAACCACTTTGTCTCTCCTTATTGTCACCACCACTGCATGTTTGTTGGCACCAGAATCACAGGAAGTGATCCTTGCAAAATCAGCCAGGAAACACACATGTAGCTCACATGTTGTCTTAGCCCAATTTCAATGGAATTCAATATACAAGACCATTCCATTTTCAGTGTCAGGATATGCAAAGCAAAACCAACAAGCAGAGTTCAAGCCAATTATTATTCATTCAGTTTAGAAAATGTGATTGCTTTTATGCAGAATGTCAGCTCATTTGCATACCTTGCTGATTTAGAAATGATTACAAACTAAACAGTTTTCTTGTGTTTTCTCTTATTGATAAGGAAAAGCTCTTATGGAAAGTATGCATATAATGGATTCACCTAGGTTGTTATTCTGTTTACCTGTTGTAGATGTCTGCCCCCATTCTCATTGGCTGGACTGCTCTCAGATCCATTACTGCTTCCAGACTGGTCTTTCTCATTTAGCAACGCAGTGGCATATGCCAGTGTATCCTAAGAAAGAGCAAATGAGTTAAAAACCATGCTGAGAGGTTTATATAATCTCATTTTACCAGAGTTATTGCCCCCTCTAGCAATAGCTAAATACAAGTATAACTTTGGACTAGCTCAAATACTACCCACATCAATCTGATGGTGGAGTTTCTATCTACGAGCCTTAACATCCTGACTCATTTTTGGAAGTAAAGGGCTATAAGAAATTCCTTAATTAAATGCATCTGAAGTAGATTCTAGTAAGTTTCTGCATATATGATTGTAGCTTGACTTATTTGTGCACCAAACTTGCAACAATTTTGGAGAATAAAACTAAAAACATTAGCCTATAATACAGAGAAATTTTCAGGCAGAGCTCTAAAAATGAATAAAAAGATAGGAATGCACTTTTTGATTATGTGTGCAACTTTATATTGATTCAGAAGGCTCATATATCAGTAGTGTCATATTTAGACTCACCTGTGCAGAAATAGTGCGCTGAAAAGTTTTGGCAGTTGAGGTTTCATTAGATACATTACTCTGTGGAGCCCAATAATGTTCAGACATCTAGAGAAATGGGAAAGCTTCCATTAATGGAAAGGGCAAAAAGTACAGTTTAAATGCTAAGGCTGCTGCCTTTAATACCTAATGTAATCTGAAGTAGTACATGGAAATATGGTTGTCCCTTCCTCTACATGCTGCTACTAGTAATCCCCTTGCTTCACTAAAGGGTTGGAGGTGCACACAGAACAATATGGGGTAGGATGTTGGAGCTGTTGGAGCAGGAAAATAACTGTAAGTTATTCTCTTGCATTTACTTAACCTGCTTTTTCTTATTCCATTCTGAGGGTAAGATCGTTTTTAAAAACTGCAATCAGCTGTAAGCTTATACAAATAAGTATTTCCAACCCACATTAGTCTACATTAGTTTGCACTGCAGCCATGTGAAGAAACATTTGTACCTTTATTTGAAGCCACTGCACAGCCCAACTCCAATGATGTGAATTCTCCTTGAAATAATCCTTAGCAGAAGAGCACCTTGAAAATTTAAAGCAAATTATTACTTATATAGCTGAAGATATTAAAGGGACACACTCCCTTTTTGCATTCAAAACTTAGTTGACTGTCCTAGCTTGAAAGCTGGCAACACAGACTAGAGGGGGTAGAATTTTCAAAATGATTTCCTAGTCCAAATTCTGAATGTAACATGTAATTTTTAGATGCCAAATCAAAACTTTTTTTAAAAAATGGCTTTAATTTTTTTTAAATTGGCCTTTTAAACTTAGAAATGCTTGTTAGAGTGCTCTAGTCTTTACCTGTCATTATAATGATGTTCATTTTTTTGTATCCCACTTCAGTGTGGCTAATATTGGAAACTGTTTATTTTTATTTTGTATGTCTGGTTATTAGTCATTTTCTGTGTCATCCTGATAACTAGGAAATATTTTAATAAATAAATAAATAAATTTCAGTAGCCCCATTATTAGTAGCTGATCAAAAGAACTCATACTCTGTTGTGGTTTGGAAAATATCAAGGATAAAAGAATTGGTAATTTTTTTGAAGCATTAAATTATAAACAATTTAGAAGTAACATAGTATAAATAAAGGTCAGAACTTCTTACTTCCTTTGTGGCTACACTTACTTCTGAGCAAGAGTGACTAGGAATTTGACACACTGGTAGCAGCGACTGCTGTCCACGTGGTTACTATGGTGCATGAGAGCTGTTGAAGAAAGAGTATAAAACAGTATTAGTGACTAAAAGTGGATTCTGTTTTGTGCAGGAAAAAATCAGTAGTTAAGCCTCACTTTAGACGTCATGTCATATCAGTTTACACTAGTTAAGATGTAAGAATCTTAATTATGGTTGAAGCTTATTCATTCCTACTTCCATGATGCTCTAGCTTCTGCTGACAATGGCTGCTATTATGATTTTTTTTCAATTTACAATAATTTCAAACAACAGTGAAGCCTCCTTAACACTAGTTGTTGATGTTGTGTCTTCAAGTCATTTCTGACCCTAAGGCAAACCTATTAGAGGGTTTTCTTGACAAGATTTGCTCAGAGGGTTTGCCTTTGCCCTCCTTTGAGGCTGAGGGGGTGTGACTTGCCCAAGGTGACCCAGTGGATTTCCATGGACATGTGGAGATTCAAATCCTGGCCTCCACAGTTGTAGTCCAACTCTCAAACCATTATACCAACTCCAAGCAGTCTTGGATGAAACTGATTATCTTGATCCATTTCAAACTGGCTTCAGGTCAGGATATGGAGTGGAGAGTGCCATGGTCACCTTGGTTGATGATCTCAATCTGTGCATCGACAGAGGAAGTGTGGTCCTGTTGGTGCTCTTGGACCTCTCAGCAGCCTTCGATATGATAGACCATGGTATCCTTCTGGAGTGCCTGAGGGAATTGGAGGCACTGCTCTGCAGTGGTTCCAGTCCTATCTCTCAGGCAGGTTCCAGATGGTGTCACTTGGCGACAGTTGTTCGGCCAAGAAGGAGCTCAAATTGGGCGTCCCTCAAGGTGCAATACTGTCGCCAATGCTATTCAACATTTACATGAAGCCACCTGGTGAGATCATCCAGAGACATGGGGCGGGTTGTTATCAGTTTGTTGATGACACCCAAATATGTTTCTCCATGTCTCGGTCTGCTTCAGTGACCAAGGAAGGCATCTTCCCTCTGAATGACTGCCTGAAGTCAGTAATGGAATGGATGATGGAAAATAGACTTAAATTGAATCCAAATAAAACGGAGGTACTCGCTATAGTCAATCTCAATCTGGGTATGGTGATAAGCTCTCCACTTCTGGATGGGGTCACACTTCTTCTAAAGGACTGTGTTTGTAGCTTGGGGTTGCTCCTGGACTCGATGCTCCAGCTGTCATCCCAGGTGGATGTGACAGCCAGGAGCGCCCATTATCAGCTTTGGCTGATTCGCCAGCTACGACCCTTCCTGGAATGGGAAAACCTAGAAATGGTTGTGCATTCACTGGTAACCTCGTCTCGATTTCTGCAATGCGCTCTACATGGGGCAACCCTCATGCCTCATTCGGAAGCTGCAATTGGTCCAAAATATGGCAGCCAGATTGGTGACAGGGAGTTCCAAATTTGATTCTATTACACTTATCTTAAAATCCCTACACTGGCTGTCCATTAGCTTCTGGACACAGTATAAGCTGTTGGTTATTACCTATAAAGCCCTGCATGGCTTGGGCCCATCTTACCTGAGGAACGCCTCCTCTCATACAATCCTTCCCGCACTCTCAGGTCCTCTGGGAAGAACCTACTGCAGTTAGAGAGAACTAGACTGAAGACAACTTCCCAGAGGACGTTCTCTGTTGTCGCCCCAAAAATCTGGAATGACCTGCCGGATGAGATCTGTCATCTAACATTTTTGGAGGCCTTTAAGATGGCAATAAAAATGGATGTCTTCCGGCAGTCCTTCCCAAACTGATCTCCTCAGAATTTTCACTCTCCATTAGTTTAGCTGTACCCACCGGACTTTGATCTCGATTTATTTTATTAACCATTTTATTGGGAATTGTTTTTAATGGTATTTTAGGGTGGGAGGGAGATTGGTGAACTAGGATCTAATATGTCCTGTTATGCTTTTATCTATTGATAGTCATGTTTGATTTTATTGTTTTTGTTTGTTGTTACCCGCCTTGATCCAAAACAGAAAGAAACAGGATACAAATAAATATTATTATTATTATTATTATTATTATTATTATTATTATTATTACCACCACCACCACCAGCACCATGCTGGCTCCTTTAATACTAACATGGCATAATATCTGAGTCTAGCTAATGATATGATACATTTATTGATAAATGTCTTACTGAATAAAAGTAGCTGGGGCTCCTTTCAGAAAACTGAGTCCCAAAACAAGTTGTAGATGAAAATACAATAAAATGGACAGTAAACATTGTTATACTATTATTGTCAGATGGTTTGCACTGGCAACTTCCTTCCATTTTAAAGTGATTCACCAGGCATCTGAAGATACGAAAATCTCCTCATGTGCACGAAGCTAGTTATATGCTTCTGATTCTTGTCACTAACACTTCACAGCAGGTTTACTAACCTAGCAATCCATTTTCAGTCTCAAATGCAAATTTGATCCGCTCTATCTGCAAAGGATCTTCAATAATCTGTGAATAAAAATAATTAATTATAGTGCCACGTATGCTGGCATCCTTTTAGTGACATCAGTGCACTTCTTTTGTTGTTGTTGTTGAAGAGAGAAATTGCCACTTCCTCACACCCTGATCCACAGCCCTAAAAACTCACCTTTTGCCTGCAACTGCCACCCCTGAACACAACTATTTAATGGAGTGGATGACAGGGAATTATTTGGTTATATTCCTATGTATGCATTACAACAACAACATTATACTCAAAGACCTCTGAAGGACCTTCCAGATCCCTTTGTCATTATGTGTCCAGCTACAGGGACTCTCTGTCTTCCTGCTCTCTCTTGCCCATTAACAATAGCTGTGTTACAGGGTCTCTTCAGGTAACAGTTGAATCCTGTGGGAGGAGAGATGGAGTGGAGTTCTACCTGGGCAAAATGTATGCTTCTTCTCCTCTTTCCATGCAGTATCTTGGCAAGTGCCCATTTTTATTTATTTAATATTCCAAGTTTAGGTCTATACTGAGACACAGGGTTCCTCCTCACGTGATTTACCGTATTTTCCAGCGTATAAGACAACCCCCAACTCGCATGCAGGCAGCGCCCTGGCCTACTATAGGCCGAATTAAGGGGGTCTGGTGCCCATATGCGATGGCTTGAGGGGGCCTCTGTGGAGGCCTGGAAGGCGGGTTCGGAAGTGGCAGTAGGGCCTCCTGCAGTCCAGCCCAAAAGAGCACTTGAAGCTGCAGAAGAAGCCGCTGGAGCAGAGCATCCTGGGTGGTGGCGGCGGTGAGGCATAAGGGGCCGGCTCTTTCCCTAGTCCCGACCATCCCTCTCCCACCGGACCGGCTCTGGAGACGCTTCTCCGCCACCTTTTCCGGTTTCCAGCCCCCACCATTCCCTCACCTCAGCTGTAATGGTGGCAAGAAAGGGAGCCCGGCCGCGGCACCTGATGGGATAGGAACCCGCAAGGACCCTGCCCCCGGAGACAAAGAAGTGGCTGTGCTATTCGCCTGTCTCTGTGGAGGCCGGCAAACGCTTAACCTGGTCTATAAAATGGGGCTAAAAAGTTGTCTTATATGCCAGAAAAAACAGTACATTTAAAGAAATGCTCATATGAAAACAAAAACCGGATTAAAAAAAGATGTGAAACAAGAAAGATAAAGGTATCGTCCCCATGTTTTAAAAGCCCCTCCCTTGCCATCAGTGATATTCCAAAAGCTGCTGAAACAGAAGTTTTTGCATGCTAGTGGAAAGACACAGGGGTGGGAGGAGCACAATCTACTTTCCGTTTGGAAGGGAGTTCCACAATCTAGGAATAAGAATCAAGAAGGCCAACAATGCTGACTTTGATGACTGCAAGATTGGCAGATTGGTAGTTTGAGACCCAAGTGCTGTGCAATGGAGTGAGCTTTGGTCACTAGTCCCAGCTTCTGCCAACCTAGCAGTTCAAAAGTATATAAAAGTGGAAGCGGATAAATAGGTATCAAGTTGCTGGGAAGGTAACTGTTGGCATTTAGTCATACTGGCCACATGACCATAGAGTCATCTTTGACAATACTGGCTCTCTTGGCTTAGTAACAGAAATTATCACTGCCCCCTACAGTAGAACGTGACTAGACAATCTTGCCAAATGGGAAACCTTTACCTTTTAAACCCTTCTTAATTATGGCTACAGGTTCTATCTCTTTAGATATTGGCACTACATGATTCAGGGTGCAAATAAAGTCAATGTTAGATTGTAGTACTGTTGGAATCATAGCTACATTTCATTACAGGGTTTTCTGTTCAATGACCATGAAGGCACTTTACCAAAACATTATTATGCAGCATCTTAACTACTTATAATCTTTGTGTAACCCAATAATATCAGTAACGTTACTAAAAACAGCAGGTATGAGCAAGCATAAGTTAAACACTTTTAGTAATCTACACCGATGTTCACAGAAGAGTTAAGCAATCTTAGTTTTTACCCACTGAAAGCAATTTGACTTACAAAGGGTCAACTTTTACTAGTTTATAACCATTGTTAAGCCAGAAAGACTAATAACACAGTCAAGCAACATGACATTACTTATAAAATCAAGGACTACTAAAGGAAACACTGCATATGCATAGAATACATGGTGTATATCAGTTAGCTCCAAGAAGCTAAAATTATGTTCTTTGCTTTTGGCATAATCATCTATACATAAACATGTATACAAGATGAACAGAAAGGAAAGAAAAGCATGGAAGAATACTTGGCATTAAGGTCTCTTCACTTACCAATATTTCATGAAGAAGCTGGAAGATGTTCTTCAGTTCATGAGGTGGCGCTGTCTCCAGCTGATTCTGTTCAGTTGAAGAAGGTGGAAGGAAATGAATATATGAACTATTAGAGATGGGCAATGTGTGGTCCTCTAGACATTGTTGGAATCGAATTCCCATTGGCCCTGCTGATCACAGCCAACAGTGAGAGATATGAGAATTGCAGTCAACAGCATCTAGAAGGCTGCACATGGTCCACCTATGGGAAAACTATAACAATTAAGAGAATCATTTATTTTATATTTTTAGAAACCAATAAATTGTACCATTGAGTTGGGGATTTGCAATTTATCAGCAAACTGTGAAGAGAAGCATACTGCAATATGTTTTATAACCCATTCTGGGGTCAGAAATATTTATTTCTGGATTTTTTCCTGGAAAGTAATGATTTAAAAGTCTAGGATGTTAGAGGACAGATAGTAAGAACAATACACATTAATGGAGAAAATTATGGAAACAACTGAGAGATATGGAAGTGCTTGGCTAAGAGATCCAACTTTTTCTACTGAATATGTTTTATTTTGTTTTACCTATTTTATTAATTTGGAATTGTACTATTCAGTTCTCAGCTCTATTAGGAACCATGACAGCTAGACGGATATTGTATGCTAGTATGACAGAACAGCGTCTGCAAATGTATCGGGGGGTTGGGAACTGCAAAGCAGAACCATTGGTCATTTAAAATCTCTGGAGAGCTATCATTTCGTTAGTTCTCCCACTGTAGAGTAAGACTGTGCCTAGATTCTGTATTGCACAGTTCTAGTGGAGAAACACACACAAAAACCAAGCATCATGTTTTAAAAATTTATTCTGACTAGTTTCTCCTTACCTTGATCAAATGCAGTATAGTAAAGGAAAAGTGCTCATTACAAAAGCAGCAATACACCACCATCTCAATGAGGACAAACAATGATCCAGTTAGCTCTCTCAAGGCATGCATCACCTAATGAAGAAAAAGAAAAGTCTAAGTAGTAGGGAGATATTTTCTCTCTCATTCTTTTTTGAAAAGTTAGATTGGCCTGTTTTAAAATTCATTTGTATTATATTGAAGGCTCAACCAATAATCAATAAACAGAGAGTTAAAACAATAGCATACCTCCATTAAGTAAGGCTTCCCTTCAGACAGGAACATCAAAGCTTCTACTTCTTCATGGAGACTAAGAAGCGCCCCTGAGTTGGTAATGCTAAGGGGTGAACGCAGAACAAATAGACCAGGAGCTAAAAAGAAAATACAAATATGCAAATGTAAAACTACGAAGTCCTGAAAACAATGATTTTAAGAAAGACTTATACCCTGATAGGCAATAGTAATTGAAAACAAGGTCTGTATACTAATGCGTAAACTACTGCAGGCTGATACTGTGATGTTTCTGGATCTATGTAGAAAATGTTGATGGAGTTATTAGATAAATTAATGTAAAAGTATAGTTATGTATACAATGTGTAGTATATGTTATAAAGTAAGTATCTATTGGGAGGGAAGGAAAAATAGAATATTGGGAGTGACAGGTGATTGGCTGAATGATGATGTTGTTGTGTATCTTCAAATCATTTCCGACTTATGGCAACCCTCATGGTGTTGTCTTGGTAGAATTTGTTCAGAATGGGTTTGGCCTTGTCTTTCTCTGAGGCTGAGAGAGTGTGACTTGTCCAAAGTAATTCAGTAGATTTCCATGGCCGAGTGATAATTTGAATCCTGGTCTCCCAGTGTTCTAGTCTAACAATCAAGCCACTACACCTTGCTGGCTGTTGTGAATGTATGAGGAATTTTTTTAAAAAAACAAACATATAGTGTGCATGATAGTTGGACTGATGAGTTAGAAATGTTAGGAGAGTTATTCAGCAAATATGAGAGAGTTGTGAGCATGTCAGTCAGGACTTTTATGTATTAAATACATAGTGATGTTATGTTCAATTTCTGTTTAATAAATCATTATTTTTACATTATATACTTGATCCTCTTGGAATACTAGATAAGGAATATTGAGTTCAGGCACACAGTTTCTTTAGTGCAAGCACTTAATCAAAGGGGTGGTACCCAGTGGGAAAATCAGATGAATAAAGTTTTGCATCAGAACTACAAGGGGAACTAGAAAGTCCTTCACATTTCAGCCTAGCAATATTACTGGGACAGGAGGAGGTCCTCATATTGGAAGCTCTCAGAATTGGTAGTAGTGACAGGATTTGTGAAAGTTCACGTATTTAATGGCAGTGGTCGAAGTAAGTGGAAGCCCCCACAGATAACTTTATAAAAGCTGTACATACTGTACTATGTTAAGATCATGATCTAGCAGAGGTCACTGAGAGGAAATCAACTGTACTTACCTACATTTCTTTGTGAGGAAACATCTGAGAGCAGGACAAGCAGTGCAACAGTATTATGGAGAAATCCAAACTCCCGTGCTTGTGCTGAACTCCACCTGCGATTCTATTTTGGGAAAGCAGATTTTAAAGAAAGAGCATGAAGTATAAACCCTACTTAAACAGCCAATATCTTCATTTAATGAAGATCTATTCTCACTCCTGAGAATATCAATCACAAAACTAGTTTTGCCAGTACAATATGTCCTCAGACAAGATCTAGGAGTGAGGGGCAAGAGGAGAGGACACATTTACAGTAGTCATCTTTGCTTGTATGATACCAACAACAGTTGTGCTCATGGAAGCACGTAAGCAGCAAACTTATATGATTCTGTATGGAGAACATGCAATACTATCCTTTAGCCCCTAAGGTATTAGCCTTCCTTTTGAGACTGCAAACTGGAGACAATTCAGGTGGTAGACACATCACACTTTATAGTGCTGCAATATGTAGACCACAATAAATCAGAAACTAAATTATACTGCAAACAGTGATTTCTTGCAGATAAAATAATGCATGGAATAGAAGTATTATTTCTATCCTTAATTCCCTAGATACTACAGGAAATACTCAGCAGTGCTTGTAACAAACTCAGAACTATCTGCTTAACTCTGTTGAATGTAACATGATTTAGTACCTGGTTTCTGGCTATTTAAAGCTAGACTTATGGAAAATAGCTACAGAGAGATTTCCTCTTGCTTTGGCCATCCTGTTGCAAGAGGAAGACAAGGGTAATTTTTTGTAAGGTTACTCAAACCTCAATAGTTGGTTTTACATTGAACATATGAACTGGAATGAAACATATTGTACTGAAAATATTAGACAGTAAACATAAATTGTTACCTGGTTATTCTGCCGATTTGGACCTAGAAGAAAGTTGATCATATGACTCAAGGCAGAATGCCTGAGAAGAAGATCACAAGCTTTTATACCCTGCTGTGAAAATACAGGCAGAATGGTTGATTACACTCCTTCAGATGCAGAAAACATGTTTAAAGACTAAATAATCTGAATACTTTAAATAAATAATAGTTCATTATTATTATTCAGACATTTTGCTAGAAACTCTTTATAAAACCAATTTTGATTAATTTTATTTCAAGTGTACCAATCTGCAGGGTTTTGAATATCTTCAACTCTAGACTGCCCTCTAATTTATAATCAAACGTAACAGGATTATAAAATAGACTATAGATACAATATTGGTTTGAACTATTTTCAAAATTTAACTGCAAAATGCAACATTTTGTATGCTGTTCCATGAACTGTTGTGCAAGTATTACAGGAGACCTGTTCAACCAGGTATCTGGAGTTCCATGAACAGTATGAGAAGGAATTGTGCAACTACATGTCCCTACCTGTTGCTGCATACAACTCCCTAATGCAAACACACATAAGCACCTGTGTGCAAAGAGGCTCACTTTAAATCTGCAAGCTCTGAATGCATGGCAGGAGAGCAAACAATTTCCCATTAGAAAATACCTGGGGAACTGCATATTTTCCAGCCATTAGGATGTGATCAGAGTAAATTCAAGTTGTAATTTTAAACTATAAATAGCTAGACACTGAATTCAGAAAGAAAAAAAAGAACATTTGTGTAAATCTTGAAACTGTTCTGATTTATGAAAAAAATGTTTTGCATGCGTTTAGGAAAATTTTATCCAAAATATTTTTGTTAGCTAATGTACATCTATGTATTACATTATAAAGATATTTGATGTATTTACATATTTGTGGTTTTGTACACAAATGTTGATTGAATTGTTATGAAATGTATTGAGTATAATCTGGAGAACTGACATATAAATATAAAATAAAAAATTTGATGGTGAAATTAATTGTAACAAAGGCTAATAAAACAGACAAACAAGTATGAATGCTGAAAGCTACCATTCTGTGAGCCACAGAGATTTGTCATTCACACCAATGGATCCATGTCCTCATCCAACAAATTCATATTTTATAAAGTACTTTTATGTCATAATGACAATGTTTTCCACAGCATATAAATACTGCACAGGAGTTTTAGAGAAGAATGGAAGAAATAGAAAAAGAAACTATCTTTTTACCTTTTGTACAAAATTGCTGAACAAGAAGAAGTACTGGGCACAGTTTTTGCAGTTTTCAGGGACATCTTTGTCCAATAACCCAAGCAGCACCTCCACTAACTGATGAAGACTTTTCAACTGTCAAAAATTGAGTTAAGGAGAATTTGTATTATCAGAATGACAGTTTCAATTAATGTACGTTAAATGATGATCCAACCCAGTATTCTGTTTGTAAATGTGTTGCACTTGGTTCATGTAACCATCTGCCTTTGTTTTCTTAATAGCTCATGCTACATTTTTTTACAGAGCATCACAGATACTTTGAGAAATGTCTTCAGAATAAACAAACTTGTTCACATATGTCCCATCATCAAACTCAGCAGAAGAAAGCTGGGAACCATTTGGAGTCCGAGCAATTAAACACATCAACTAAGTAGGGCACTAACCAGATAAACTAAAAACTTGCCATACTCTGAGCATTTGTAGCAACATTTTTGCTATGCGTGCATGTAAAAAGCTATGATGAATATGTAAACTCCCATGCTTTTGCCTTTGAAATTTTACCTGGAGCATTGCTCTGCAGTTATAATAATTATAAACATGTTCAGGAAGAATTAAGAACAGGATGTGAAATTGAAGGCTTTCATCGTTGGTATCCACAGTTTTTTGTTTTTTTTCTGGGCTATGAGGCTGTGTTCTAGATTCCTGATGTTTCACCAGCAGCTGTGGCTGGCATCTTCAGAGAATGCTGGCATGGAAGGGAATGGGGTATATATACTGTTGGTTGAAAGGAAGCGATTTGCATGTTAATCTGTGTATTGTTCTGTTGTTGAATGGCAGGGCCTCATGGTGTCTATTTAATTAATGATCCATTGTCTGCTGGGAAACCCCCCTCACCCTGGGTGGTTTTCATTTCCATTTGCTGGGTCTTGATTTTGGTGTTTTTCAGGACTGGTAGCCAAACTTTGTTTACTTTAAGGGTTTCTTCTTTCCTGTTGAAATTGTCCAGGTATTTATATTTTTCAAAGGCTTCCCTATGCATTCTGACCTGACAGTTGCTGGCATGGTCCAGAATTTCAGTATTTTCAAGCAGCATTTTATGCCCAGGATGGTGTTCTGCTACTACTGATTTTTCTGGCTGATCCAGTCTGTTCCTTGATTCGTGTTTGAACGGTGCGTTTGGTGGTCCCTATGTAGACTTATCCGCAGCTGCTTGGTATGCAATTCGTCTAGAACACGGTTCTTCTAGAACACTGCCTCATAGCCAGAGAAACCCACAAAAAACTAATTAGAGCAGGATTTTCTTACAATACTGGATTCTGCTCTGACACATAATAATCACAGGACCATAAGAACGAACATCTGCCTGAATCAAGAAGTCACATGATTCTGGTTTTCACAAAAAGTAAAGAGAATAAAATAATGACTAAGGGAGAAGAACAAGGGGGAGACACAATATACATTACTTTTAAAAACAGCAGCAGCCTACTATTTTCAGAAATATGACAGCTTTCACAATACAGCAGTTTATTTATTTATTACAGGTACATATTACAGATTATGTACATATTACTAACCTTCTCCTGATAAAACAAGGCACTGTCTAGTGTTTTTTCAAGAATGGTGGCTACAGCAACTCGCACCTCTCTTACACTGCATTCCAGCAGATAAGTCCTGAAATACACACAGTGAAGATACAAAACAGAGCTCGTCTCTTTCATGTGCTAGTTTAAATCTTCAAGCCCTTCCTTTACTGTGAAATCAAATATTTCCACTTCTTTGACAGTGGGAAGACTGGATATGGTCACTTAAAAGCCAAACTGTGAGCACCCAATAGCATATAAATGGTATCTCTATGTGTGTGACAGAAATTGTTGAAATCAGCAGGATTTAGTACCGTAACAAATTGGTTGATTAAAAGGAAGCAATAATTGACTGCCTGAAGCAATGTAGATAGGCTTTCCACTTCGAAGTTATTCAGTGTTTCAGAGCTTGTCATTGGGAGCAGACTTGCATCTAACTGCTCTCTCTGTCTGTCTTTCTTCACTTAATGTTTTTTTCATATTCATGTCATATATTATATTTAATACTGCTGCTAGATTTATATTAAATATAAATTCAAAATGTTGCCTAAATAGATCTGCCTCTCAAATTGCACATATTTTGCTTGAACTCCAATACAATTCTGAACACATACTGAATACTTGCACTCTCTGAAGAAAAATAAAAAATATGTTGTATTTCCTAATATCGTCAAGTCTTACTACCACAGAGAATTTTTTTTAAAATAACAGGTTAGTTATTAACATCCAATGGCTGTAATCCTGTTGATGAGGTATGCTTGTGTAACTTGGGGTTGTGTCAGCATGTGTCTTATTCGACCCTGCAGAGGGAGGTATTCAACACCTACTTGGTACAACCTCCCTCTTTCCCATATTAATTGCTGGCTGAGGAAGGGGGTTGGCCAACATCTGGCTACTTTTCTGCAGCTGAAATAAGAAAGTTGCTATCACTTCTTGAATTTCCAGGTGCTGACCAGGCATCTCCCATCTTTCTCTAGCCAGTAAATGATTGGAGGAATGTGATTCACAACTGCCCTGAATGATGGTGCTAGTAAAAAGGAACTGTATATGTGGAACATAGACCAGTGTATCATTTTGCAAATGATTTTACCACTTACAGATGAATGCCCTGAGAACATGTAAACAAGGTTTTTTACATGTATCAATATATATACATTCTGTTCCGCTACATAGTTATTAAATTAAAATGTCAAAGGGAAAGTGCAGACTGGATACATGCCTACAATGCTGACAGTATTTTACACAGAAAATTAGTAACAAAATACTGAATTTAAAACTGAAATAGGTAGTGTATACAGTTATAATCAAAACAATAAAGATAAAACAGTATACACTGGTTCCACCTGTTCCAATTTCATTCTCTTTCACACCACTTATTCTCAACCACAACAGCCAGTCAATATTCTTGGCTCACAGTCCTCACTGGGCTATGTGTGTTATTTCCCCTCCATTTTCAGCTGTCTTGTTTTTCTTTTGTTTTTTGGCCCTGAGGGGCAGATGGCAAGCTGTAATTTGAAGAAACTGATTTCTTCAATAATATCTATGGACATATCTCATTTCCATTCCCTGGGATACCATTTAATTCCTTGTCCCACCATCAGGAGCTTCTTTTTAAAACTTTCTTCTCAACATTTTGTGCTATTGAGTCTTTACAATGCTGATTTTTGGTAGCTTTTTCCCTCACCTGGTTGCTTTCTCCTAAAGAATTTGGTAATATCTGAAAATGCTTTTGTCACCCTGAGTTTGGCAATGCAGCTGCACAAACATAGGAAGAACTGAACTGGAAGTAAGCAGATGATATGGTGGAATCTCATTTAACAGATAAAGACTTGTGTACTTAGGCTGATACTTACTTTATGAGCTCTCGTCCTTCTGCCTCCACTAAGTATTCAACTAACCATTTGCAAGCATCAAAGCTTTTAGATACCAAAGCATCAATGGTTGCAATCCATTCTTCTGTGTCAACCCTTAAAGAAAGTAAACAAGAAATGTCAGAAATTCTACAATATATCATATTTCTTTCATAAATATCCTTTAAATGACTTGTTACCTGAGTTTTTTCTTGGTTCGCAGATACGTTTGAAAGAGGAACTGGACTGCTAGCTGTAAACTCACTCTTGCCATTGATGGGTAGTGAGGATGCTTCAGTTTTGTCTATGAAAAGGTAAGATCTCACTTACTGTTTCAGTTTTCTTAAATATAATTTTCAGATAGGAACTGAAATACTATCTAACTCAATCATAGGATAGGATGTCAGAGGTAGACAAAGTGCAGCTTGCAGGCCATATGACACACACACACACACACACTTTTTCCCCAGTCTGCAAGCCCACCACTACTCATCTTAAGAGGAAAAATCTAACCAAAAAGGTTATTTTGCTTTTCCTGAAGGCATCTAGGATTGGCAGCTTTGCCATTTTTGGTGTTGATTGGTCCCAGCTCTACCAAATTTCCCATAACACAAACAATAAAGGAACACAGTAAGCAAGGAAGGAGGAAAATGGAAGAAACTGTGTGTTTTTCAACAGGTTGTAGCTCTCACAGGATCTCTTTGTGCAATAGCCCATCTCAGTGGCAGGGTAAAATAAAGAAGGTTCTTTTGGGCTACCGTTAAACATGCCTAGCCTGGTGTCATTTATTTTTCCATTTTGGTACTAAACAAGGAAAAAACATGGATTATGTGCTAGGAGCTACAGTTTGGAAATATTTTTTTTTAAATCTCTTGCACCTTATTGATTGATTGACTGAATTTATACTCTATCCTTCTCCAGGGGAAAAGATGCAGCATAGGCTCAGGGACAGCACCAAGGTGATAGAGAAGGACCCTAATCCTTTTTTCCTTTGTACTTTACATTTTTGGGGTATTCATAGTTAGATTTATCCAGTTTTTTTAAAAATGTTAGCCAGAGTAAATATTTTCTTGATGTTTCACAATTAATGATGTCAGAGGACAGTATATCATATCATATCAACAATATCTTAGTTTTCCAGATATATTTTTCTGCTTGATAGTAAGAATGATTATTTGTTCTTGGCTTGTTCCTCTTATCTAGGCTACAGAAATATTCTGTATTCATTTCACATAACTAAAATACTGAATTCACTACTCACCGCATTTAATGAAGCCAATGATAAAACAAAACTAAAATAATCACTGCTGTAGACATCTCTGTTCTTCATAAACTTCAGGTTTTCATCCCTCACCATCTGCAGATAATACACAGATGGTTTCAGTAATATGTCAAAAGTGTGTTCACAGTCTCTAAACCTAAGGTATTACATAAATATTACACCTGTTTAAAAAGTGCCACACAAAAAAAAGCAGTATCCTCAAAGAGCAGGTTGCTTACAATCTAGAAGCAACATATATTTTGGCTGCATGAAAAGGCACATACAGTGGTACCCCGGGATACTAAATGACCGCGTTACGAAATTTCCGGGATACGAAAAAATTAGATAGGAAAAAACTGTTCCGGGTTACGTTTTTTTTTCGGCTTACGAAAAATTTTTTGGTGCTTTTCGGCGCTTTTTCGCACGAAATCGCGGCTTTCCAGCGCTAGCGGCTATGGCTTTTTCGGGTTGCGAAATCTTTCGGGTTACGAACGGCGCCGCGGAACGAATTAAATTCGTAACCCGGGGTACCACTGTATTGTAAACCAAATGTGATTACAATCAAGGTAATCCATTCATACGGGAAAGCTAATTAAAACACAATTTCATTGTGATGCTACTGTGGGTGGAGGAGATGGGGTTGGATAGAAAGATAATTCTATGTGAGACAGTCAAGGAAAAATGAAAAAGAGATGGAAAATAGCCCAATTGTATCCATCTGCTAGGTGAAAAGCCATCACTGATGGAACAGATTTCTCTTTTTCCTGCTGCAAGCCCTCAGTATGCCATCCAAATATCCTCAGGACTATAGCCCCCTATGAGCATATCTGAAGGGTGAAGATGGCACAAGGGAAAAGAGAGGAAGGGAAAAGCCCATTGTACAAATATTCTGCTCTCATGGTGCTGAATATTGCCCTAAGTATGCTTTTGGTTTCTTGTTCTCTAAGAGGAAACTTCAATACTAGAAAGACTATAGAAAGGTAACATTTCAGAAAATTTTTCAGAAGCCTGAGTTATCCACTGAAATGGGCAGAGAAATTAGGAATACAGTTAATTTAACTCCCATGACATGAAGGAACAGCCTTCAATTATATAACTTTAAAGTCATCAATATTTCTTCTCACTGCTGACAAGCACAGATACCAGAAGATTATCATGACTTTTTGTAAGAGCTTTTTAAGAACATTTGCCTAGCCACTGTTTATGGATTCTCATAATGGCCTAGTCTGATACTCACCATACTTCATTTAGGGGAGACGATCTAGATAAAACATTGCTGATGAGAAATGAACTGCTTCCTCTCAGAGCCTCAGCAGACAGGCCAGGAAATGAGCCGGTGCTCACCCAGGTTGGTCCCTGGGTTGGTGCGGAATTGGGTGGGTGTTCACACACTAATCTCATGCTGACTCTAGACCCAGGACTGCTGTGCTGCTCCTTACCTTGCCAGCTGTTGATCCAACTGAGAAGTCCCCTAGTCACCCCATCTGATGCAGAAATGGAGTGCCTGGCTGCAATCATGTCGCCAGGTACCCCATTTCCACATCTGACACAGCGACTGAGGTAAGGAGCATAGAAAGGGGCCTGTCTGAACAGCCTGATTTTGCTGCTGAGTTTCTTAGAAACTCTGTGCAAAACCAGGGCTCTATAACCCAGGGTCAGAACAGACCCCCCAGGCCCAATTGTGCCCAAGGTGGGGGGGTTGGCATGTGTTGTCTAAACTAGACAACGCAAGGCTGAGGGGATGCTGAGAATTCTTCAAAGTCTAGGTCATCAGTGCTTTTGCTTTGAGGCAGATGATGGAAGATAGCAGTGCTACAATAATTTTTCAGCCACTAAAGTAACATCTTAATTTCCCAAACATAATTTTGTTTCAGGATCATTCAGACAGTAAAAAATGAGCTTGACAAAACCCACAAAAGCAATTTCCATTACTAAAGTTTACCTGATAGATTCGAACTGGCATTTTTTCTACAAATAATCCTTTTTTCTCTCCTTTTTTGACCAGCTTGGTCAAGATGGACAGGCGGTCACTACTGGGTCTGTGTGGCCGTGGTGAAGATTGTGGTGAAATATCTGGTGAAGATGGAGCAGACCTGGGGGGGGGGGAATGCAAGATGAATCTTGAAAATTCAATCTGCTTAAAAAGGCAGTGTTCTCAATTCCTAAGTACGGCATGAAGTTGAAGACTTTCACAGTTGGCATCCATAGTTTTTTGTGGGTTTCTCGAGCTATGTGGCTGTGTTCTGGAAGACTTAACTCCTGATGTTTTGCTAGCATCTATGGTTGGCATCTTCATTTAAAACAGGGAATAAACTCTTCCAGAATATGGCCCCATAGCCTGAAAAACCCACAAAAAATTTAAGAACAGTATTCATTGGTGGACATTTGACAGAACACATTTATGTAATGTCCTCTATACAGAAAGTCTAAACTTATTGAATGGTGAACAATACCTGCACATTATGCTAATATCTTGGATGCAGTGTAAGCATAGGGAGATGCAGAACAGGTTCTCATAAGAAGCAAGAATAGTCTCTTTTCCCTTATCAGGATTTGTCTCTGGCTCTGTGGTTGTAGCTAAATATATTACATCATAGTAAGTCCAATGCTCTAAACTGGGGAAAGGCCAAGTGTGCTCTGTTGTGCTACTGGCAGTCCCTAGAGCCTTCCACCAGCAACCACTGCATAGAAACCTTATGGGGTGGGGCGGGGCGATGTGTTAGTTTTGCTCCATTATGCTCCCAGGACCAGCATGTTTGTGTCTGAGGAGACTGAATAGCCACTCAAACTCTTGCTAAGTTCTCAAACTGCAAAATGGACCTGAAGACGGGCTGGAAATCACTTCTGGTTGGGACTTTCAGGCTTGCTATGGCCCATGTAGAGTTCCAGAGGTAGAAAATTGATGCTAAGGCCTTCCAAGGTTGTATTCTCTTGCTGTTAAAAAGGTGCCTCTTATTCTTAGCTTTGAGCATCCAACAACATGCGTCTTACGCAAGGCTGCAAATGTAACTTTGACCCTGCTTCTACCAAGGCTCTTGCTTAGTATCATATACCAGGGATAGGAATGGTTCAACCTTTCATAAGTGGGATTGCAATTTTCACCAGCTCTAGCAGCATAGCCAGTCATGAGGAATCTTGGGAGTTGAAGTGCAACAACCTTTTGGGGACCTGATTCCCATCCTGTTGTTACTGAAACTTTGGTATCTATACAACCTCACTCCTTTATCTAATGTTTGATTGTCATCACAGTGAAAACAGAATTGATACAGTTAGCGTATCAGTCCCTTGATAATGAACTATGAGGAAAATGTAAGTAAGAGAAAAAGAAAGCCACAGAGATGAATAGTATTTTGGTTATTGAGATGTCATAGAAACCTGGGTTTTGTAAGGTAAGTATTTGACTCTAAAGAAAAATCTTACATATCTTAAAGGTCATGTCTTAAAATTTCAGTACAACAGACATGCAATGCTTTCATTCTGTATAACACCCTTTTTCTAGACTCCTATTTTCTTCCCTCCACCCAAAAAACATCTTGAAATTTTTCTGGAACTTAAGCATAAACAAATCACAGCCTCAAGAGTACTTTTCCAAACAGAAGATTAGAAATTCTACAAAACTACCTCATGGAAGCAATAATCTGGATTAAGTATTTTAAACTAAAAAATTAAGGGGAAATACTGTTGATATTTTGTTTGTACATAAAACAAATACTTGGAAGATAAAGGCAAATAAACTTACAAGGAGAGATCCTCTGCTTCTTGACGCACAACACTGACTCGACTTTTCTTTGGCAATACTGGAGAATTCTGGTCAGACACCCTTTGATAGAAGAGCATGTAGGCATTCCAGTATCGACGTCGAACATCAGGATATGGATTTGCTGTAAAGATGACATATTAAAGATATACTTAAGACCCTATAGTTGGGAAAAAAGTGTAATGTAAATACAGAAGTCCTTTTGATTACTTCATACATTCTATTTTCCTGCTATATAAAAAGCCATACACGTCTGTGTTGGAAAATGTGCAGGGTGCACAGGACCCATACACAACCATACATTATATATGGGAAGTGAACGTCATAGCAGACTGCCCATCTCTGTCTCTCTATGTCACAATTTCAAAGTTGTGACTACTTCTATTTAGAGACCACCTCTATATATGAGACAGTGACTTCTGAAATGCTAGGGTTTGTAAAATCCTTGGAATCAATGCACTATTGGGGAAATTGCCTTTGCCTTGGCACAGGTGATTTTCCTAGCTATTCCTTCCATATGCCATTGCTCTGAGTACCTCTCAGAAAAGCCTTTGTAGAAACAGCCAGCTCTATACAGAACTGGCATATGGTGAGAGATGGCATGCCATAAAGTATCCTCCTCCTCTCTGTCAATGGGGGCAAGTGTACACAGTGGATGGCCAGGATTGCTTCTGCCACTTCAGCAACAAGGAGAGGATATCTCAGTGTAGGCATGTCAAACTGATTGTATTTTGCTTCACTGATATGTGAATGGATATGGAAGGATCCTGGGCATGACAAAATACTGTTTCCATCAATTTAGGGGAAGTGGAAAAAGTTCCAATTTCAAGTTTTCCAGAATATAACTGGTTTTGTGATTAATTCATCCTTTACAAAGAAAGTACAAAAAGCAATAGTAAATTGTAAATAAAACATACTTACATTGATCATAAACCTTTGGTCTATATTCTCCACCAAAGCATTCATACTCTAAGGTTTCATCATTCAGCTCAAATTCTTCAACAACTGTATCATTAAACTTATACCACTTTCCTTTCCCACATCCCCTGTGGTAAAATGCAGAAAGAAAGACAATGCTCATTGTCAAATTCAAACAAAATGTCTAATAACTTTACAGTATTCAAGAGGCATGGTGTGTGATCACAAAGGACTATGGTAATGTTAAGTAAAAAATTAATCAGGAAACACAGGATGATCCCTCTATACTGGCTTGCATTACTGCTGTGAGTGAGCACTGGAATTAAGTGCACATTCACTGCCCCCTTTCTCCCATTATCTGTCATATGCCAACTCTGTCACAAAGGCCCTAGTTTATTTTAAGCCATAGTTCCATTTAAGTCATAAACAACAATTTAAGTAATTAACAACTTTTAAGGCAAGAGTTCCCTGGTTAACCAACTATGAAAATAAAGCAGGATAGTATCAGAATTATTGTATTCATAAAATGTTACAGTGTGAACTACTGGTCAGGAAACTCCATTCCACAGACCACATCATTATCATTCTAGACCACTGAGCACAGTCAGTCCATGCCAGGCCGTTTCTAGGTGTTTCCTCCCAACTTAGGTTATTTTTCTCTGCTCATTTTTTTAAAATTGCTGTTTCCCCAAATGGTGTTATACCTCTCCTTTAAACATCAGAAATATAGGATGTCAACATATCTGCCTGCTTTAGTCCTAAGTTTAGTTTGCAAAGAGTTATATACGAGTCAGTAAGTATATTAAGGACTACCTATCTTTATATCTAGAGAACTATGGGCAATCTATACAGTCTTATCCCTGTTTCTGTCACTAAAACACAAATGCTACTTATCTAATCTGATAATATTTAAGTATCTAGATTCACAAGCAAACCTTAAAGCATCTATTTTGTGAAGGAGGGTCATAAGAAATACTATACAGTATAAAAATTCCAGTAATTAGTCTTGACAAGAGTAGATCCATTCAATCAAATGGAATGAGCTATGTGCTGATTCAGCATTCAACGACTGATGGAATAGGACTACTTGAGCTTGGACTGAACAACAGGATGCAAGCCTATACGTTCTCTAAAAGCAACTGACAAGATTAAGACCTGATACCTCATTCTTCTAAAGCACTATAGCAAATGATGAAAAAAAGTACCACAGAGACTCAATAATGTGAATCTTTATGCAGACTTAAACATTTCATTACCTTCTGTCTTTGATAAAGGAATAGTAGTGTCCTGCATGGGCTTGACCACTGTGCACAATCACACCAACCAATTCATAGTTTTCTGTAGGGACTACTTTCTTCCTTGGAGACCCTGCACCACCCTGATCTGTACTGCGTCCATTGTCACCAACTTCTGAAGAAGAATCCTGGCGAGCCATTCCAGAAACTGTATAGGGCTCCATGTTCAGCATCCAAGGGAACTGTTTGAAAAGTAACATTTCAAGTTAAATTTAAACCTGACCCAAATGTTATGTTCCTAAATCTTTTGTGACTAGTGGGCCCACTACATTGGTCGGTTGCAAACCGTTGACCGGAGCATCCTCAGGCCACCCATTGAATAATTTAGGATGCATGTCTATATGCATTTTTTCTATATGTATGTGGAAGGGAAACCAAATCTCTGAAGATGAAAAGTATCCACTGTACATGTATACCTCAGCTGACAAAGTTTTTTATGCCTATACAGTCCCCACCCTTTTCCTCGTCTGTCTAATTGGGAAGACTTTTTTTAGCAGCATCAGTGTTCAGGGGATGGTGAAGGGAGAGTGGCAGAAACACAGACTTTTGGCACCAGGTTGCAAAAGTGTGTCTGCAGAAATCTCTAGCAGTATCTTAAAGCTAATTCTACTGTAGCAGTGTGTCCTTGCCTACAAAACTCAAGGCGCACATAGCAGTTCCTTCCAGAAAAAACTTATTATGCATGCTTGAACAGCAAACTGAGTGGGGAAAAAAGGCAAATAAGCCTGCCTCGACAATAATCCCTAGCACGTTAAAAAACAAACAAACAACAAATAAACACAGATTAATTAATTTGGCCACCAAAATGGAAATGATAAGAAATGTGGTGGCACATGAAAGAAAGAAAAATCATGCCTGGATGTACTGTGGAAGTTGTTTTCAAGTTATCTCTAGAAGTTTCAACATGTTTTTCTTCAATTATGCAAAGATTACCTTATCTGGTTGCTTCATTTTACATGTACATATTGTTAGTTCTGAATAAAATGTTTCCAGAAACAGATTGAACTTTTCTTTCTTGTGGTATATGAACCTATTCGTATTCTGTCGGTATTATTTCTGCCTCTGGTACTAAATTTACTGTTAGAAAAGTCATGTCCAGGAAAACATCTACTTCATTACTTGAGATATACCTGCATTTAACAAGCATCTGGATTTGAATGGATAAATACAAAGAAATATTGCACAGAACAGATAGATAAAGAAGAGATTAGTTTTGTCAGTTGTTTGAGACTCAACATGGAATTTCAGCACTGCTCCTATGGCAAACTATGGGGTTTAATTCAAAAGCAAGTTACAAATCACTTACTTTTAATATCTAGTAAGCATTATTAATAATAATAAATTATCTCCAAAATGTATAAAATAGGGATATGCTATGGGCAACATAAACATTCATTATTGTAAACAATGTCTTTTGCAGAAATAGACAATAGCTCTGCTTACCTTTATTTGTTCATCATATTTAATGGAACGTCCACTTTCCCAATCAAACCCAAATCTCATGAGATGGATCACCAGCACACTGGGAAGGGCTTTAATGCATGTCCGTTTCACTGTAGTTCTCTTAAAAGCAGAAGAGAGTCACCTGCAGCTAGATATTCATTTTAGTGCATTTCTAGCCACTGGCCAGAAGCATTTTTACAAGTATGTACACTCACATATTTAAAGACCTAACTGTGGAAGTGACAGTTCAAATTCTGGCATTACCAACTGATTCCATTACTTGAGGATGTATCTTCACTAGCCTGTACCTTCCAGTACACAAAGAAAATTTGTTGTAACCTTGAAATAGCAATTGAAATAACAATTTGGAGACTTAACTTGTCTAAGGAACACTGGAAAACCAACATACATTTTCCTTTAAAGTAACAGAACCAACTGTAGACTGTTTTGTATAACAATTAAAAAAATGTTACTCCCTAATTAATGGTTGCTAACATCCTTACATCATTCCTACCCAAGACAAAATTACAATAATTCAGTAATTTATTTTCATATATTTGTTATAACCCTACCTACACAATTCCCATACTATAATCTAACAATCTCATTTTGCTAAAGAAGTTCTTTTCTAAACATGAAATCTCTCTCTTTTTCCAAATACTTATTTACTGAAAAATTCATGTCAAAGGAGAACATTTTTAAGTATACTAATATTTTGTCTGCTCTTTCCTTGTTGCACTGAGTCTCCGCTCTGGTTTTACTCTTAATGACTAAGCCCCTCTTCAGACCGGCCATTAAAGCCGGCCTGGGGGCAGAGTCAGGGTGTCATGCCCAGATGACGCAAGCCCTGACTCTGCCCCCCAGGGTGCCATGATGCCATGTGCTGCTTCACATGGTGTGCGGCATCATGGCGTTCCTCTGGTACTGCATCCATACAATACAGCGCTGAAGGAGCGCTGTCAAGCTGTGGCAGCATGGTTATGGCGCCCTGGAAAGGCTGGATCAGGGTTGCAGTGTGCGGTTGCTGTGGCCCCGATCTGGCTAGGAAAGGGGAGGCATCGTGCCGCCTCTTTGGGGCGGTCTGTTGAGCCCCTAAGGCTTATTTCCAGGAAGTAAAATAAAAACCTGGTATCAGATAATAATTTCTTCAGTCACTGACTTAAATAAAATAAACAGATCATTAATCTATGCCACAGATGGGGAACCATGATTGTGAGGGTACACTAAAACCCCTTCTCCAGGCTGGATGACATTCAGCATCATATCCCAAGGTGTCACTGACTCCTTTTCCCTGCCAACACCAACCTTCAAGGGAGCAGGGCTTCGGGAAAGGTGTGTGTGGGTGAGGAGGAGGAGGGAAGGACAGGATGGGGAACAAAGAGACTCAGTAGACCAGATTATGATCCTCTGCAGACCAGGTTAGACCAGTGAGCCAGAGGTTCCCCTGTTCTGATAAGACTTCCACAACCTCTTTCTTTACACAAATTTTAGAATTACATATATAGAAGAATATAAGTGCAAAATGCTAATACAGGTTGATTATCCCGCATCTGAAATACTTTGGGTCAGGAGCATTTTGGATTTTTTTGGATTCTGAAATACCTATATTTGCATATATGTACACAATGAGATATCTTGAAGATGGGACCAAAATCTAAACACAAAATTCATTTATGTTTCAAATACACCTTATGTACAAGAAAGGGAGAATACAAAGGTAGAAGCTTCTGGATCAAAGATTTCACTCTCTGCTGCAATCCTTTTGTGTGCTAACATATCCCATAGGGTCTCTTCTCCTCCAAAAAATAAAAAATAAAAAAATCAGTGTTTTAACTGTCGCACAAAGAAAATATAGTACCTTTTCTTTACATTTCTCACAGTAGTAGGCATTGCTTCCTTCCAGAATTTCTCCTCTTACAAACTGATCCAAAGAAATTTCCAGGCTCTGACATGAAGTGACCCCTAGATTGAGAGCTACGAAGGCTTCCTCTCGTTCATATCTACACCAAGGAGCAGAATAAAAGAGTAAGTAAAAAAAGGTAAAGGTAGTTCTTTGACATGAATGTCTAGTCATCATCAGAATTGGCAAATTAACCACTAAGCCACCATATTCCTAGAGTAAAAGAGTACTGCTGTCATGTTATTAAATTTAAGAGATGTTCCTTGTAAGTCACATCTTTAACAGTATAGGCCTAAGGCATTAAAACAGTGGGACCATGTTAATCATACTGTAGTTAAAAATTAACTTAAGTAACTATTTATGCATAGCTTGAAAATAACTTGCAAGTCCTGGTTATCATCTCTGTAGATCTAAGAAGATTAATCGTCTGGGACAATCTGAAGTAGATAACCTACTAAACTTTTATATAGACAAAAAATATGGAGTGTGCTTGTGCTGGAGTGTATTTCCTCCCCAGTGTTATCCTTCCCAGCAGGAGGGACAATAAATACATTGAGCTTCAAGGCTGGTTAACTTTCCCCCCATATTCTTGGACCATGTTGGAGGAATAGGACAGCACTGGATTAGATGGATTCCTTTAAGCGTCCCCCATCACATCCCATTTTGCTATTATTAATTGCAGCAACAGAGTGATGGTATAAAAGGTTCCAGGTCTGCACTAGAAAGGCAGGCCAGTACCAACCATCTTCTTTACTTGTGCCGCCCTACCCCCAAAGCAGGAAGATCAAAACTTTCCTATGGCCCCTGGGATGACCCTTCCACAGAACATGGAATTGCAGGGCTGCCATTTTAATATTAACAAAAAAATGAAATTCACCTAGGAGAGAGAAAGAAGTACAGCCAGAAAGATGTTTCTTTAAACTTTCAATTACACTTTCCCTCCTAGGAACAAACTGTTATATTTTTGTTTTTGCAACAAGCCAATAAAGCTCAAACAGCAGTCAACTGCTGCATTTTCTTCTGCTTTTAGATGACTGATGAAAAACTGGCAGCA
Source organism: Sceloporus undulatus (assembly GCF_019175285.1). Lineage (NCBI taxonomy): Eukaryota > Metazoa > Chordata > Lepidosauria > Squamata > Phrynosomatidae > Sceloporus > Sceloporus undulatus. The sequence continues at coordinate 84,264,021 of NC_056525.1, forward strand.
ATTACTATTAAATTTAAATTATGTGTGAATCAACTATAAAGAACTGAAAATAAATAAATGAAAGATAATATTTTATAGTCCACTCTGTTAAACTTTAAATTACCTAATCCTAAAAAATAACCAGACACCTTTTCTACACTCTGATGTAACCGTGCTGCTTCAGAACAGGGAGGACTGAAACTAGAAGGAAAAATTAAAAGACCGATGATTAATCTAGCCCTTCTTGTGGAAGAGGTAGAAAGAACAACCTGTCTATTGAGATCTTTTCCTACCATATCTGATTTTTTTTTTCCTTACAAGAGACATGAATGAGGCAAAAAATATGGCAAAGGTCACTGAATGACAGTACATTAATAAGATGAAAATCAACTACTTCACCCATAATACCCTGAAAACTGGGCACTCAAGATTCTGAATTAGAAAACAACAACAGCCCAGCACTCTATAAAATACTACTGGAGCACAAAGAAATCTCCATACTACACAAACACTAATGGACACTCATTTTACTTAAGATTTGGTTGCATGAATATAAAAGCTTCATATAATATGGTGTCAGGAAAGGCTCCTGCCCCTTCAAGATCCCCTACCACCACCACTTTTTAAGGATTATTATAGTGGACAGTGTGGCATATGTTAACCTGAAATGGCAAGTCTCCTGTCATCTTCATTTCCATAGAATGCCTTGACCCCCCCCCCCCCCCCCCCGCCAAAAGACAGCAAACCTCCATTTTCAGGCTGAAGTTTCTCTCATTACATGCTACTGGATCCTTTCAAACATGCAAATAATGTGATCTATCATTGTCTCCATTTGACAATAGCCAACTGTAGCCTGCTCATTAAGGCCTAAATCCAACTATTGGCCCCAGACAGACCCATCCAATTAAAAACAATTTATTTAATTTCCACTAATTCAGTGATCTACTTTGGTTGCGACTAACAATTTAGACCTAGCAATTACCTATGCACCCACTCACCTGTGAGGACAGTCCTTGCAGATCTTCTGATCAGAGTAGATGCCCTGAAAAGTGTTCTTAAATATCTGGTCTCGTCCTATTTTCTGTAAGAGATTAAAAGTGGTAACTGAAAATAATTTGTACTGTAAGCAGCTGCCACGTAAAAGAATCACTACAGTTATGAGACCATGATATCAAATATAAAAATAACCTTGAGGTATTCATCCATTTGATCTATAAGACTGGTGAAAAACTCATAAGCATCTTGTTGTTCACGCACATAAAGCTCCTTGTTCCACATTTTGAAGATCTATAAAAGGAAAGTGCATTCATTATTTCAAAATATTGAGTGATATACTTGGGGAAGGAAAAAGACAAAACTACAGGGAAACGACAATTTGGTTCGAATCTCTAGTCCAATTCTGCCAAATCTTTTTTCTAGGGGGGGAAAATGCCTGCTTGTCATAGTGGATGGAGAGGAAAGTATTCTGATGTTGAGAAATATGAAGAAGTCTTTTTACCTATGTGTTTTAAAATTGTGTTTTAATTATATTTTAATAATATATTTAATTTATTTTACATTTTATTATTATAACCTTTAATATTTTTATCTGTACTCTTGTTTATCTCGTGGTGAACTGCTTTGAGTCCCAGTTTTGGGAGAAGAGGACAGAAATCAAATAAACTGTAAATTACTATTAAAAACAACAACAAAAAACTATTGAAACAATAAGATCCCACTTATTATTGCTATGTTTCAATATGCCTAATCCCAAACCTTCATATTAAATTATGACAAAAGGATTCATGTTAAATGAAAAGAATTACCTTCCAGAAATTTTCAGGTATATAATACTGCAGCTTGCTTTCCATTAGATGACCAAAGAGAGACTGAACTTGATAGAATACACTGTCATCAGGATTGTCCATGTCATCATCAATTGAAAGTAATGCCTTTAGAAACAATTTGTAAAGGATTTTATTAAAAAGTCAACACAATGAAGAATTAACTATCAAGGTAACATGCACTTGTGCTGCTAGACAGGCAAAAATGTGCTTTAAGAGAAAACACACCTGCCCAGATATTAGAAAAATTCATTAACAACACAACCACAGAACTAGAATTAAGTATATCCAAAATCATGTTAAGAAATGGAACAAAGCACTTCCCATGAATTGGTAGTAACAGTGATTCATGTTATTTATTTGAATAATCAACATATCCAGTTCTTTCTTATGGATAGATCGCACCTTCAAAGGGGGAGTGTCTAGGTGGATGAGGCTTCCCATAGATTATTCTGTCTGTAAAGAACTCCTTTTCAAGCTTGAAATGGGAACAGAGCCAGAAGGCAGTCTGGAAACCTCACTTGCTGCAACCAGTTTGAGAACTAGCTTAGGGCCCAAACAGACAGGTCAAAATAAAGCTGCTTTGGAAGTGTGCTGTTTAGAAGCGTGCTGTTTAACTGATACATGCATCCTAAGAGGCCAGAAGCCACGCCAAAGCCATGCTCCAGTGCTAAGGACTGGAGCACAGCTTTGGCGCAGCTTCTGGCCTCTTAAGATGCGTGTGTCATTTAAACAGCATACTTCCAAAGTGACCTGAAGCAACTTTATTTTGACCTGCCTGTTTGGGATCATAGATGATTAGGCCAGAAAAAGTCCACTAAGGGGTTCCTCACACCAGTAAGCCAGTCCTTCAACTCAGAAGGCTGTGTAAGCCAGGCCAGTTACAGGCACATTTTTACCTCAGCCTGAAATTATTCTCTTCTCTCTTTGCAACCAATAATGATGTAGAGTTCCATCATGTTTGGTCTATTACATGTTAACATTAATCATATAATTTCCAAGCTAGTTTACACTTAGCTCAATTCAAAGGTGTGGATCATGATCAACCTGTCTGTGTGCATCAGCAATCTTTCTTTCCCCCAAGCCTTATTTATATAAAGATAACAGATATTCTAAAAATATTAATTACAAAAAACTGCTAATTTCACCTCTGGAAGTCCTGGTTGCATATAAAGTTGCTGGAAGACTGCATTCATGTAACACGTAGCTCCACCATTTTTCAGGCCCACAAATCCTGAAATGGAATGACCATCTACAGGTGGGAGATACTGAAGAGCAGAGACAGGTAGGAAGAAAAAAAAATTAACATAGAAGACTAGACACAAGCATTAACTGATATCATTTATCTATATGGGACACTTTTCCATATCAGTATTATTCCAATCTCAAAGTCTGACATTTATCTTCTTACAGACGTAGCTTGTAGTCAATAACTACTTGCACTGAAAAACCTACTTACTTACATCAAACTCCTTGGAATGAGCTGGATCAGCCTGGTGATGCATAGAAAGCAGTTCTTTTGTGATAAGCTGAAGATTTGAAGGTGAACTATCAGCCAACATTACCAAGACTTCATATGCTGCTAATCGGCTATTTACTGTGCTGCATCTAGACAGGAACAACAAACAGAATCTGTTTCTGCTCCATGTTTATAGTAGCAAGTGATAACAAATGACCTACTTCTAATAGCTGCCAAAGGGAATCAAAACTAAGTTCAATGCCCATCTGTGCAGTCTAATTTTAAAATGGTTGGAGCAATTTTATTTTCCTGACAAGTTAATGGCATCCATTCTTCATGTGACAGATGCAGGCAAACAGTAGAAAGATTCTGCTTATTTTATTATTCTCTATCATAAACTGATGCTGGCTTCTGTAGTGAAAAAAAAGATAGATATAGCAACACAATGATTAAATTTCTGCACTAAAATTCAAATACAGTGGGCTCTTGGTATTTGCTGAGGTTTGGTTCCAGGACCCCCTGCCCCAAGGATACCAAAATCCATGGATGATCAAGTCCCATTACACACAACAGTGTAGAAAAATGGTGTCCCTTATATAAAATAGTAAAATCAAGGTCTGATTTTGAGATTTTTCCCCCCCCAAAGGGTGGGGGGGGGGGGGGGGGGGGAGGGGAGGAAAGATATTTTCAAGCCATAGATGGTTGAACCCATGGATGCAGAATCTGTAAATACGGAGGGCTAACTGTATAGGCACTAGATTGAGATGTACTCTTATTGTGGATTCCTGAAGAGCAGTCTGAGTTCATTCTCTCTCAGCCCGATATTGTACTGTACTGAAACATATAGATGCATGCCCAATGGCACGAAGAGGTTAACCTATAATAGTCTGGTTTGGTTTCTATTATGTGCCTTTGAGTCACCCCTGACCTATGGTTACCCTAACAGAGACTTTTCTTATCAAGATTAATTCAGAGGACGCTTGCCTCCATCTAAGGGTGAGAGACTCTAATTTGCCCAAGGCCGTCAGTGGGTTTTCATGATTTTCCAACACTTATTGTCTAATATCATCAATGTCTTAATTGTATGTTATGGGCTTTGAAATAGTACAGTGTAAAAGTGTAATAAAGGACCTATAAGGGCAAAAGAGAAGATTGAGAGGTTGTATTTACCATGAAGGGTTGTTCTGGGATGGCAGGAGAAGTAATGCACTGTCCTTGGCTTTAACTCCATGCACCATCCATAAGACAGGAGTCAAAGTTCTTTTCATTCATTCATTTTTCGTTAAGTCTCCTGTCTTCTTCATCAGTTTTTCTTTATGTAGCTACGCTATCCTGTTGTCACTATAATCTGTACTGTATGTATGTATAATTTGTGCAGATATAATTCTTCCTCTATGTGTCTGTACTTCTTTTGTAAATATCATTTCCATCCCTTTCCAGAAATAATTTCTTACTTCAAGTTAGCGAGAGTGTGGACTACTTCCCCTGTCATCCCATTCATGGTAAGTACAACCTCTCATTTTCAGGATGACAGGCAATCTACTGTCCTTGGGATGTGCCCAAGCCTTTCAAGTTTGGGTGGGTCAATTTTGTAGTCACTTTACCACTACTGCCTGCAGCACTCCGCGGCTAAATGCTCCTTGTGCCGATTTTAATTAATTAATTTAGAGTACTTATAACCCGCTCTTCAGCCACAAAGACTCTCAGAGCAAATGTGCTTGGCTCTTTCTATCCCTTATTGGCAACGGTCATCTGGAAGGGCTGCTTGATTTTTTAAATTGTTTGTTGAAATCCTCCGTTGCTGCTGGCAGCAGTGCTTTCTTGAATTTCGTATTTTTGTTAGGTTTAGCTTCTTTGCCCTCCATTTTAATGGCTAACTGGAAAAAAAACCTTGGAGAAGAGATTGCCTCTGGTTGAATTGCAGGGTAACCAGTTAAAAAACTGATGGAGAAGACAGTTAGGCGTCTTAATGGAATAAATAAATGAAAAGAATTTTGACTCCTGCCTCACAGATGGTGCGTGGAGTTAAACTCAAGGACAGTGGACTACTCTGTCTGCCATCCTGAGAATGATAATTAATATTTTCATGTGTTTCTTTGTAGAATACCCAGATACCCCAATTATTCCCAATTACTTTATTTCAAAGTACACATGTACAGTGCACCCTTTATTTACGCGGGGGATCCGTTCCAGACTCCCCCGTGTAAAACAAATAACGCATATGCTCGAGCCCCATTTAAATGAATGGGGCTTATCCACATGGTGGTGCAGGCGTGCCATGGGCGTGCACCCCATTCGTCTCTATGGGACGCGCCGCCCCTTCTTCCCTGTGCGGCTTTCAGCATATGCTGAAAGCCGCATATCACAGGGGCGCACTGTACTACTAAACTGTACTACACAAAGCCTAATGTGAGGTACAATGAAATGAAGAAGCCATGCTTTCATATAATCACAAAGTTAATTGAGAATGCCAAGTGATATACTCTGCTCTAATACACTTTTTAAATTACTACCAATATATCAAGACACTTTTTACTTTGGGTGAAAATCTTGTTGAGTAATTGCAACACTGCCAACTGGAGAATGGCTGTTCAGGATAATCCTAGAGGCTCGGAAGAGAAAGTCATCCAGTAATGGTTTGATCAAAGATGAACCTATGAGAAAAGTAAAATAGTGTTTAGTATTAAGCATTATAGATTTTACATAAGTGATTTATAAATTTAGATAGTGAAGTGTCTAATAAGATCATCACTCCAGCCCAGAGCATATGCTTCTTGCATAAATTCTCAGATTCACACTGCTAGTATCTTCACTTAAAATGGTATCAGAAAATATATCAGAGAAATATCCCTTCAGAGAACTACTGGCAGATTGAACAGATAATGCCAGCTAGATAGATCTTCCATCGTATTTAAGGAGAAGCAGCAGTAGACTTTCATTTAAGACTATCACATTAAGAATGTTCATGCAAGTCAGGGATGGGAATCATGTGGCTCTCCAGATGTAGTACTGCAAATCCCAACACTCTAGTTAGCATAACCAATGGTGAGAAATGCAGTCCAACATCTGGAGGGCCACTCCATTTCCACCCTTGATGTAAGTGCAACAGTAGGTATTTCTACAGGTCTTATTTTCATTATACAGTGAGCCCTTGGTAACTGCTGGGGTTTGGTTCCAGGACCCCTCCCCCCATGGATAACAAAATCTGTGCATGCTCAAGTCCTATTAAATATAATGGCATATTAAAATGGAATCCACTGTATAAGATGGCAAAATCAAAGTTTGCTTTTGGGAATTTGCATATTTTAAAAATGTTTGCAAGCTCTGGATGCTTGAATCCATGGATAAAAAAATCCATGGATATGGAGAGCTGACTGTACCTTCTTCTGGATATCCTCTTTAACCCACACAAGCAAAAATTATTCCACAATGGTCAATATTATTTGTAGCAGCTGTTCAAAAAATTATGATCTACAAAAACTTATCATCAAAAACATTGCCCATCCAAACGTAAAGTCTTAAACACTGTATCTTTACAAGAAAAACACCAGTGACCTTATATTGTATGAAGCCTTAAGTTTTGGATGAAATGCTGCTTCTCCACAATTTCCATGGATGCTTGTTAGAAAATTCCATATAGGCAATTTCTCTGAGACTTGTTTCAATGTAATATTTTTGGTGACCATGAAATCTGCCAGATGTATCTGAACTACAAGCACTTTCCATCAATATACATGAAAGATGCCTCCCTTTGGATCATAGTTTGCACCTGACTTTTAAATCAAAGAGCAGCCTTTCACTGATCATAGTATATTATTTCCTTTCCTAAAAGGTGGTTTATTTTTATGTGTGTCACAAAAGATTCCAGGTCCTCAGTGATCTTCCCATACCAGTTTCGATGTTAAAAATTCCATTTTAATGGCTTCTTCCTTGTAGACTGAGAATGGAACATTGGTTCTTCATTGTGATCTCTGTGCCTCACACATTAGAGTTCTGCACCTGTGCAGACTTCATTCGGAAGTTCAAAACTTATCAGATTGGTGGGTAGCCCTGCCCACTTCCATGTACCGAGCATGCCCAATTCTGCCAGTATGGCTCCACCCTCAGTTTTCTTTTGTCCATTGCAAGAGAAGGTTCATTTCCATTGTTCTCGGCTTGAAGGCTCTCGTGTATGGTAGATTTACTATATTTTTGGATTCCCCCCCCCCCCTTTCTAGCCCTTCCCCACGGAAAAAAAGGGAGAAAGAAAGAGATTTTGCTGTGAATAGTCATTCTAGTCTGTGGCGAGGAAGACATACAGACCCACCAAAGCAGTGACTGTCCAGTATCTTATTTAAGATATGTTGCACTTTTCTTCCTGATACTATTTTCCTTACTTGGAAGTATTTCTATGGAAAAAATAGAGGAGTCAAAGAGCTTATAACATAGATACAGAGTTTGTAGATTGGGTGACCTCTGCCTTGCCTAGGAAGCAGGATGAGTTAACCAATTCCTAGATGTCTCCTTTTCTGCAGAGAAGAATGTTGTGTCCAATGGTAAGTAACCAATTCTCCTTAATGGTGAAAATCAGACCTCAAATTGCTTTACTACAGCTAGATCCAAAAGGGCCTGAACTGGCATGCCAGGAGGAGGACTGATCTAAAGCATGAGTGGAGGAGGAAACAGTTGTAAATAATAATTTAAGAAGTCATGCGTGGAAAACAATTGTTACCTAGCATTTCCTTTTCTGTCCCACAAAGTGAAAGGAGAGTCTTTATCAGCCGCAAATGCCCTGCCAATAACACATTGTCAGCTTCACTGGTTTCACACTCAGCTGCACGGGTAGGTTCAAAATTATCCAACCACGTGATTTCATCTTCTAACATGGCGGCTGGGCTAATCTTTAACTGTTCCATTTCAGAAGCTAAGTGATCAAAATTGGAGGGGAAGAGAAGAGAATTAATTCTACGGAACATTGAACACAGGACACCATTTTCACTGTTTAACATTGCAATGTCTGTTAGAAATCAACATTCATAGTTAGGCACATCAAACATTTTATACAAATATTTACGAAGAAGTACAAGGATGGAGACATTTTGTAGTTAAAAAGGACACTTTTTAATGATTTTCTTACAGTATTTGAAGCTATGTTTTTATTTTTTACTGTGGTTTTAATGGTGCTGTAATTTTAACCTTGTAATTTTAACCTTGCTGTGATCCCGCTTCGATCCATTGGGAGAGGCGGGAAGATAGAAATAATAATAATAATAATAATAATAATAATAATAATAATAATAATATGATTCATGCTACTTACATGTGAGATCATCCAGTAGCTGGCATCTAAGGTCAAAGTATTCTGTACACTGGGACAAAAGTCTAAAAACAAGTTTAGGTTAATTACCAGAAAAGTTATCATAAGGAGTAAAAACAGTGTGCAGAAATCTTTACATTAAAACATAATATCCATACACCTAAAAACTAGCCAACATATCAACACACACATTTTACACTATAAACTAATATTCTTTATATTTTAATTTTAAACTTACAACAATATCGTCTGTCAACAATCATTCCTAGATAACATAGTAAATTAACATCTTTGAAACATTATTTGTGAAAGCAGATTTGCAATAATATTTAATGCTGTTTTCTAACCACATATTGTACACACTGAAGATGATGATGATGATGATGATAATAATAATAATAATAATAATAATAATAATAATAATGTTTTATTTATATACCGCCCAATCACTGGGAATCCAAGCGGTTTACAACAGAGGGGATAATAGACGGTTCCCTGCCCTCAGGCTTACAATCTAAAAGATAAAAGATAACAGAAAGTAGGCCAAAGTTTAGTGATTGGTAAGCTATACATTCCAGGTTTATCTTGGGACAAGAGGGGAATGGTGTTAGTGTACCACCCTCCTGCCCAGTATCCTTGCCTAATGAGACAGAGTGATCTTATGTGGTGAAGGCTTCTTCTATGACAGTGATGATGAACCATTTAGAGGCTGAGTGCCGAAACTACAACCCAAAACCCACTTATTTATTGCAAAGTGCTGTCCCTCTGGCTTTCTAGTAACAAACTCTGTGCTGGGGCGACAGCACTTGTACCCACAGAGAGGGTTCTGGATGCCATCTCTGGCACGCGTGCCATAGGTTCACCATCACTGTTCTATGATGTTTATTCTAAAGGACTCCTAACATCCATTTTGGGACAAACATGTGTGAGCTGGACAGATTGCTGAGAATAAATGCACTGTCTTACAGCCTGGTTCTGTCTTTTAACCTTTAAACCCTTAATTAACCTTGCACCAGTTTACCAGGAAGATATCCTTTTCCGATATGTACCTACCCTTACCTTAACATGGTCTTCAAAAGTTCTACTCAATGGCCAAATCAACAGATGACTATTTCAGCGCTGGCATCCTAGTTATGGAACTGTCTTCCCCCATGGGTTTATCTGGCACTGGCTTTTCTGGCCCTCTCAGTTGCAAAAATTGGTCTTTGCCTATCTGAAAGCACCCACAGGGATCCACATTCTCTACAATTCACACCTAGTATTGATTTTTATTTATTTCATAATGTTTACCACCCTTTGTCTTAAATAAACGTTTAAGACAAACGTTTATTTTTAATTATTACATTCTCTACTGAACAAACATGTCTCCAACTTGCCTCTGGTTGATTCCTCTCATGATGCTGGTAGGTGACCAAAGGGGCAGCTGAGCAGTAAGGATAACACTCAAGAGAAATTGATTTGGTTTCTGTACATCAGGATAAGCAGAGGTATCTGTCTGACTGAGGGTATATAACTGGTCACAGGCAACACGACGAATCTGAAACAGAATATTAGATTACAAAAACTTCCTAACAGCACTATCTTAGAAATCTATAAATACAATAGTACAGTGGTACCCCGGGATACGAAATGACCGCGTTACGAAATTTCCGGGATACGAAAAAATTAGATAGGAAAAAACTGTTCCGGGTTACGTTTTTTTTTCCGGCTTACGAAAAATTTTTTGGTGCTTTTCGGCGCTTTTTCGCACGAAATCGCGGCTTTCCAGCGCTAGCGGCTATGGCTTTTTCGGGTTGCAAAATCTTTCGGGTTACGAACGGCGCCGCGGAACGAATTAAATTCGTAACCCGGGGTACCACTGTACTATAGTGTTCAAACAGAACTCTGTAAAAATATTCAACTCAAAATATTATGCTGTTGAAACTAGTTGATACAGAAACAACATTTATCCAATAATATGACCAAACTGGCCCATTCTCCCTGCAGATTATCTATTTACACACATCCTTCAGAAGACCACCATATCTGTAAGAAGTTAATCAGTACTCAGAGTAATCAAATTCTAGCTGTAGATGCTTACAAGTATGTAGGAAGTGCTCAAGAGTGCTGAAGAAAGGTCCCCTCATGGCTAACTTTCCATTTTAAGGGTTTGTTGTTGTTGAGTGCCTTCAAATTGTTTCTGATGGCAAACCTATCATGGGGTTTTCTTGGAAAGATTTATTCAGAGGGACTTCATCTTTGCCTTCCTCTGATCCTGACAGAGTGGCTCAAGGTCACACAGTGAGTTTCCAGGGGATTCAATCCCCAGTCTCCGGAATCATAGTCCAATGCTCAACTCACTACATCATGGTGACTCTCTTAAAAAGAGTACACGTGTCGAAGTGAGACAAACATGCTTTCAGTTAATTTAATACTCAAAAGTCCATCCCTCAAAGTCATTAAGTAGTTTTAACCTCAAAATTTATTTGTTAAATTGATAGTACAAGTAGGCAAAGTCAATGATGTGTGAAGCAAATCTTATTAGTAGTTTTCTATATGGACATTTGTCTATGTTAATGATGGAACATACAATACTCAGCTAGGAACTCCAAATAAGAAAATTCTTTTGAATACAAATGCAAACCACCCACCTCAGCACTTGGTGAGCCAAGCAATATGTCTATGATGAAGTCAGCAACACAAGGGAGGTTGTAGAAAGAACCTAGAATAAAAATAATCTTAAATTATCTATTTGTTTTGTTAGAAGGTATCAGAGAATATAACACTGCAACTATTATTGATTTTATTTTACTTATTTAATTTATATCCCACTTTTCTCTCATTACACAAGGCAACAATATCCATGCAGAAATACTGACACCATTCTATAGCACATATAATAAAATATGTGCACATAATAGAGGTAAAGAAATAAGAAAAAACAAGAGGAGAATTGGATGGTGAGAAAAATGTTTTTGTAGAATTTAACTAGATTTAGCTAATGGCCAGGATCCTATTGTGGCCCAGTGATCACACAAGTCCCAGCAACACAAATGGCTCTACATTTGTTCACACAAGGAGCACCATGAATTGGCACATAATTCATGGCAGTTGCAAAAAGGCTGGGTGAAACAATGCCTGATGTGCTAGCTGGATTCTCACAAGCCACAAAATGCCAATGCTGCCCTCTGCACAAGCTGGATGCCGTGTCTTTCCTCCCTGCCTGATCCTGGGCCGGCATAGAATAAGATCTGTATATGATGCAGTAGTGCCAAGAAAGGACAGAATACAGAGACATTAATTAGCTTCTCTCAAACTTACCAAGTTGCTGGCTACGGAGTTGCAGACAAGTAACTAAGAGAGACAAGGCCTCTCCAGCAATGAGTGCATCTTTGGTGGATACAGAATGCTGCCTCACACAGATCCCAGCATGCAGAGCTGTTGGTTCTCCTTCACTTCCTGAACTGCAATTACTCCCTGAAACAGATCAACAAATGGCAATTACAACAATTTTTGGTTTTTCCAAGGCATAACATTTGCTATTTATTTATTTAATTTAATAATAATAATAATAATTTGTTTTATTTATATACCGCTATTCCAAAGATCATAGTGGTGAACAGCAAGTAAGCTAATTTGCCCCCGACAGTCTGGGTACTCATTTTAGCGACCTCGGAAGGATGCCAGCCTGAGTCGAGCTTGGGCCCTTTTGCTGGTCTTGAACTCGCAACCTTGTGGTTTTGAATGAATGGCTGCAGTACAGGCATTTCACCACTGCGCCACCAGGGCTCCTATTTATATCACCCTTCACCCAATATGGGACCCAAGGTGGTACACAACAGGAATTAAAATATAATTAAAACAAGAGAGGATATGAAAGGTTAAAAAACCCTCAGTTAAACAAATGATCATATTAAAAACATTAAGAGCATTAAAATGACAAAAAAGCAGAACACATCCCAATTAAAAGACATTTTACATTAGACAGTAAATACTAATTTCCCCGGGGATCTTGGATGGGTCATTTGAGAGCTAACAGTTTTTTCAGTCTGTCTGAACCCAAACTTGGCTTTCACAAGTTAGGACTGAATAGCTAGAAACACAATAAAACATTTTGAACAGCACAGTATTTAAGTCAGTACAGCAAACCCAGATGTTTCTATTCAGTTAAGCTAGTGGTGTACCTGAGCTGCTAAGCCGATTACGGATTCCAACAGGAAAGAGCGTGTTACTTTCTTTTATAGGCTGACTGCTCCCCACCAAGTCAAGACGGCCTGCAGCAGCAGCCCATGACAACCTCATGAAGCAAGCAACTGTAGATGTGAAATCATTTGCTTCCATTGTCTAAAAAAAAAAAGAGAGAGAGAGAGAGAGAGAGAGAGAGAGAGAAACAAGTTTTTTTTCCTAGTTCAAAATATCTACATAAAGGCAAGGATGCAAGGATCCGAGATGCACCCAAGTCCAAGGAATATCACTGGAAAATAGCTACTGATAAGGAGACTACAAGTGAGCATGCTGGGGGTACATGACAGTAAGAGTTGTATGACAATGGTGGGGAGAGGTAATAAAATTCTGCATACAGAATGCAACCTGACTCCATGCCAGGGCTTCTGCTACCACACTTGCACTACATACCCGTATTGCAACCCGTGCAGCAGGAATGATTTCCTCTACTCTAATGGAGGACCTGTCTGAGACAGATAGCTGGCGATAGGAGGACTTCTCTGGAGTTCCACAAATTGACATCTGTCTGCTGGTTTGTCGACTCACATTACGGAATGGACGTGAAGACAATGTTTCCACTCCATATTTAGCAAGATCCTCATCAAATAAGCTAGGCATTGTTTGGCCAACCAGCAAAAACCTAAACATAAAAAAAGTTTGCTACTATAAAGAGTGAAAGTCAATGCAAACTCTAAGAAGGATTAAAGATCAATTAGTGTCACATGCCTCTACTTTTGAGAAAACTAATCACATACCTTGCCAGCTGCAGACAGATTGAATACACCCCCTGCCTTGTTTCATAGTCGACCTCTGATGGGATGGAGTCTCTCTGCATGACATTTACTACCAAACTGCAAAATAACATTTATCAGTGAGATTTTTAAAATAGCAACAAAGCAAATCTGCCAAGAAAACTCTCTGAAAGGCTTGCCTTAGGGCCACCAAAATGCAAAAATGATTTGAAGGCGCACAGCAACAACTGAGTTATCAGAAATATGTTGGACAATACCCTGTTTTACCTTGTAGAAGCAAGAAAACTCAGCATCTCAGTATTTAAACTGAACACTGACATTTCAGACTGCATGGAAAACTGTAGGTACTGTACTTAAAAGCTGCAGCTTGTGATTCCAGATTCTCATGTTGCTACTCTGGACACAGTTAATCTAATATCAATGCCTCCAAACTGTCTATTCTCACTGAAACATAAGTACAGATTCAGGGGGCAACAACAAAATAGGTTACTGTATTTTCCGGTGTATAAGACGACTGGGTGTATAAGACGACCCCCAACTTTTCAATTTAAAAGTTAGAGTTTGGCATATATTTGGCATATAAGACTACCCCTCTTCCAACGCATGCTAAGGCTAAGAGATGCCTCAGAGAGGGGTGTCTTTTTCCCCTCAGCACACTCGGGCTGCATCCACACTGGAGAAATAACCTGGTTTGGCACCACTTTAACTCTTTTCTGGCTCAAGGCTATGGAATTCTGGGAGTTGGAGTTTGTTGTGGGCCTAGAGTGGACCCCACAACAAACTCCAACTCCCAGAATTCCATAGCCTTGAGCCAGGGCAGTTAGAGTGGTACCAAACTGGGTTATTTCTCCAGTGTGGATGCAGCCTCCCTTTCTAGTGCAAAATCCTCATTTCGCGCCACTGAGGTGGGTACTTGCAGCACCACAAAACCCACTCTGGGGTTTAAAAATAAAAGATCCACCCTTTCCCCCTCCTTTCCCCTCTTTTCCTATCTCTTGGCTTTCCTTCTATATGAGTGAGTGAGAGACAGGCCAGAGAAGGATACTTAAAAGAAAGAAAGAAAGAAAGAAAGAAAGCCAGGCCTCTTTTTTTTAACCCCCCTTTCTGGACCTGGCAGAGAAAAAAAGAAGGCTCCCCTCCGGCCCCAGCCTCTCGGGCTCTGCTTTCCCCATTGCCTTGCATTGCTTTGCCTTTGCTTTGCTTGCAAAATGGTGCAGCTGCGAGCTTTGCATTCCTCTGCTGCTGCTGTGAACCCGAGGAGCATAGGAGCATGAAATGGAGGATGGGATCCAGGGGGAGACAGAGGAGGAGGAAGAAAACTGTGGCTGCATCCGCACTGGAGAAATAAAGAGGTTTGGCAGCACATTAACTCTAGGTCTGGCTCTTTGCTATGGAATTCTGGGAGTTGGAATTTGTTGTGGGGCCCAGAGCAGAGCTCCGCAGCCATTTTTCAGCCCCCTCCACCATATGTGGTGACCAGTCTAGCTCGGAAGTTTCTGCACCTGGCGTATAAGACCCCCTCAACATTTGAGAAGATTTTCCAGGGTTAGAAAGTCGTCTTATACGCCAGAAAATATGGTATGTATTTTTTGAGATAGGAGCCAATTCAATAGTAAACTAGAGATTAAGAATTTGCAAGCAGAAAACAACAACTGAAACAGAACTGACAAAAATTTCTTTCTAATCTTCCTGTGGGCACCTGTGAATTTATGAGGAATACAAGAATCAATCCCACTGTCCCGCTGATGATTTGGACAGTTGTTTCACATGACAGTAGGGAGGAAGTCAACAGTAAAGAACTCAGGAGTACATGGCAACTGCTTCTGGACTATGACAAAGTAAGATCACCCATATGATTGTGGATTGCTCTTTTGAACCACCAATAGAATGGAATTATTATTTAAAGAAAGTTATCTGGTAAACTATTTTCTGAGAACAGCTAAATTACAAATTCTGGGAGGACAGGACCAATCACAGAGAACAGTGCTGAAAGCTCAGGAAGCCAGAATTCACAGAGTGCACTGCAGTTGTGGTACTGTGGTAGTTGGAAGTCATATGAAGAAAGATTTGGGAAAGACATAAACAGGTAAATGTTTATTTAAAATTTAACTAAGCAGGAAGCAGTAGCTGACAAAGTAAGAACTGGGAAAAAAAACATAGTTCAGAAAGATAAAAATAATTAATGTCCCCACAATATCTACCGCACCTGCTCAAATACTACTACTGACAGTGTAATTTCCAGTACTGGGAAAGCTCAAAGGTAAACTGTCACACTTTTATAAGATTCTAGATAATGGTTAAGCTGATATCTTTAAAACTAACCTCAAGCCACCAGCTCTGAGGAAATTTTCACAAAAAGATTTGGCACAGTTTCTTGCCATTTCATCATCTGCTGTAGGCATTAGCTTGGAACTCAGGACCTGAAAAATATAGACTTCAGAAGAGGGACTGATTTTCAATGAAGCCATGAGCTACGTGTGCCTCATCTAAGGGTAGTAAATGATTTTCTATTCAAATGAGCAACAGTTTGTACTGTTCTATAACACTGCCATTCAAGATTAATCCATTATGCTATGGCATTTTGTTTCCTTATCAATTGAATTCAGTTAAGTCCTTTCATCAGACAGCCAATATAGTTAACATTGTTCACTCATTAAAAAACATTAACTCAAGATGAAGATCCTCTGACAATGAAGTCTACAAAAGTGTTCAATAAAGCCTATTTCAAAGTCAGTCCCAATGAAGAGCTGTTTGAGGAAACGTTAACACTGATGTAGCATTAAAAATGGAAGGGGATTATAGAACAGTAAAAGACTGTTATGTGGAATCTGAGCAACTGATAGACCAATATTTGGATGGCTGTCAGAGCATCATTACCACAGGACCCATGCAAAATGAAGCTGCTAAATTTACAAACATTGTAGAGAACCAAAAGCTCTGCTAATACAATAACATTCCACTTTAAGATAATCAGTTTACTTGCACACTCTTAACACTAAAGCTACAACACTTTTAGAACCCACTTTTAGTATCAAATTAAATGAGGTTATACAGTACTCAAAAATTGTTCTGCTAGTACCACAAGCACTGAGTTACAGTATTGCTTTTATTAGGAAGATGCCTTAATTTACCACTGATCATAGATAGTTCCCCTCCCTGAAATTTATTTTACCTCAAGATTATAAAGTACTCTAAATGTAGACATTCCTGGAGCAAAAGACCTGAAAAGACTTTCGAGTATTGATGTAGCACTCAGCTGATGTTGATGCTTTGTAGACAATGATGGAGATTTTGAAGACTGAGAGTTTGATTCAGACAATAATGTTTTCTGAAAAAAGAGTAAATATGCAGAAATATGTGCAATTCTGATACAGCTTCATATAATAATTTCCACCAGCTCTTATAGTACTGACATTTTAAAATCAACAAAATGCTCAAGTATAGCATTTTTCATTACACTCTTTCAGAAATGAGTTCAACAGCTTTTTGAAGAATTTATGACACCATTTGCTCTCTGCTCTCACCAGGGAAAGAACATGTTGTAGACAACTCCTCTCTGTCCTCAGCAAGTATTTTATAATCTGTTTATCATTCATCAAAATTTATCAAAATTAAGTCTGAACCATTTGAATGCCCTTTCTACTACAGATTAATTTTTCTGACATTTGCTAACTTTCAAGAATATATTTGAAGGATCTAGGATCTGTTTGTTACCATTCTGCATAGATTAGCAGTTTTAAGATGAAAGTTAAATGAGCCTGTGGCTTAAACGGAAGTACATTAACAGATTCTGCTGCATCTTCAAGGGCTGTAGAATGCCAGTTAATATATAGCTGTGCTAACACTGCACTATTTTCCTGAACCAGTGAGAGTAAGCACATTAGCTATGCTATGTCAATCTTTACAAGCAAAACATGTGCGTAGAGCAAAGGAAACTTCAAAAATCAAGAAACAGTTTTACCCATACCAAAAATCAATATAACCTTGCTAATGACTGTCCAAGTCTTACTCAATTATGGCCTGTGATTCTGTAGATTTTCTATTGTTTACAGCTCACTTTAATTGGCACTAATTCAAGCCAGCACTGAGAACTGTACCTAATTCTCTCACTGCTTATTTCAACCACAACAAGATCTGAGTAGAACTAGACAATCATGACTTCTAAACTTCACTTAGCAAGAAACAAAAACAACAAAAAAGAAATACCTTTCGTCCCAGAGAATCTAGCTGATCAAGAGCTTCTTGAATAGCTGGATCAGTAGGAATCAGCAGAAGAAGCCTTCGTACTCTCAAAGTAATCCTAAAGAGAACAGAAGATATCCAGTTTTTACTAAAGTGAATTTTGTAAGCACTGGTAAATGCTTTATAAGCATATAGCTATTTCCTATTGCAGCCACAGCATTTCCACACTGTGCCAATGATGCTACATACCTTGGCTCCTCGAGGTTAGCAAGCTGGTAAAGCATGTCAAATACATTACACACGAGAGCCATCACTACTCCAGGGAGGGATTTTTCCTGGGGATTAAGAACATACAATTAGTTCCCCTATCTCTTTGAAGCAGTTTGGTAGGGTTCTCAAATTTTGTTAGTTTTTTTTTAAAGCAAAGCAACAAATTTAAACCCTGACTTGGGGATGTCAACTACTTGCTGACATGAGGTGGTATTTTTAAACTCTTAACTCCTGAGTAAGAAACTCTGCCAAAGAAATCACAGCTTCTTCCAGCCATGCTGTATTTTCACATATCTCAAAGGAAAGGAAAGAGTCAACAATATGTCTCAAAAACGGTATCACTGACTGACTAAAGAATAATTAAAAATCAATGAACTTGGAATAAAGATATTTGTTCTTAACAGTTTTAGGAGAAGAAAATACAGTGGTACCCCGGGATACGAAATGACCGCGTTACGAAATTTCCGGGATACGAAAAAATTAGATAGGAAAAAACTGTTCCGGGTTACGTTTTTTTTTCGGCTTACGAAATTTTTTTTGGTGCTTTTCGGCGCTTTTTCGCACGAAATCGCGGCTTTCCAGCGCTAGCGGCTATGGCTTTTTCGGGTTGCGAAATCTTTCGGGTTACGAACAGCGCCGCGGAACGAATTAAATTCGTAACCCGGGGTACCACTGTACTCTTTACTTTTTTTTCTTTTTAAGTCTGAATTATTTCAAAAATTCAGATGATTTCATTTTTTCAATCATCACCTGGGTTCTAGTTTAGAACAAAGAGTTAGCAAGAATATGAAAAGGATAGCTTTTGTTATTAGCACTTTCAAAGATATCAGTTAAACAGTAGGGTGGTGATGGGTGGGATTCATTGGAGTGCATTTCAGTTTCTGTCCAGCACACCATATTTCATTATTTCTTTCTTTAATTTATACCCTGCCTTTCTTCCAGCACAGGACCCAACACAGCTTACAATAACTTAAAAGAAAATTCATCTTTAAAAAATTATGAAAGTTAAAAAAACACACAATGAAACAAGCAGTTTCTATTAAAAAGCATGTGGTAAAAACAAGCATGTTTAAAACATATAAAGGATTTTTAAAAATGGCAAACCATATTCAAACATCCCACTGCTACTTCATCTAACTAATTTTTAAGGTTCGCAAGGAGTTTGTGGCTTATGAACAAACAGATTTATGATACGTATTAGAAACCGTGGTGTATGCAAAATATGTGTTTTAAAAAATATTTCTGTAATATATTATTCATATGGATAAACAGATCAGTGAGAAGAAACTTGCAAAGCAAAACATATACTGTAGTTATGTCTCAAAGATCCCAGTCTGAAGAAATCCATTTTGTGAAGGTTTTAAATAGTTGCTGGTGACTTATGCGGGGCAGAAACTGGCACATTGGGGAACTTACTGTGAATGTCAATTCTAGCCAAGGAAAAGAAGCCACCCAAGAATGAGTTATTTCCCTTTGTGGGTTAATTCTAGACAAGGAATGGAATCATGTTATTTCTGAAGAGTATTTCTTATTGGATTCTTAGCTCCTTCTCAATTCATTTCCAAACCACAAAAAAGGAACAGAAAGGAGATTCTGTAAAAACAAAAAAAATTGTCTTGCCACCCATGGGGGGGGGGAATGGATTCTTCTCCTTGGCTAGAATGGACATTCTAGCCATAAGTTTTCCAATGTGCTATTCTCTGCCAGAAGAGAAGGAGCCATCCAAGAAAAGGAATAACCCTAGAATAAATATATCCTTGAGAGAGTAAATAGTACGGAATTAAATTAGTCCAACAAGTCTTGCTAGAGCACCTTTCTGCCAAAACCCCCCCAGAAGAGGCACATTCGTCTAGCCCATAATGCTTTGTAAAAGTGGAAACGGGTTGCTACTCCACAAATTTCTTCCAGAGGAGTATTAGTTAGGAAAACTACTAAAATGGTTGCTAACCTGGTAGAGTTTGCTGTCACATTGTGTGGCTTAGGTAGACCAAAGAATTCATAGGCTAGGAATAGACATGCCTTGATCCATCAAATTAGTGTAGATGAAGAGACTTTCTTGCCTAAAGTGGTGGGCAAAAAGAAGACAAAGAGTGCTTCCATTCTCTTAAATGTCTAGTGCTCCTGATATACAGTTGTGCCATTGCCTCTCTAATAGGTAGAGTTCATGAGGGCAGAAAGACATTAGGACAATGGGCTGTGAGTAGTGAAAAAAAGAATGTGTTTAAGTAAGAAACCTGGATCAAGCAAGGGAAAGAGTATCAAATTTACAGTAAGAGGAATCCATAGAAAGGACTGCCAGTTCTAAGATCCTCTTGGCTGAGGTAACTGCCATCAGAAAAAGTACCTTGATGGACAGAATTCAAAGAGGAACAGTCTTTAGACATTCAAAAGAGTTTTTTAACACCTTGTGGTGATCACAGACTGACTAGAGAAGTCCCCTGTGAAAACTTCTTATCATGAGGATGGGAAGAAATACGTTGCTTCTGGCTAGTTTACAAAATGAAGGCCAAAGTTGTAGCTTGGCATTGTAATGAGAACATTTTCTGTGTATATTTGAGCTCCTAACTGGACCAACCAGTTGGAGAAAGATTTTTTTTGTGTGTTTGTTGACCACAAAGCTAGAGAGCTAAAGAACTGACAGGGGGGTCTCTAGGGCTTGCCGGGCCCCTCAGAATGTGTGAAAATTCAAAAGGGAAAGATATGGATGCCCTACAGTCTCAGCCAGGGGGCAAACATTACCTTGGCTGAGGCCAACCCAGAAGGCAGTGTTTTGAAGTGATAGTGGGCATGGAGGTAACAAAAACAAAGGTACATGTGAGATGAAGAATGGATAAGAATATGAAAATAAGCTTCTGAAAGATCTACTGAGAAGATGTAATCTCCTGGAAATATGTTCTTGGATTGTTTGAAAGCATTCCATTCAGAAGTGCCTGTACTTTACAAACTTGCTGACAAATCTGAGATCCAGAAACAGGAAAATTCTGTCCCTTTTCTTGCCCATTGTAAAGGGGATAAAGTACACCCATTTGAATATATTGCTTGGCTCTGTGAGTGAGATGCCCAAGTGACGAGATGTGACTTCTGGGATGGCTGCTTAGCTCTGAAACCCAAATGGATTGCTTGCTTAGGCTTTCTACCCCCATGAGCAACTCTCTTTGTTGAGGAGAAATAGAGATCTCAGCTTGTGGAGCAGAAGTGGTTGGGAAATTAAGGGTAGACTACGCTTCAATATCTATGGCTTTTTCCAAATGATTACCTATGCTAGCAGTCATAATCATACAATCAGGGTCTGCCACTTGGGGCAACAAAGTGACCACAGCAGCCTCAACTTCAGAGAGTTTGGAGGCAGAGCTGATTTCAGCTTCAACAAGATTTACTTCCTCCTCAGCCAATTCAAGCTCTCAAACTGCAGCAGAAGATCTAGAGGAGACAGCCGCAATAGGGGCTGTAGGCAAATGCATGTCTTTACATCACCACAGGGTTGGTTAAGAGCACTCACATATCCTGGACAACTCTCACAAACTTCACAGAGGGACTCTTGGGGCCAGAAGTGACTTTAAGTCCCCCCCCCCCAATTTTCTAACACCTACAGGTAAGCAGCGAAAAAAAAAAAAAAAAGGGGGGGGGGGGGGAAGGCAACAAGGAGGGAAGGGATAATTCAGTGAGAAGTGTTGTTTTTTTTTTTGAAAGGCAAACTGGACAGAAGGACAAACAGCAAGGAAAAGAAAGGAAAGAAAGCCAACAGAAAGTGGAAGAGCAACTAGATGACCATTCCTGACCAAGGCAAGACAATGAACTGAGGAGCTCAGGATCCAATGAGAAAAACTCTTCAAAAATAGCACATGATCCCCTTGCCTTGCCTGGCCAGCACTGCAAATTAACCCTTTCTTGGATATCTCCTAGTCTGCTGGCTAAAAAAGAAAAAAAATGATCACGTCTGTATGAGAAAAAGAAGCAAACTTTGGATGACAGCACTATGACAAGGTTTCAGCCCTTCATGCTATACCTGTTCCATTGCATATGATGAACTGAAGACACTACTACTGTTGCTGGAGCTTGTGGAGGAATCTGCAGAGCTTGCTGATGGTGTTCCACTTCCCAATGTCTTTACAGTAAGTGTTTGTTCATCAGAGAAGCCTAGCTGGTGAAGAAGCTTTTGATCTTTATGCACTGTTAACTGAAATATAAATATTTTCTCTTAGCTTCAGCAGATATACAGATTAAAAAATATAGTTGAAAGACCCCACAACATACCAAACTATCATTTGCAAATATCTGTATGTTATCCACAGGAGCACTCAGCAGCTTTGCTATCTTCCATCTGACACTTCCTATTGTTTCATTGCTATGAGCCTGTGAAAAACAAATTAACTAAGTTTAGTTCATTCATGCTCTCAGTTCTGTGAATCGGTACTGCCCCTAAATCAGTGAATTTTATAGCACTAAAGAGCACACAATGGTTTGGCTCATTTTCCAAAGTCTTTTCATTCAGAATATACCAATTGTACTAGTTTGTTTCATGTACAACTCACTTCCTACTGAAAAATTTCCATTTCTAGAAGACACTGAGAATTACTGTACATATACCTACCTCTACTGTGAAGGTATCTTTGGTAGACTCATATGTAACATTAAGTGTTAACAGATGTCCATGAAAGGAAGCACCATGAGGTAGAATAGTACGTGGAACAGAATAAAGATCCTGCAGAGAAAAAGTTTAAAAAATGATTATTTTCACAAACAAGTGAGAAGAACTACTTAAACTGGCCCAAACTATACTACTAAATGTCTGTATCTTAACTATCATCATAAGACATCATTACTTTTACAGCACGTACAATATAAAATGTTTTGCCTTCACAGCCATTCAGGCTCCTTCCCTTGTATCCTCCAAAAAGCTGCTCTGGAAGACTGCAGGATCTAAGAACACATGAGCTCTGCTAAATCAGATCAAAGGTCACATTCTGACACATTCTGCTTGCAAAGTAGCCCATCGTATTTTTTTTTCACTTTAGAGTTATTTATAGTTGAACTACATTTGCCATTTTAGGGCCTATTAACCTAGTTTTGAGAGGTAATTTTGAAGCTGCCACTTTCTGTTTCAACCACCCTAAATAATAAAATTGGGTCTTAGTATCTGCAGGGATTTGGTTCCAGGACCCCCCATGTATATCAAAATCAATAGATACTCCAGTCCCATTATGTATAATGGCATAGCAAAAAGGTATTCCTTAAATAAAATGGCAAAATCAAGGTTTGCTTTTTAAATATATATTGTTTCTAGCTGTGGTTGGATGAATCCGAAGATGCAGAATCCATGGATACAGAGGGCCTATTGTTCAGTGTCACCAGAAAACATGGCCACCTCGTCATTGCTCACTCTTAATCCTAGATCATTTAAGAATAAATTTACCACCCTCAATACTGATCCTTGGCAGACTCTAAATTTTAGAACCCTCCATTGAGAAAGCCAGCCATCTCTTGTTACTCTCCCTGGAAGAGTGTAGAAGACAGAGCTGAGCAGCAAGTAAAAGGAAGAATTAGACAACATCATCGCTCCACTCCCTTCTTTCAGTAGGATGCTCAGCCCTCTCTGCATTCACAGGCTAAGCCTGAGTCCACCACACAGTTAATTATTACAGCAGAGTAATAATTATATGTGAGGTACACACCACTGATGTATGCTGTGGTATCCTTCACAGGATGGAGGCATGGAATGGCTGAGGTCCTTTGCTATGCACTGGTCTCACCCCTCAGTCAATCAGGTTGGCCTCAGCTGGCCTGTGTGTTGGTAGGGTTTAGGGAGTATAGAGAAGTCAGGAAAATAAAATTCTAAACTGTTATAACTGTTGCCTTAAACTTCCAAGTTTAAGGCAACAGTTATAACAGTTTAGAATTTCTTCTGGTCTGCTTCAAGTGGTTGGCATGTGGAAACAACCTATGTGGAGTGGATTTCTCCTTCAGCCTACCTCAGAATGAGCCTTCATTCTGGGTAGGACATAGTGTTCTTACATGTGTATGTGGGTGTGGTGTGATTACATGTTTTCACAAAGGGAAGGCCCTTTAAGCAGCCTTGTAATAATACGGCTTCTGAAACAGCCCAATTCAGAACTAGAATGACACCTACGCTATGTGCTGGTGGGTAGATTTAGGCTGCACATGAACACGTTATGGCATCAGTTATCAGCCATTTTAAGCTGAAGAGGGACTCATGTGCACTTAACACCACAGAGAGCCCTCAAGGATATTTTGCAGCTTTTGAATCTCCCAGATCCAAAATAAGATTCTTTTCCCCACAGGAAAACTGCACTCTTCGGGTTGTGATTTTCCTCTAAAAAGAAGCTATATCCCCCAGGAGAAGACACATGGTGTCCCCCAGCCCACCACCAGAAGCAAAGAAAACTTTTAAATCTTTCTTATTTCGTGCAAAGAAGCTATAGGAGCCCCTGCAAGGTCCTGGAGGTGGAAAAACAATCACAGAACTGATGGATCTTACCAACTCATTTCAAATCATCCTTACTAGAAACAGAAAAATAACTTCTTCTTTTTTTGACACTCTTCATAAAAGTGAATATAAGATGTAGCTAAATAAAACTGGGATCTGTTAACATAGACTTTTACTAGTTCTTGCCTTTGTCCTTCCCATAGGGTTTCTGTTGCAGATAACTTTGTTTATAGCCTGGAGCACTTGCTACTGATACTACCACAATTCATCTATAAAAGAATTGGAACTTAAAGTCTGATTTCCCTGACAGAAAGTTAGCACGCCAGTAACTGGTCCACTCAGTGGCTCAAAATAAAGGGGCACAGTGACAAACATGACTTTTTTTTTTTTACCTCTATAGTGATGACGTAGCGTTCTGCCAACAGTAGCAATCTCTCAATTATTATGAGTTTCGTTGACCTGAAGATTACAGTCAAGATAAATATTATGACATAGGCAACTAACACACACTAACATGATTCAGATACAGTATTATATTTCAATACTTAAGAGGATGAGAGACATGGCATGGGCTTGCATAGTCCTTCTCCATTTCCAGATCTCTTCTCCATATCTTTTCTGATGAACAAATTTGGCAAGTTATGCTCACATTTAGCCTCCAATAACAGTATAAAGCAAATTTGCATACCATGGTTTGACAGCACCAACTGTAATTTTCCTATTTAAACATTGTAGAAAGGTGCACTTAGAGCAGTGGTAGGCAAAGTGCAATCTGTGGGTTGCATGTGTCCCTCAGGACTGGATTTGAGGTCCCAGGGGTTAACTTCTTTTTCAAGCCATGGTTTTGCTCTAAAATGAATACCCTCTAGAGGTGTGGATGACATTAATCCCATGTTTGGCAGTTTCCTGAGCTTCCCTCAAGGGTCAAATACATTTTTTGCAGTTAAAAAAAAAAAAGATTTTGCAGCAAAATGTTCTGTCAAGGTATGTGGAGCATTTCCACCACATTTTGTGTTTTTCCCAGCCAATTATGGCTCAGGAAATGCCTTTTTTGAAACAGGAAGTGACTCCAACACATTTCCTGTTTTTTAAAAAAAGATCTCTTCTGGGCCTAAAATGGGATTTGGTGACAAAAAGTATTTTTGTTTTGCACAACTTCTTGACAATTCCTAGTCATCTAACATTTGGTTTGGATAACTATTTAGATCATGCTTACCTGTAGGGAGACTGTACTGATGTTGCCACAGTAGGCATTGCAGTTGCTGTTAGCATTTTGGTAGCTCTGGTAACAGCATGTGTCAATGTTGGCCCACCAAGTGCTGAACTGGCTGCCTAGAATGAAGAAGATCTCATACTATTTCTAAGATATTAGAGTGAGCAATCTATTCAGCTCTGAGATCCACGAAGGAAATACATACATGCATATATAAAACTGCACCTGCACTTGTTTTATTATTAACACAATAAACATAGAAGTGCAAAACTGCAACAAGAAGATATGATTTTATTTTAAAGCCACTTGTTTTAATTGATAAGTGAGTGATGTTTAGATTGTCCTGTATTTTTAATTAATAAAATTTATTTTAAAAAATTAAAAAAGCCACTTGTATAAATATCCAGAAAAGTGGATTGTGAACAACATAAAGTGCAAATAACTTTTGGAAACTACATGATAATTATACAAGGAACACAGAAAAGGGATTTCTTTTTAATTTTAGAAAATACCACTTACCTCTAATCTTGTGTAACAATCAGCAATAAACTTCTTATGGAGTGACACAGAATCCTGAAAGAAATACAGGGTACCAAGTTATGTTAAAACCTTTAGCAATTCACATATACTGCTGCCCTCCAAACGTTGGGGATGACAAAAATTCTACCTAACATGACTGAAAATTGCATTATGGGCACTAACATCTGGACAACCCCAGGTTGCCTACCCCTAAGATACACAAGAAGCATACACAGTGTTATTATTAATTGAGGTATACCTGCAGTTTTATATAGTTTACAATCTTATAGCTTCACTGCTAGAGGTGTACAAATGAAAGAAATCAGAAGCATTCACAACCTGTCAGAGACAAGTAACCATTTACTTTGGCAACTACAATCACATGAAGAAAGATAGATAATGGAGAAAGAAGAATGGAAAGTTGAGATTCCACTGATCTCCTTAACTCTGTTTTTGATAATTATCTGAATATGGTCCATATTTAACTTCCAGAACCAGATGGCTATCTCCTGTTTATGCAAAGCCCTTTAAAATACTTACCTTTTTCAATCTTGGATTTAGATTAATGTAACTGTAGTTTATTATTAGCTGGATGGCTTCATTAGCTATTTCTTCATCAGGTGATTCCATTGCAATTTTCCAAATGAAATCCATTCCAATCAGTTCCAGTTTTTCTACATGCTACACACACAGAAACAGTATTTGGATCAGACAATACAATTCAAGATACTATTGAAATAGTTCAGATTGTAAATTAGTTCCCCCCCGCCCCCGCTTTCTGACAGACTAGCAGGTGGACTTACTGGATGGCCCTCTTTTAACAAGGAAAAGAATGTGATTCAAATTACCATCTCCTGAGCAAATGGTTTTCATGATCATGCTTTAGTTTTTGCCCTGTCATCTACTTCAATGCTCCCTTCATCTCATGACAGAAATATAGATTTTCTCCTTTCATTACGTGGGAGAACAACATGTCCTATAGCAATTTGCCAGCAATCACAGTATCACATCAGGACAACATAATGATTTGACCTGATATGCCAATCTAACACCAGAAGTGAATATATGCTCCCTAACAAAATTAATCCCATAGCTCACTTGACCTGTACAGACATCCTAACATTCTAATAAGTGAGGATCCAAAAGAAAAAAAACTACTTTAGAGTGGGAACCCTTTGTCCAATTTCTGATAGATGTCATCATTCATCATGCCCTGCCTTGCTATGCAGAAGCAGAAGTCTAGTCTAGTGTGAACAAGTATACAGTCAGTTTCCAATTAAAGCATATGGATGGCTGATCTCATACGCACCAAGCACTTGGTACATGTAAATACCACAGTGTACATTTTAAATGTTTTCTCTGCTACACAGTAGGCTTAGCAAAATTCTTCTTACTATTAATTAAATCAATTCTGCTGCTTCATTATCTGCCCTAATGGCATTATTAGTAGTATTATTAGTATTTAATTAATACCCTAACTTTCTCCAATAAACCACACTCAGTGTGGCTTATTAGAAAACAGTACAAATACTTAAAATGAAAAAAAAAAGTATAAAAATGAAACAGTCCAGTCAAAAGCCTAGAAGTGATGTCGGTTACCAGGTCCATAGCCTTGGGGGGAAATCATTTACCTACCCAGACAAAGGTAACAGGAAAGGATTTATTTTCGTTTAAAATAAATAGATTCAGAGTACATTATCTTCAAAAAATCAACAAGGACACATAAAAGAATGCATGTCCTAAGAAGTAAAATGAAATAAACAAACTTTTAACTGTATTTTCATGTGCATTATAAGAACAAATGAACTGTTGTGAGCCCTAAACATGCTGACTTGAGGAAAATTTATATATGTAACTGTAGAACAAGGGTGGGCAACTACTAAGGTTTGTGGGACTGTATTGGCCCTCCATAAGACTTGGAGAATAACACCTCTTTCCACCATACTTTATTATTTTTTAACTTTTATTTACCCAAAACAACCTCCACACCCCCTGGGGAAATTGCACTTTTTTTTGGTCCAGGTCATTTAACGCCCAGAAAAGACCTTTCTTAAATAGTAAGCTACGCGGCATGAGGGGGCATTTGAAAAAAAATGGGAGGGGTTTGTATACAACCCATAGACTGCACTTTTCCGACCTCACTTTAGCAAATCTAGCATTTATCAAATACATTTTATTGATCAGTATTTCTATAATATACCTCTTTTCCAAATAAACTTTTGGCTGTGAACTGTATACTGATATAAGGTTACAGGCAGCTACTTACCAGCTGGGTTCCTTGTCGCTTCAACCGATGATCACAGAGGTTCACATTTTCAAAAAAGGTCTTAAACAAACCAAAACCTGTTTTTAAAAATTAACATTTTAAAGGGATTTTTGCTATTTTCATTTAAATGAAAATCAAAAACATTGTTTATACAAAGCAAAGGGTTCAAGGCAAGTGAAGAATGCTTCTGATGTAATTCAGAATTTTATGTGTAGAAGTTGATAACAAGTGATTTTCTTGCCTCTACCTCATCAACCCAACAAACTCCTTCTTTTGAGTCTCTGGAGAATCCAAGGACTGGGCTGTGGTACAGAGGTTTACAGAGAAGGAAGGCACAAAAACTGAGTGGAGACATATTCTGCAAGCAGGAGCTGATGATGTCTGTCTAATCAGTGAGTTTTTCCTTCGTCCAATCCAGATCACCTCATTGGGAAAGGTCTCTTATCCCAAGAGAGATGTTTATGTAGTCTGGCATGACATGTTACAAAGTTACCAACTCCCTTTCTGATTTTTTTTT
Source organism: Sceloporus undulatus (assembly GCF_019175285.1). Taxonomy (NCBI): domain Eukaryota; kingdom Metazoa; phylum Chordata; class Lepidosauria; order Squamata; family Phrynosomatidae; genus Sceloporus; species Sceloporus undulatus. Next base: position 84,292,945 of record NC_056525.1, read on the forward strand.
AATCCCTTCCAATTTTTAGTAGCTGCAGGTTCCTTATTCTCTTCTAAAATCTGACAAATATGCAGAATTAATTTATGAATAAGGAGAAATTACAAATAAAAAATAAATAAAATACATACCATTCATAGTGATTTCATAGGACTCTAATTTAAGAATTTTTTCCTTAAAAAGTTGCTGTTGCACATCACTCTCAAGATCATGCTGTCCTTTTGTAAACCATTCAAAACACATCTGTGAATAAAATGTATAGTATAGTTCACCTCTGTACTAAAACCATATTTAATTTTATATTACCCTAAACAACAACTTGCTCAGTTAACTGCTAGAAATCCAAGGCAAGTTTAATATTAGTACAGATGCCAGTTAAGATAGTACTGATAGATTGTTTATTCAGATAATTGCATAAATTAGTAGACATGCTATCACAGAGCCGAAAGAGACCGGCTCGAAACGCAAGCTTCCCAAAGGCTTGGGGGGACATATGCACAACGCATGATCCAATGCCACTTGGAAGCCGCTGGGCTGCCCACATGCAGCCCAGCTTCAAGGCGCTGTAGATGTGCGGTGTTTACATGCCACACACCGCAGGAGTGCCATAAAGCAGCTACAGGGAGGGAAATCTGACTTTCAGATGGCTCAAAAAAGAGTGGCATTTTGCTGCTCCTTTTTGGGCCAGCAAAAAACTGCATTGGGGCTGTGGAGTGTGGTTGCCGCAGCCACAACCTTTGGGGAGGTCTGTTTCACCCCACAGTTAACAAAAGAAATTTTGTTTTTAAACATACTCAGCACGCATGCGTGCACACACACACTTGTGTGACCAGATTTCAGGCCTTTATCACTTCATCATGTAATTAACTTAATGATCACTTTGGAGGAAGAAGACAGTGAGATATGAATACAATCTTCTGGACAAATTAGGTGCTTTTGCTTCTAAATGCCTCACTATTATGCCAAGAAAGGAATTCATTTTGAGGTATGCTACTTTTAGTGCTTCATTACACCAACAAAGCACAATAAATAAAAACTACATATTAAACTTGTAAACTAGATAACATTTTATATATTAAAACTCATATTGTCAGCTTCTCACCTCTCGATCTAGTTCACAAACATCTTGGCCGGTTACAAGGCATTCCCAGATTTCTCGAGCACGATTCCATCCTAAATAAAGTGTTGCTTCTTGAAGGAAAAATGCCAGAAATTTGAGATGTGCCTCCAAGTACTGGGAAAAGAATAAATGTGACTGATTTTACTTGATCCATTTTTGAACAGATAAATTCATTATAAATTTCAAAGTCTTTTTACACCACCAACATCATCTCAGAAACATTATACACGTATTCCAGGCCTTATCAACTGTTTTGGTTTTATTAGCACAGTTCTGCTTACCTCTCTATATGTGTATCGACCATCAACTAATGTTGCTCCAGAAAGGCCTCCAGGACTTGCCACTGAAGCAGCCAATCTGTGGCATGCTATCAAGCTTCCTGTCACCAATTTCACAATCTCAAAATTTTTCTTCAAATCCTGAATAATGCTCTTGGCAAAAAATAATGGAAAACAAGTGTTATGCATTTACATTACAATATGTTAATCACAGAATTACTATTAGACTTTGAATACTTAGCGGGAAGGTTCCTGTTTGCAGTCCAAAAACCTGTAAGTGTTTTTGTATACATCCAAAAAATCCCTACAGGTTTTTGACTTTTGTCACTGGATCTACTTAGCACAATTTTCTTTTTATTGTCTGTTTGTTTTTTATGTTTTTTGTTTGGCGTGGTTTTCTTTTTGGTTTTTTTCTCTTTTTTTCTGTAACTGCTAAATTTTAATAATAATTTTTTTGGCTGCCTTTCAAAATAAATAAATAAATAAATAAATAAATAAGCTTTGAATACTTAGCTGGAAGGTTCCTGTTTGCATTCCAAAAACCTGTAGGAATTTTTGTATACATTCAAAAAAACCCCAACAGGTTTTTTATTTTTGTCATTAGATCTACTTACCACAATTTCCAATCATACCACCGCCCTATGAAGCATTTCAGCTTTGTACCGAACACCTTCATTTTAGCTAGCTCAATATAGAATACTAGCTTCCAGTACCAAAGCTGATTGGTTTATTATAAAGATTTATTGTTAAAATGTCACAAGCATGACTTCATTAAATTCATATGCCACTAATTTTAATCCTTTTGTTGTTCAATCTGTTTTTATACTGGCCACTGTTTAGTATTTGAATTATTTTATTGGTCTTTGAGGTTTTATCTTTTCTGTCCTGCTTGTATTTTGTTTAATTGCTGCACTTTTATCATTATAGGTGCTATGCACAGAAAGATAAAATATAAATTGAAATAAATTTGTATTTATTTTTTCATTTACATCACAACGTGCACTAAAAATGGGAATTGAGATGGTTCACAGTAAGAAAATTAGAACAAACAAATTAAAATCACAATTTTATATATAGCACTCAAACAGTAAAAATGTCCTTCCATGCCACGAGTAAGTCTAGCAGAATAAAAACATCTGCCTGCTGCAGAAAGGACAGGCAGGAAGGGGAGACTATTTCCTATTAGTGAGGATTCAATATGTTGAACTATCAGACTCCAAAGTCCCCATCTCAAATGCTGCTTATAAATATATTGTTATGAATTCATTTCAGAAAATATCTATACTGCTCACATTTAAAAAAAACACACAAGTGGATCACACTATAAACAGATACAATACAATATCAGCCATTAATGAAAAACCAGATGACACTGGTATGAATTAATAACTAGGAACATGCTTGAATAGATAGATGGGCCTTCAGTTAACAGTAAAAATGATTCCTCAATGCTTCTCACTTTCTTTTTTTTACTCTTTCCCCCATTGATCATACAAAAATATGCAATTTTGTCTTGAAATGTTCTTACCTTATCTTGTTTTTGGTAGGTTTGCTTAATAAATGAACGGGTAATTTCGTGGAGCTGACGTAAAGCTGGTACTACCCATACAAACTGGGGATTATGATGCTGTGATGACTGAAAATAAGTTTGAACAATTTTCAGTAACAATGGCTCCATGGAATAAACTTTCAGTGATTTTTTTTCATTCCTGATTATTTATACAATTTGTACTAGTGATATACCTCAACACAACCCCTCAGATCCATATTCTCTTCAGTCTCTTCTCTTAGTAAAAATATATGGAGAGTTTAGTTAAATTAAACTGATAAAGACAATGATGGTGATACAGAAAGCCAATAATGGCTATAGAATTAACACATTAGGTAGTTCACTCACAGATGCTTGATATAGAGTCAAGATTGGCGCAATTCTTACTGCATGGCCAAAATATTAGGCATGTTTTGTATCAACCTTACATTTCCTGACAAAACACAGTCTGGGAAACTGGGGTCACCACTAACTACACCCAGAAATCAGGAAATGGCTGGGACTTCATGGTTTGCACATTTACGATAAGGTGAATTTGGCCACCCGCTGGATGGAATGGCAAGCTCAAATATATTAACTTTTCAAAAATCTTTCAAATAACCAAAGTATTCTTACTTCACTACCATCTGAGATTGTTTTGCTTTACTCCCTCTAAATAAAATACTTCCAAAATACAAAACTAACCCTCTTAATATCTTCTATGCATTTGATGATATAGCTTCGTTTTATTGCTTCCTTCACTGCATATGCATCGCTGAGGATTGTCAAGTGCTCCTCCAAGGCCTGTTGAATTAAACTGCTAGGTAATGTTGGAAGATGAGCTAAGTCCCACAGAACCTCAAGAACCTACAAGGTTATAAACACAGAGAAAATTAACACTATCCATTACAGATGTTAGTATCTGTATACAGTTAACAATTGAATTTATTACTCATGCCTTTCCAGTGGTTGTATCTACTCGTGCTTCCCGGCCAATACGTCCTATCAAACTTAAGAGCTTCTGTCTCACTCTATCACTTTCAGATTCCCAACTCTGTAACAGAAAGAACACTGGATAAATACAAACCAATAAGCATAAAACAATTATTATAGTTGCACAACTGTAATAAGCAAAATGCAGATTTCAGTTAACTGAGAATTTGGAAATGCTAACACATAGTAAAAATTAATTTCAACAAAACTTTCACCTGATCCTACAATTATTTTTTAATTATGTTAGCAACAGAACTTTACTAAAGCAAACCTGGTGTCTAGGAATATCTGATACAATGAAAACTGCATTTTAAATAATTACAGGATAGAACAGTTTCAACTAGAAATTTCAACTACTGAAATTGGATTATTATTAACAGTGAAATTTTAATTTAAGTGCATTATTTATAATGGAACTACTGAGAGTCAGCATGGTATAGCGGCAACTTGAAGATACACAAAGCAAAGGAAAGCAATGCCAAATTCCAGCAAAATTACAAAATTCCAGCAAGCGTAACTGTGCTCACATTAAAGGGTGGGGAATGGAGAGGGGGGGGGGGGGGGGGGTGTCAGTGCTTCAAGTACAGATTATATTCTCGCCTTTCACCAGGGGATGGTTCTTTTTTAAAATAAGAGTTAAAGTACAGTATTCACATTGACCCATAGATAAGTCAACTCATGTTTTTTGGAATAATTTTTGACCTAAATTTCTAGACTTATATATGAGTATATACAGTATTCCATATATTCACAAATATCTCCCAATTTAATGTTATGTTCACAAATATCTCCCAATTTAAAGAATGAAACTGTGGTGGGGAGGCGCCTCTCTTTGTTTCACAGCAGCACTGCAACAACCAAACTGTGCGACGCTGCTGCGCAGCAACAAAGGAGCATTAAAAAGTATTTTTTGTGGCGCAGTTGCACCGCTGCAAACCTACAAAGACGTCCTGATGGCTTCACAGCTGCACAGTGCTGTTTGGATGCTGCGCAGCTGCGACATCATAGCTGTGCGCACCATGTGGGTGGTGCTGCGCAGCTGTGCAGGCGGTGCCCCGAGGCAACCCTAGCACGTCATGGGTCCATCAATCTGTACAGGGCCAGTGGCAGGTAGTTAGGTGCTCCCTTCATCCAGCACTTCCTGTCCCATCCAATTCCTTGAGGTAAGCATGATGCTTTGAAACTTACTTAGTCCATGTTGTAGATATCAACTTCATATTTGGCTGTAACTGGATTGGACCATTCTATTATGTTATCTAGTCTCAAATAAATAACTGAATGAATGAATGAATAAAAACATAACTGCAGATGAAGAAATAAAAACCTCACCTTTTGAATAAGGACAAAAAGATGACTGAGCTGTTCTGAACTGAACTTCACAGCTGCTGCAGCAATAATACTATGGATGTTCTCTATCACAGTTGATGGCTGTCCTGACTTTGAAGGGGAGGTGGGAGGGAAAGAACACGGAGAAAGATATTAAACAAGAAAACTAGAAAGGGAAACGCAAACTATCAGTACTAAGAAATGCACACTTTTATCTTGATACACATTTCACTGAAAATAAAGTACAGAAAAAGTCAAATAGGTAATTACTGCTTGTCTAATAGAACTGTTCATTCTCCCCAAACTTAGTTCCTGTGGATGACTAAAGAACAAAAAGGGATGTGGGGAGAAACATATGTACAAATTTCATTCTCTCCCCTTTAGGTTTTGAACAAGATGAATAGTATATGTATTATATTACAAGCTTTTTTAAAGGGCAGATATTGTTTTTAGGTGTACTATTACAATAATGATTTAGAAGTTTTCTTTCAGACTTTCACCATGTAAGTAGTTTCATATTTTGGATTTTCAAGCAGCGTGAGGGAAGCAGCAGAAATGCACCAGTTAGACCAAGTTTCACAACAGGGGTGCCCTGCTAGATAATTATCTAAATACAAATCACTTATGCATTTCTAATAAGAGACAATCATTCTGAGAACCTTGGACCCTTAGAAGCAAAACCTTCAGAAGTAAATGCTCAGGCCATGTCAAAAATTAACTTACTTGCAAATCTTCAAGAATGTGGAATTTACTTATCTTTTAAAAAAATACCTCTCAGCTCATTAGGATTCACAGCCATTATACACATATTAATTAGCACAACATCTGAAACCAAATTTGTCACACATAACGTAAATGAGAACAGTGTTTGGCACCTGGACATATCAACCAAATTTTGGTGCCATATACTAATAGAAGAAGTGCTGAATCAATTTGTGAATAGTCACTACATACATCACACTTTCTTGTACTGCTAAAATTTAAAGATTCCAGGCTGTGGAACTGCCTTTCAAGGTAGGTTCCATTGCAGCCTACTTCTGTTTCTGATGGCAGACAAGTGCCTTTTTATTTAGACGGGCCTTTGGTGATTAGATTATGTGAGGAAAAATTGTTCTTAATGCAGCTTGCTGAGCTTTTTTCTTTTCATTTTTTAATTTTAACTCTTTTAATTATGTACTTTTAAAAATAGAATTGTTAACTTTTGTAAAATAAGATTTTAGCTGGACTTTGTTTTTAACTTTTGTAACCCACTTTTGAGATGCTTGCTGGTAGAAATGTGGCATATGTATAAAATAAAATTAAAACTGACTAAGATCCAAAACACATTGCTGAAATAATCCAGTTTGAACTGTAGTTTCTCCATCAGAGAGCTCAAGTGCCACAATCAACTACAATTTCCAGGATTCTCTAGCACTGAACCAGGACAGTTAAAGCTGTCTCAAACGAGATTATTTCTGCAGATTATCTAGAATACAAGAAAGGATGTAGTTAAACAAGTTGACTTCAAATGTCCAAAGATAAGAACACATTGTTAACTCCAGAGTGGAACATTGAATCAATCCCTCCCACATCAGTCTATGGCAGTGCTAGTATACTCAGATTAGTTTGGCACAACCTAAAAATGGCCAAAGGCAGGGGAGTATAGACTTCAGGAATCTACTTTGTTTTAATTTAGGACAGCAACATCCAGCAACTGGAGAAAGATGCCAAATGCTCAAGGAGTGGGGCCAATGATCTAATAAAGCCTACAAGCCATAAACTGAGAACTTACAATATTTCAATCACCACAGGTCAGAGATTTTAACAATCTAATTCATTATTCAGTCAAAATGGACTATTATTATTATTATTATTATTATTATTATTATTATTATTATTATTCTTCAGACATAAAGTGAGCACTATCAAACAGCTGGGAGTTTGAGATCCTTAACAATTTGCAAAAGAGGCAGCTTAGATCTTAACCTATTTTCTGTCCATCCTTTGTATAAAGAAAAGGGATAGGCTATGAGGACATTTTACGAGTTGTGAAACTGAAAAGCACAGAAGGTCCTAATCTATAATATTGGTTTTTTAGAACACCTCTTAGTTTTGCTAACAGGACCAAATGCACAAAAGAAATATTGAAAGGTGTCAAATTATTGCAACCATGCCTGGAATAAAGAGCTTTCTCATTATACTGCCAAATACTGCGTATTTATAATCTTTTTGCCTGTAAAAAAATCTAAGGAGTCCATAAGGTAGTTATTAAACAAAAAGGAGCATATTTGGACTCATTACAAATGTATACATTGATTCCAATGCAAAATTTTACACAGCATTTTATATTAAGCCCTTGGATAATAAGAAACTGAAGAAAGAATGAATTCTTATCTATCAAGGCACTCCATGTTTGTAGGAGGACTTGACTTAGCCACTTGATGTACAGGTACTGAAATAAAGTTGTGGTGGTGAGGAGAAGAGAGAGGAGCAGTAGGCTAAATATAATTACATGGAATGAAAACAAAACTTATTTCTGAAGAAACAATAATACAAGCTCCACTGAAAATGAATGCACTAAAGAATGAGATACCAGAGTTCTAACCTTGTATCAAAGTGCTCTAACCGTGTATTCAAAGGGCAACAATTAATTCAAGTAACCAATAATGTATCTCCCTGGAGGGACAGAATGAAACCTAAGTGAATAATCTGTCTGCTGGGGGAGAGGCTGCTCTTTGGAACCCATGGCTGGCCACTTAATTGAAACTGGCAGAGAAGTTGCTCTTGCCTATGCTGAGATATGGAGAAGCAGATTGTCTAAATAAGAATAGATGTGAATGTACTAGAATTTTGGGAAAGACTACTACTGAGAGTATGAGGTTGGTGAAGACCTGAGGGCTAGGGCTAAGCTGAAGGGAAAGGCTCTGAACTGGAAGTGTCTGATATTGTAACAGAAGCACAGGAATTGCCTGTGGGCTGAAAAAGGATGTGGAGGTAGACCTCCATCAAATCAATAGAAATACTTCCACAATCAATTGTCTCCTGGATGGTTTGTAGAAACTCCAACCTGAGGTGTCTGTGGGTTAGGAAGTGACTGACATATCTGAGGTCCAAAATAGATAGAAAATCATATCCTTGGGCACTAGGAAGAAAATGGACTCCCTGAGAGAAAAAATATTGCATTGTCTGTATGACTATCAGATGTTGAATAGCTTGGTTAACAAGATGCTGCTTCCTGAAGAATCTGGAGATGGGAAAGAAACTAATTACGAGGAAGAAGCCGAGTCAGATGGTACTGAAGACCCAAGTATCCATGGTGAACTGATACCAGGAAAGCACGAAGTGTGTGAGTCTGCCTTCCACTAGCACAGGACTTGAGACAGAAATTGGTTCTTCTAGTCTTGTGGGGTTGTCCCCCTTGACCAGAAAAGCAAAGCTGTCATCTTTGGAGTCTGAACTGAAAGCATAGCATTTACCAAATAGATTTGAAATTTCACAAGTCTTTGGGTTTGGAGAAGCCATGAAAGGGAAGAAAGGAAGGAGAGACACTTAGGCAAGTGTTTATCATCTTTCCTCTGAGCTTAATTTTTTTTCCAACCCTTACTCTTCACGAGAACAGAGTAAGTTAAATTGACTTGTGCGCTACCATGAAAGCAATGGTCCTAGCTGAAAAAAGTAAGAGAATCCCTAATTGTGTTACCAGAGACTAGTACATTTTAATCAAGACATGGTGGAGGAACTTAGCATCTAGGTCAAGATTGTTAAAGATGTCCTCTATCCAAATCATGAATGTCCACACCACTATATTGTGTATTTGATTGTATATTTCTGCAGGGAAAGGGTTGGGCTGGATATCCTTGTGGTCTCTTCCAACTCTATGATTCTATAGAGGCAGTGGAGAAAGCCCTAAAGGATATAGTGGAGGCAGGAGATTATTTAAAAGCTGAGTCTGCCCATTTTTGCTAGCGCTCCCTAGGGGTGTATTCCATTGCAGAGCAGAAATAGGACAATTAACAGGAGGAGTTTTGAGAAATTTTTTGGTCTTAAGTGTGAGGGTACAGACATTTTGGGTGAGGTTAACATCTCTCTGGGGAGAAGCTCAATCTTTGAAGATATGAACAAACTCAGAAGAAAACTGCACTCTCCTAAGAGGTTTTGCCTTGAGAACCCAGGATGCATCCTGAAGTGCATTGTTAGGGGATGCAGGGGAGGGGGAAACCTGATCATCAGTGGGGAGGCATAAGATCCTGAAGTCCTACAGCATGTACAGCCTTACAAAGGAGAGGAATAAAAACATTATAGAGTTAAACCATGTCTTTATTTGTGGATTTATTTTCAGCTACTCTGACTAATCACAGACTTAGAAAAAAGTCTCCCTACCCACCCTCTCCTTTTCTTTCATGTGTCTGAATGCCCCACTTCTCTATTCTCTTGTTCTGTCTTCCTCTTCGCCCTGTTTGGCTGCTGAAGAAAGAATAGATAGTTCTTAGTAAATGTATCACCTGCTAATTTGCTGAGGGCCACACAATATTAAGCTGAAGGCAACCTGTTGCCCACTGCTGTACTGAGTGCTCTAACTCATACACCTCAAGTGCTTCTTTACCAATATTTCATCTTTCTATATACTCTCCATCTTAGCTTAGAATGTTATCCTCCAAATATCTCCACCCTTTCAACAACACATTTCATCAGGAAGTCCATTTGAAACAAATCTGACATTAGAACATTAACATGAGACAAACTGCTAAGCATCTTTACCTGTATTCGCCAAATTTTTGTCAGCTCATCTAAGGATAGTTTGCTGCCCAACAACTCAATAATTCCTTTTATACGATCACAATATTGTGCTTGGTCGATGTTACCTAACAGAAAAACACAGAACACAATGATCCCAGGAAGATATCAAATCTTGCATTAATAATAAACATATGTTTTTTTAAAAAACAAAAGTGTACATGAAGAACTCAATTTCTTTTTAAAAATCCAATTATTTAGTTGACAATTAAGACTGTTAATACCTTCGTACTGTTTCTTGACAGATGTTTTAAAGCCTTGCTAAAATATAAGCTTTTGCCAGAAACATCCACTTCAAAATATTTTATAAATATAACTGGTTTGGACATAAAGGTGCTTTCTGCACTGCCATTTGGGACGTCCTCTGGACGTCCCATTTTAAAAAAGGGGCGTCTCTTATAGACGCCCCTGGGCCTAGTACGGATTCCGTCCGTACAAGATGGCGCCGGCCCTTCTACATGGCCGGTGCCATCTTTGCGTATCGGACGCTGAGCGTCCGTACACGTCGCGCCACTTGTGACGTAGCGAGCGCGCCCCTGGCGCCTCGCTACGTCGCAAACGCGACGGAAAAAGAAGCTCCATTTTGGAGCTTCTTTTTCGGTCCGTGCGGGAGTCGGGCCGTCTGAAGGCTCCGGCTCCCCTGCGGACCTACTGGCGGCGGCGGCAGACCGCCAATAAGAAACATAGCTTGGTATTAGTTTAATATTACAAGAAAGAGCAACAGCAAGTCTTGGCACAATCACAAAGAAGGGTTTGGAAACTTAAAGTGGCTATGTGATTCAAATACAAATAAACCAAGATTATTCTTAACTATGGTTGGATAAAACAAGTCACTTTCAAATGAATATATACAGCTCATTTGTTCAAATAATCATTGTTTAGAATAATCACAACTTAACATTCGGATAGTACACTAAACTAATCTAAAACAAAAGCTTCTATTCTCTTTAGTCTCTTCCTTGCAGCAGGCCCAGAGGAGGAAGGATAGGGGAACATGCATAAGCCTAAAACTGACTGAAATTCATTCTAAAAGCCCTACACCAAAGCTGAACATTACGTCTCAACAAAACTACTATGAACCCATTGTTTGGTAAGATATTCAGAAGCCTACCTTCTAATGCAATTGATAAGACAGAATTTTCTACCAGCCAGTTTAGTAATCGATCTGGATCTATTGCATTCTTTACTGATTTGGAAACTGTGCTGTCTTCAATAAGTTTTGTTACCTAAAAATAAATGCCAACACTATCAGAAATTGTGAAAAGGAAAAGGAAAAACTAGTAGAACAAGAGAAATATCAAAATTTATGGTCCCCTAACTCTGAAAGTCTGAAAACATCAATAACTGAAGATTTGAGAAATGAGAAAACATGTATCCTGTTTCCCTTACATGGAGAGAGCAGAAATCTATACAGCATTATTTTTATTAATTCAAAATAACATCTTATTGCCATCTTTTGCCACATTACTATACTAAATGTAGAATTATGCCACTGGCCAGAGGTATATTATTCTATACCTTTGTATTTTCAATCTGAAAGTTTTGTGGTCTAAATCAGTAACTTAAAATACAGTACTAATATTTAAAGAGAAACTATATAGATGATATAAAACTTAAGTTACTTATTTAACAACAACAAAGATCAGTGTCAGTATTCCTCTATTCCAACAACCCAATCTCATTTCATTTGAAACTATTAGCATAATGAACCTACTTCTTTGAGAGAGTTCATTTTTGCACTGAAGTGTGGTGATTTCAACATACGCAATAGGATATCTAATCGCAAGTCATCCACAACTGTTACTAAATCAGGTTGAAAATGCATACACAGGAGCTTGATGGCAGACAAGAGTTCAGGGATACTGACCAGCCTCTGTGAAAGAAAACTATTATGAATATTTTGTGGATAAATCAATAATGAATTCTAAAAGCACTGAGGTTAGCACATAAACCAGTGTAGCCTTATATTTGAAACTAACAGTGCAATCCTACACATATCTAATCTGAACTAAGCCCCATTAAATTCAGTAGGACCAAGTCCTAGGTAAGTACATGGAGGATTACAGTCTACAGACTTACACACATGTTACTTCAAAGTAAATCCTACTAAAAATAGCACAGGATTTGGGTTAAGATTCTATTATCTCATACAGCAAGAGTAAACTAACATATTTATTTGTCACTTTATAACACTGCAAGAAAAATAAGTAACCCAGGTTGAGCTTCTTTTATCCGGAATTCTAAAATCCAAAATACTCCCAAAACCAACTTTTTTCATGGGTGGCTATGATAGTGACACCTTTGCTATTGGATGGTTCAGAGTACACAAACTTTGTTTCATGCACAAAATTATTAAAAATATTGTGTATAAAATCACCTTCAGTCTATCTCTATGAGATGTACATGAAACATAAATGAATGTTGTGTTTAGACCTATCTCATTATGTACCTATATGCAAATACATGAATTCCAAAGCCCCCCAAAAAATCCAAAATCCAAAAGACATCTGGTCCCAAGTATTTTGGATACAGGATACTCAATCTGTAATGAGATCTCTGTGGGTATGTGGAATGAAATCTGAGGAAGATACTTCTTTTATATCTGCCTAACAAAATTCTGGGATGCTAAGCTTATACAAGTGTGAATCAGTCAAAAGGATAATGTAGATTTGCAACTGCTGTGAATACAAAAGAAACTAGTTCAGAACAAAAATGGCAAGGGGAAGTAATAGACACACTCAACTGATGCACTAATGACAAAATCTCCTAACATTCATAGAGCATGAGGCTATAAATGAGTACCTGTAGTAGTCATAGACTGCATCCACACTGTAGAAATAATCCAGTTTGACACCACTTAACTATCATGATTCAATGCTATGAAATTCTAGGAATCATAGTTTTGTGGGACATTTAGCCTTCTCTGGTCTGGTGCCACAACAAACTACAATTCCCAGAATTGCATAGGATCAAGCCATGACAGTTAAAATGATGTCAAACTGAATTATTTCTGCAGTGCAGATGCAGCCATAATGTGCCACCTGCTTCTCACATTTTATTGAATGTTTCAGAACACCAGTGGGAGAGTGTTATTGCAATCATGTGCTGTTTGTGGGCTTCCCATAAACGTCAGGCTGGCCAGAGGACAGAATGCTAGATTGGATGGGACTTTAATCTGCTGCAGCACAACTGTTGCTAAATTCATTAAACTTTTCTTGAGTATCAGCACAAGCAGTTTACCATGCACTAGTTAAATCTATACATTCATAATATAGAGAAAACGTAATTAGAAAATGAAACGTCAGGTGCATAAACATTATTGATCGTTGCTAGGAAATCAAGTTCTACCTTGTCCTTCAGATCTTTCTCTTCAACATTCTGTACATATTTAATCATATTGTGAATTACTGGATCCAGCATGGGCTATAAAACAAAAAGTCAATCATTCCATGTCAGAGAGGAAACAATATTGCCCATGATTTAAACTATAATGGATTGCTGTAATTATTGTACCCTTTTTGAAGATCAAGTGAAAGGGAAAATATCCCACCAAATGTTTAGAAAGTACATTCAAAGATATTTTTCCAGGATCTAGAGGGTGGGTTGGGTTGGTTGTGCAACAGGCCTGCTGCCGATGCAACTTTTGGATATCATCCAATATAAAGCATATATATATATATATATATATAACTATCATATCTGCCATATTTTCTTAAATTATTCCCATGAAAACCAAATGGCACTATGTCTGTCCTACAACAATTTGTAAATCTGAATACTATGGGTTGATGCAAATCATTATTTAAAAAATCAGCATCAGCCTGCTCCTTTGTAAGGTTGAAGGAATGGATATTGCTTAGAGATGTAAGACTCTTGGAAGATTTAGTATGATATATTTAAGGAGCATGTTAAATTTAAAAATCATTGTATTAGAAGAGTCTCCTAAGAGTTTGTACCAAACAGAAGTTTTTTTAAGGTAATAGTCACTTCACTGCAGGAAGCCTTTTTTTTGGTTGAAAGAATGGGTTAAAAATCGGAGCTGGTTGTTTATGATTATCTTTTGTCACTTGAATAAGACAGCTGGAAGTTTAAATCAAGAGAGATTATTCTTATGGATTGCAAAGATCTTAACTTGTTTGCTTATATACAACTTTAAGGCAGATTTAATCAAGACAAGAGAAATGCAACCACAGAGGTTAAAGAAAATGACCATGTAGTTTAAAAGGTTTATAAATGAAACTAAAGACAGAAAATTAATCTATAAAAGAGTATATAATAAGGTGGACCCAACATTTCAGGCATAATGTTCATAAGGCTGTATGAGGAAAATGTGGTCTAAAGGTATAAAATATACACTGTGCAATAATTTAAAAGAAAACCTGCCTAAGATGATGTATAGATGGTATTTATCTCCAAATAAACTGTCAAAAATGTCTCAGAATGATTCAAATCAATTGTCAAGATAAAGAGGGCTCCATTTTTCATATGTCACAAATTTGCAAGAAGGCAAAAGTTACTCATCTAAGAGTTGTAAGTTAATCCATAAAAAGTTGATTTTATAATGTTACCAATCAATCAATCAACCAGTTTATTCAGTCATTGACCAATATAAAATAATAAAAACCAATAAAATAATAATAGTACAGCACAATTACGAACTATTATTAAAATTCAATTTGAGGAGCGTACAGCAGAGTCAAACTCTATCTATTATCGACGACCAACTGCAAACATAACTTACATATGACATATGACATAACAGAATTTAGCTACCTTAATTATATCATATGGATTCTAATTATCTAGCAAATATCATAAACAAAAGGTATCAGAGTGCCATATAACACAATTTCCCACCATTTGTAAAGTAAATACACAGGAAAGGTTAATGTTACCAGATTTTGGTTTTTTTTTTGGGGGGGGGTATTATAGATAAAGAATTGGGGAGGAAATATAGATTATGTCTCCGATATATGACAACAGCAGCAAGAATATTGTTTGCTCAAACCTGGAAATGGACTGAAGTACTGACAATGGAAGAATGGATTGTTAATGTCATTGGGGTCCAAAACGCACTGCAGAAATAATCCAGTTTGAGACCACTTTAACTGCCCTGGCTCGATGCTAGGGACTTGTGGGAACTGCAGTTTGTGAGACATTTAGACTTCTCTGTCAGAGAGCTCTGGTACCACAATAAACAGTTCCTAGGATGCCCTAGCACTGAGCCAGGGCAATTACAGCGGTCTCAACCTGGATTCTTTCTGCACTGTGTTTTGGACCTGAGTTTGTCCAAATGGACAAATTAAAATGGATTCTGAAGAATAAGCCAATCAAAAACTTTTTGAAAGACTGGAAACTGTGGATTTTTTAAGCAATAAGAAATTTAATGATGTAGTAAATTGTAATTATGATTTTTAGTAATTTCAGCAGGATAATTTAGTTGGATATGTAATGGCAGAATAATATTTCTCCCTTCTTTACTCCCCTCCCCATTACATCAGGACTGTCGTTTCAGAGCTTTATTGTGTATTAGTTATATGTCTTTTTCTTTCTTTCTGTCTCTTTGTTTTCTGAATGTATATTACTTTGTAAATTATAATGTTCATTTTAAAATTAATAAAATATATTAAAAATCAACATCAGTTTACTACATCTGTATGTCCCTAAATTAACACAGTCCCCAGAAAGCCCATTACCTGTACTACTGAAGAGTTGAGATATTCTGCACAAACTCCTAAAGGCTGTACCAGTGAAGAGACTGCCTGTAAGAAACAGTAGATGTTCAAGAAAATACACAACAAAACCAAATCAGTTCCAATATGATGGCTGCTCAAACAGATGACTATATGACAAGCATGGCAGAAGCAAATAGCATCTGTTAAGATGACCTACTGCAAAATCATTGAAGCCAATATAGCTTTTTTTGACCACCAAAATGGGAGGAACAGCTCATGGATAACTGAACAGACCCTTTCACATTACTAAACAAGAGCTGAATGTATGGGTCAAGCAAAGAAATGTCTAAAAATAATATTCAGCCCTCATATATAAAGACAAAAATAGTACTGTCTTAAGGGGGGGAGGGATAAAGTGTTTTTAATTGTCATATTTTATATTTTACAGTTGTTAACCACCCGGATTGGTTTGTCAGAGGGCGGTATACAAATAAATATTATTATTATTATTATTATTAGTACTTCAGTCAGTAAATATAAAGATAGAAATACTACAGAATGCTCATAAGTCTTCACCTATAGGAGTCTAATGCAGCATTAACAAACCATCTTTTAAAACTTACCCCAAGTTCAATATCTTCTGAATGAAGTTTAGACTGAATTGCAGAAAACCCGCCTAATTCTGCGAACTAAATGCAGACAAAAATCAGCATAAAGCATAAAACCTTAAAGCAGGAACTGGTTAGGGGTAACGGGCATGATATCCTCCTAGCTCACATGACATTAAGAGGTGCAACCATACCCCCAATATCACTGATTTCCAGGTCAAAGTGCAACCTGGAATTTCTTCAGTTGGCACTTTGGTCAAGGACCCAGCTTCATATAGGGAGGGCAAGGTCATGTGTGTGTGTGTGTAAAGCAGGCACAACCAAATTGCTTCCAGAATGAGCCAAATCATGACTTAGCTCCTGAAGTGCCAATACTAAGTGGTTTGCTCATCACTTGCCTTCCCACATAAGCGAGGGACACGGGTCTGAAGACCATGAGAACAGAGGGAGGACTGTATATACTTCACTATAAGTCGACCTCAACCTTCTAAACCTTTGTCCCCAAATTCCTCCTACCCTGCCATGCACACACTATCTACACTAAATTGTATATAGTCATAAACTTCATTTTTTAAAAAAAAGAAGACAATGTCTGCAGCATGCTGAAGATATGCAGTAATATATACTAAGATTCTATTATTCTATATACTGTAGTATATAATGTAATATTTTCCCAATTACTTACCCTGTTCACTAAGTCTACTAGCCATCCATGTGGTTCCTAGACAATTAAGAAATTAAGAAATTAGTTCTTTGAAGGTAAATGAAATATTGTTATTCTAACTGCATATTGCATTAGGACACTAGAGTATTTGAATGGTGATTGCTACTTCAATTGTTGACAAAAGGTGCCTGGGTAGTGACTTTGGGTGAGTCACACTCTTTCAGCCTCAGAAAAAAGCGATGGCAAACCTCTGATCAAATCTTGCCAAGAAAACCCCATTACATGTTTGCCTTAGGATCTCCATAAGTTAGAAATGATTGGAAGGCACACAACAACAAAAATACTATACACTGATCAGTAGTACTATACACTTGTCAGTATTTTCCAATGCATATTATAAATGCTATATGGCAGTATTATGCTCTAGTGTTGTTGATTTGGAAGTTAGCTAACCCATCAGGGAGAACAATGTTGTTAAAAGTATGCTTTTGCCCTGAAATTTTGAAGAAATTTTGCAATAAGAACAAATGAAATGCTATGAAAGTTTCTGAGAGTTTCATGACCAAAGCCTCATTTGGCAAACAGAAAGAGAAAGAAATTATATCCTTTGAGCCATTCCCCAAAGCTAAAAAGACTAAAGTTTATTAAACTCACACTGCAATCAAAACACATGGATCCTGTAAGGATGGCCTTGTCAGAGTATAGCTATCACTAACAAACTTCTTGTCTGTCACTATAATATCCACACTGACAGAAATAATAGTATACCAGGGGTTGCTGGCTGTAAAACAGAGGGGAAACTGAGAGGGGAAAACAAGTGTATTTAACTCAGATTATGTGGATATAATAGTCTGTTAAATATACAGTACAGTTGCCCCTCCTTTTTTGCGGGGGATCTATTACGGACCCCCTCACAAAAACAGTTCCACTTATATTCAAGCCCCATTGGTTTGAATACAGGTGCGAGTGAGTAAGGGCGCCCCCCATTCATTCTCCCTCCATTCATCCCTTGCACATAAGCGAGGGATACAGGTCTGAAGACCATGAGAAAGGGAGGACTGTATACACTTCACTATAAGTCGACCTCAGGCTTAAATTGAGGGCAGATTTTGGGGGCAACATTATGGATTTTGATATGATCTGAGGATAAGTTGAGGGTAAAACCTAGGGGCATGTAAAGAATGTAAAGGATGACGCAAAGGAAAATGATGCCAAAAAACTCAGAAAATTCTGGCAGGCATAACTGTTTGTGCTCATCCTAAATGGATGAGAGAGTTGAAGGGATCTATGCTTATTTTTGGTGGTCCCTGGATGGACTAAGCACTCACCTTTTACCACTCTATTCAGAGAAAGGTGATGACTCCTTTTAAGAGTTAAAATACAGTACTTACATTGACCTATGGATAAGTCGAGCCAGGTTTTTTGGGTCAATTTTTGACTAAAATTTCTAGACTTATACATGAGTATATATAGGAATACACATTCTGTATTATTTTTTGTCTTGAAGTATGCATATATTTACCTTCTGGAAAGTGGAAATGGGTGAGACAGCATACATATTTCCTTCCCCAAACACTTCTGCCCAGTTTCTTTGGCAAATTTTCATTCGATTCTTGAAATGGTACTCATTATCAGGATTAAGGGCCTTGATTTAAAGCAAACCAAAACAAAGAGTTATCAATCTAAAGCAAAACAAAATTGTCAAGGAAAGAGATAAAGAACCAGAAGTATACAGACATTTATTAAGTATCAACTACAACTTTTCAGAATAAACAGAACAGTCATGTTTTTAGTAGGTCCAAGTCTGTATTCCTCAATACCATTTACAGTCAACTTTCCACATTTGCAGCTATGACTTTTGCAAAGTTGATTATTCATGGATTTGATTAATGTGTTCTCTTTAGGAATCTCTAGGTCCTCCAGTGTAACTCTACAGTCAACATCCACCAGACATCATACTAGAGATTCCTAGAAAGAACACTTCTCTAATCAACTGCAGCTCCTACATTGGAATTCTGTAGTCAAATTCTGACAGATGTTGACCATAGAGTTGCACTGGAGGACCTAGAGATTCCTTGAGAGGTGTTCTCTCGGTTAAAAGAAATACTCATTTTTTTATTTGTGGTTTTTC
The DNA here is from genome assembly GCF_019175285.1 of Sceloporus undulatus. Lineage (NCBI taxonomy): Eukaryota > Metazoa > Chordata > Lepidosauria > Squamata > Phrynosomatidae > Sceloporus > Sceloporus undulatus. The sequence continues at coordinate 84,312,029 of NC_056525.1, forward strand.
CACTTTCATAGGGCCCTGTGCCCCTAATCACAGTGAATGCAAAGGGCCCAGTATATACAGAAACATACCAAAACTATATAAAGAAATATAAAGAAAGACTGTTTGCTCATTCAGCAACAAAGCATGTGCTCTGCTAGCAAGACTTATAATTCATGGCAGGAAGGAAAGCTTGACAGAGGGAACAGGGCTGTGAGCTGGCTGCTTGCCAGTTTTGCCTACATGGTAGCAGAATCATGAGAGTGGACAATCTCACAGGTAATGAACCCCTTTTCAGAATAATGGCTAACAGAAGAGAAGGATAGGAAAAGGAACGTTGGGTACTTACCGTGACACGTTCATTTCCTGCAGAGAAGGGTCCTGGCATCCTGTAATCTGGGTTTAGCTCCTCCTATTTGCTCCTGTAGGCAGGGACAATAAACAAAAGACCGGCCCCTATATAGGGAGGAGCTAGCCCCCCTGAGCCTCAGTCAATAACAAGCCAAGCGACTAGTAAGGTAATCAAGGAACTGAACTTCAGTAACCTCAGCTAAGGGTTAACTAGAACACCTTAGAAAAAACTAGTCCAAGAACAAAAAGGAACTCAGAATACCAATCCAGCAACAACAAGAAGAACCAGGCAGGTCCACCAACAGGCAGGCAGGGTCGGAGGCCGCAGGCAGCACCCGGGTGGGCAGGATGCCAGGACCCTTCTCTGCAGGAAATGAACGTGTCACGGTAAGTACCCAACGTTCCTTTTCCCAGCAGAGAGGGTCCTGTCCTCCTGTAATCTGGGATTTACAAAAGCCCTCTTGAACTGGGAGGGAGGTGCTGCTAGGAGACTGTGGCCCTCGACCCAATCTGTTGGAGGATCCTCCTTTGAAATGACGCCTCTGCGGACTGAGACACATCCAGTTTGTAATGTCTTATGAAGGTCGAAGGCGACTTCCATGTGGCCACCCTGCAAATATCTGACAGGGAGGCGCTAGTGGTCAAGGCCGCAGGTGTAGATGCACTCCTGGTTGAGTGCACCATCAACCCCTCGGGTGGAGTGAGGTCAAGAGTTCAGTAGCTCTTTTGAATTCAAGACCTGATTCACTTACTCAGAGTCGAGACTGGTACCTTGCACCCCAAAGAGCCCAGGCGAAAGGAAAGGAACATCTCAGATGACCTAAGGTTGAAGTCCTCTTGATGTAGATTTTGAGGGCTCTGCACACATCCAATGTGTGCCAGATCTTTCCCAAGTCCTTCTTAGGATCGGGGCAGAATGAAGGCAGGAGAATGTCCTGTGACACCTGAAAGGCTGAGTTGACCCCAGGCACAAAGGTAGGGTCTGGACGAAGGCACACTGAGACAGGCCTAAAAATAAACAAGTCTTTACATACCGACAGGGCCCCAGCTCTGACACCGATCTGGCAGAGGGAATGGCCGTGAGAAAGATGACCTTGAGGGAGAGGTGTTTGAGGAAGGCCTCCCAAAGGGACTTCATCGGCCCAACCGTCAGAGCCTCTAAGACCGTGTTCACATCCCAAGATGGAAGACGATGTCTGGTGGGCAGGCCCTGTTGGAAAACTCCCCTCAACAGCCTCTTAATGTGAGGATGGCTGCCATTCTAGCTGCTCTCGTATGGAGCAGAAACGACGTGATGGCAGACACCTGCCTTATAACCATGTAGGTCAAGTCCCTTCTTAATGTCATCTTGGATGGACTATAGCAGGTCAGCCACTGAAACCCTGAAGCAGTTGATGAGAACTTGCCCAAGCAGTGGATTATGTGATCAATCAAAATAGAATCTGATCTAATCTGGACCTATGGCAGCTTACAGCCCACCACTGATCACCTTGTCAACTGTTTATAGCAATGAAGGTGATATTAAGGTGATTTCATTTGTAGTAATTAAGACTTACCATTCTGAAAGAGGAATGTTAATGTCTGACTTCCAATTAAAATTTCAAAACAATGTGCAGTTCTTTACTGGAACATCTGTGAACCTGTGTAAAATAAGACTAATCCCATGGTTAGGCACAGAAGACATTGGATTAACCCTTATCTCGCAGACATTGGTGAGTCCATGCAAAAGCATAGATGCACTCTGTGTTAACAGGGCATGTGGTCAGAATTAAGTCTGATTTCATCTGAGGATGAACTAGTCTGGAGGCTTCAAAAAATCACCCCAACTCCATGTAGCAGGCTATCCTCAACCTGTATGAAGGCTGAGGGTCTCTCGGCTAAATGAACTGCTGATTAAGGAGACATGAAATGGGAACAGGGGGCTTGGCAAGGATAGCCCTCTGGTATCTAATTTTGAGGAGAGAGTTTTCTCCACAAAAGGGATCTGTCAAAGGAACACAAACCTAAATTCAAAATAGTATAGTGGGCCCTCAATATGTACTGGAGTTGGATTTAGGACTTTGCATGGATACCAAATCCATGGAAGCTCAAGGCACATAAAATATAATCACATAGTAAAATGGAGTCTCCTGTATAAATAGTAAAATCATAGTTTGCTGTGTCGTATTTTTGTTTGGTTTTTTTTTTTGGAATATATATATACACACACACACACACACACACACACAAAGATATTTAAAAGCTGTGGGCATATAGGTGGCTGGTGTAAGTCTCTATATGGAGCTGTATGGTATATTAAATCTGAGCATTTTTGCTAGCAGAAAACAAGGCATAGGCACTAAGAAATCCGTTTTTCCAGCCCCAAAGGTAGTAAACAATGGTGTTGTTTGGACCAGACCCTACCATGAAAACCCAATCAGGGATAAGACACTCACCCACACAGCAGCTAACCTTATGACCATAAAACCATAGAATCATGGAGTTGGATGAGACCACAAGGACCATCAAGTCCAACCCCTTGCCATGCAGGAAATCACAATCAAAGCATGCCCAACAATATGGAAAGGAATTTGTAGCTTCCTGAGACCACTAAAAGAAAAAGATTGGCAGCCTGACCCTTCATGGCCTTGAGCCCAATTCATCATATGCAAGATAGACCTTGTTACAATAGGCCTATCCAGGGCAGGGAGCAGTAGAATGGCAAGCCCATCAGCAGGCATTCTTATTTAAAATGTAACTATCTAGACAAGGTAAGAGGCAATTGTGGTCTTTGTGGCAGAGTCCTCAGGGCTCTGCAGGATGTCTGAATAGGATTTGAAGCAACCTCTTAGCAGAAAAAACTGACTATATTGTTTTAAAACACTCATGGAGGAAGGGAGGGTTTCTCCCCCCATGGAGTCTGTTTGTCTGTTTGTTTTTGATAAAGAGTTTTTCTTAACCCCCTGTATTAGTGAGAACCATCTCATGGAAGAAACTGTGTTGTTTTTTTGTTTCTTTAGTTTCTTCCCTTTAACAGACATCTCTCCAAGAAAGAAGGGAAGGCAAGGGGAGCCACATCTTTTGAGGCTAGCTGACTGAGGTGCACTGTTTTATAACAGGAACATAATCCTTTTGCCACTAAAAAGGAGTTTGGTTGGTCACCTTAATCCAATATATCTCTCACCTCATATGAGATGTTTTTACCAAAGATCCTCAATGCATGTAAGCATTAGAGGTTTGCTGAGTGACCAGAGACCTTCTCCTTGCTTGAGTCACCCTGTTTATAAGCATTTAAATGAATCTGTATTGTTAAAGCTTATGCTCTTAATGAGAAGTGCTATGGCTGACAACAGTTTGTACAAAGGAGGTAGAACCATGTGCTCATCCTATGTCTTTGGCTGTTCTACCTAATGGAGACAGTGATGGAGGCCCATGAGGAGGCAAGAAAAGTCATCATGTGGTTTTTATGGCTAGCCCCTCCCTTGAAGAATTAGTTTCCAGGCATCTTCTCTGGCCTGGAAAAAGGAGAGGGGGGTGAGCAGAAACAGCACAACTCAAACCTCATGTGCTAACAGTAATAAAATGAACACCAGAAAGGTTAACCAGTATCTCTTGTAAATCTGAGCCCCCAGCCCCGTTGCTGTGGAGGCTCTCCCCTCCATGCTTTGCCCCATCAAGGGAGGCAGCCTGGGCAGTAGCTTCTTCCAGGCACTGAAGAAACTGTTCCTGGGTTAGCAGTGACTGAAGACCATTGCTAATCATGGGTAGATAGCTGCATATGGCCTGTAGTGTAGCCCTGATGCTCACAGGGCACTTTGTTTTATTTATGTTTAAAACAGCCCCAACTTCAAGCTGGTGTTTACAGCTTAGCCCTTTTAATTTCAGGCAGGCTTTATAGTAACCTGGCTGCATTATAGAAGCTAGCTTGGTCCTCAACTCCCTCCCACTTGCATAGGTAGCTGGGAAGGGCAGAGGGACTGCTGTGGGACATGGCTCTACATTTACCTGAGGTAAGTCTGTGCCCTGAGAAAGGATAATCTCTGATGGAAAGGAGAGGCCAAGCACTCAAGCTGCTCTCTCAAGAGTGCCACGCTTTGGGGCAGCCAAACAATTGGGGGTGAAGGGAACTCTCCACCCATGATATCCACAAATGGTTTACCCCTTTTTGTTGTTGTAATTTTTGGGGAGGGAACACAGGAGGATTTGTATCCATGTGGTCTCTCCAAGAATCCTTGGGTTGGAAGAGATCCCAAGGGCCATCCAGCCCAACCCCATTCTGCCATGCAGGAACTCTCAATCAAAGCATACCCGATAGATGGCCCTCCAGCCTCCGTTTAGAAGTGGGTGGCAGAGGCCATGCTCTCTCTGGGGAGGACATGAAGCCACTTCGTGCTTTGTTGTGGGATGCTCTGTGGCAGCCAAAAAAGACCATTTTAGAGTTGGAAGCTTCAGCTCCTGCTGGGCCAATTCTAGCTTCCTTTACAGCCATGTGTCTGTGCAACACAGAGGAGGAATCCTCTGCCTCCTTACACACCATCTCATTATAAGAATTCAAAAGGAATGTGCAGGAGCCCTGGCAACACCACCATGTGTTTCCCAGACTGCAAAATGATCGCCCACACCTGTTAGGGTCCTGGGTGCCATTGGGGCCAGAGATGGGAGGGAAGGGGGAGACCAAGGGTTAATGCCCCCATCTGCCCTCCTGGCAGAGTCCCAAACCTTATGCTAGGCATAGTGCCTGCAATGGCCATGGCAGAGGCCTCATGGCAATGCCTGCCCTGAGCGAGGGCATTAGATCTGGCAAAGGTTTTTTTGGTGGCTAGAGAGAGAGGGCCCCTGGTACTCACCGTTCTCCTGTGACTTCTGGCCGGCTTGCCTCTCTGACCTTGGCCATTTCAGGCTGTGCAGAGGTGATGCAGAGAAATCCTTGCCATGGCTTTTGGCTGGCCTGTCCTCTGAACCCTGGCTGGGCAGAGATGCTGAGGCAGGAAGTTTCCATGACTTCTGGCCAGTTTCCTCACAGATCCCTGGCCTTAAACAGGCTGGGCAGAGGTGATGCGGAGAAATCCTTGCCATGGCTTCTGGCTGGCCTGTCCTCTGAACTCTGGCTAGGCAGAGATGCTGAGGAAGGAAGTTTCCATGACTCCTGGCCAGTTTCCTCACTGATCCCTGGCCTTAACAGGCTGGGCAGAGGTGATGTGGAGAAACAGAGACATGGAGGGGATACCCCTCACTATCTCTTCCCACGGCTCCCATGTGCTGCAATGCTGTTTGCAGAAATCTCCTGTGCTCCCACCATGAAAGGGGGCAGCTTTGGAGGAGAGGGAGAGTCATTGGCAAAGCCAAGACCTTTCTCCAATCCTGGGAGCCCTTGCCATTTTAAGTCTTCTTCATGCTTCCAAGGCTGTAGTAAAGAAGCTGCAGGGCAACAGCAAACACATCCCAAAGGGTCTCCCTCTGAAGCCAGCTCCCTCTGTTGAGCTGGCAGACCCTGAGCTAGGGAAGCCTGGGTTAAGGATGGCCCTTCACCCATGCTCTCAGGGTCCTCTGCCATAGCCACCACCAAGGAAGGGGGGAAAGGCAGGAGAGAGGAGAAGAAGGGAAGGCCAAGAAAACTCTCAAACCGCTTTCGCAGAAAGGAAAAACTTCGCTGGCTCGAAGAGAACATCCTGCTAGGAGCATAGGCAGGAACAAGACTGAGGCTCAGGGGGGCTAGCTCCTCCCTATATAGGGGCCGGTCTTTTGTTTATTGTCCCTGCCTACAGGAGCAAATAGGAGGAGCTAAACCCAGATTACAGGAGGACAGGACCCTCTCTGCTGGGAAATGAGTGCTGTGTGGAGACAGTGGGAGGGCATGTGACCCTGGCATAAACAGCTTTTGCATTTGGGATTGGCTCAAAACTGTAGGCCCCTGCACATAAGCAGTACAGGTTGAATCTCTCTTATCCAAAATCCTGGGGACCAGAAGTGTTTTTGATTTCAGAATTTTTTGGATTTTGGAATATGTGCATATACAGTGTGCCCGCGCTATGTGCGGGTGCATTTTACATGGCTTCCAGCTTACATGGAAGCTGCACGGGGAGAAGAATGGTGCATGTGCCTATGGTGCACATGTGCTGCGCTGCCACATGCATGTGCCCCATTATCTCCTATGGGGCTTGAGCATAGGCTAATTTTCCCTTACGTGGGGGGGGGGGTTCCAGAACAGATCCCCCGCGTAAGGAGAGGGCCCACTGAACCTACCAAAATATTTTGGAAATGGGACCCAAGTATAAATATGAAATTCATTTATGTTTTGTATAACCCTTATACACATAGCCTAAAGATAATTTTATACACAATAGTTTTAATAAGTTTGTGCATGAAACTAAATTTGAATGTACTGAACCATCAGAAAGCAAAGGTGTCACTATCTCAGACACCCATGTGGACAATTTTGGATTTCTGGATAAGGGAAATTCAACCTGTACTAGTTAATATTTGTGACATACTAACAAGTAGCTACAGCCCACTTTCAGGATTTTATGTCATGAAGCAGCTGCATACTGCAACCTATACGTACTAATTTGGATTCAGTTCCACTGAACCCAACAGAAATTATTACTAAGTAGACATTCACAGAATTGCTTTGAAAACTGAGCATGATCAGTATTTATATAATACATTCCATGAGCAATTAAAGCATTTCAGCAATCCTTAGATCAATTATGTGAACCATGGCTTCGTATATCTCAATAAAGCAATTATACAGAAAGAATACAGCTAACTTCTTCAGTTTTAACACCATAATATAAATGGGGAGACTAAGAGAGTATAGGCTTGAACAAAACATTAAAAAATAAAGTGAGACTTGACTAAACTACTCCAGGAACAATGTCAATGCCTTTGACAAGAACTAATTTGTATATCCTTTCTCACGTCAGTAAAAACTCCATAGGTGAATGTAATGTTATTAAAAGAAAGAAATCAAACTAATACTTCACCAAAAGCAAGTACCGTGTGCTACTATGAACATGTGCAAAGCGAAGTATTGCAAAACTCAACATTTTGAAGTTACAATTAGATTCATTACTACATTTTGAAAGATGTGGCCTACACCAGAATACAGAGTTTTTAAAAATGCAATCTATGTAGCAGTGGACTATCCAGCATGAATACACTACCTCAGACATTTTGTCAAACAACCTTTATGTCAAAGGTTTAGAATCCAAAGCATGGACTATACTTTCACACTAACAGGCAAACCATGATGTAAAGTTCCTTGTCAAGCATCTTCTGGAAATGGAAAACCATGGCAATTATGTTTTTTTAATTCAGATATGGTAAACTGGAAACAGTAAAAGACAAAGTGCACAAATCCCTGTGAACATGTGCATGGTCTCTGATTCTGGTTTCCTGGCTGATACTTTTTGTTAACTGAGACTTAACCACAGCTAAAGAGTTCCTTGTACCCAGATTGTTGGGGGCAATTAGCTTACAGTTGTAAACTGCTTAGGCACTGTTAATTCAGTATGAAGCGGTATATAAATGAAGCAGTTTGTTTAACCATTGTTAAGGAACAAATGTTTGGTATGAGGTCTCCAAAAAGTAATTATGCACATGGAATGTATCCGATTTCATTTCTAGTTTTTACATTTTAAATAAAGATACACAGTTATGTTAAGTCCTAACATTTCCATGCCAAATATGATAAAGAAAGATAAAACAGTTATAATACCATTGTAAGCACAGCCAGAAGACCAACAGGAATTGGATCCTGCTTTAGTCGCTCTGCAGCCAGATCTACTAGCAGCATCAACATGTTGTAGATTCCTTCATGGATTTCCGTACCCCATTTATGAACAGCACTTGATGTCAACAGCTATTAAAAAGGACACAATAAATATTAAAATGCTGGCATGAATCAAGAGATATATTTTATTAACCTATGGCACTGAAATATTTTTACAGTTTCCTATTTAACTAAAGTTGACTTTTGAAGTGAAACGTACTTAGAATAACTGGCCACTAGCTTTGGTGTTTCTTCTTACACTTAAGAATACTGCATCCTTAAGCCACACCATATTTGTAAAGACTTTAAATAAATCCCAGGGGAGCAGGGGATATAGGTAGTTTTCCCAGTGAATATGAAACAATCTTCAGTCTTCATTTTTCACTGTCCCAACTCCTAACCTTCTTCCTACCACTTTTAATCAATGACTCAATTTTTTTCTTCTCCATTCGTTATTAGAAATTCTCTTATTAGAAATAACAGCCAATTTTACAAAACACAAACTCCCTATAAATATGCACACTACAAGAAAAGAAGCAAATGCAAATGTTCTTCATGCTATATATCTCAAGAAAATGGAATGGCAGAACAGAATTTGATAAATATCTACAATACCCAAATTGTTATTAATACCATTTTCCATGGGCTGTTATTTGCTTCTATCCAAATACTTAACTGATCTGAATGCTGTATTTCCTGAGACAACTTTCAGAAAGAAACAGACACCATGTGAAGTCATATACCACATCTTATCTATAAGAGTGTACACCTTCTCTCTTTTACCTACCTTTTTAAAAGCTTCAGGCATACATCTGTCCATAAATCTTCTGCAGTTTTCATCAGAATCAGAAAGCCCTTATTGAAAGGGGGAAAGGAAATAATTAAGATTCTACAAACTTCTGGATGCCATAGACTGAATTTCATAGGGCCACCTATGAAGATAGCAGACACAGAAAAACACTAGGGAGTTATACCAATGCAGAGGATGGTTAATCTTGAATTGGACACCCAAAGACCACAGCTTAGACCACTTGGCCATGACACCATTCTGCTTGGTTTTATAAAAAATCCCCCCCCCAAAAAAAAACCCCTAAAATATTTAATTCTTAGAACCACATTGTCATTTTTATTAACAGTGAAACAGAAATTTGATGTTTGAACCATAGGTAACAAAAAAAAAAAAAGTACATGAAATATGAACTGGGATCCTACAGGGGCATACTGCTCATGTAACAGACTGTGAGTGGTTCTTTCTCCACATGTGCACAGTGAAAAGAAGATGGTGACAAAGAAAGCTGCCAGCTCCCAACTGTCTATTTGTCAAATGTCAAGCTTCTGGGGAGCAAGATTGCTCTACAGAGCCAAGGCAGTATGGGACAGGCAGCTCCAATCTTAGCCTATGAATGAAGGCAGCAGTGGACAAAGTGTGGCATTCCAGCTGCTATTGGATTGTAACTCACATCAATCTTCATCAAAATAATTAATGAGGTCTAATGGAAGATCGAGTCCAACAATAACTAGAGGGTTACACAATGCCTAACCTTGATATCCAGTAACTTTGCAGCAAACTTGAGACTATTCGTAACAGAAACAGGTTAGCGAGTGCTTCATGATAAGTAACTGACATGGTGCTCTCATTTCATGTTTTTGAGTGTGTTTTTGGCAATCTAAAATCTTGCAGCATCACAGAGAAGGAATCATTACATAATGCACAATGCTACAACTCAAAAGAATATAGGTAAGGGACAACATGAACTAACTATATTTATAGAACTCAGCCTGTGCTGTAAACAATGTAGTGTAAACAATATATGGTACACTCAGCCAGCATCCAACAGAATTACTGTCCAACTGGAAACTCAGTGCATACTGTGTGGTTCACTGATCTTGCACAGCATGTAAAAACCAGATAAAAGAACAAATGTCTGTGCAGACAGATCATATAATTATTTATAAGGCTTGGTGTAATGCAATTCAGATAGCCATATGATATATTATACTGACATTTTTTCCAGCTGCCATGAGGTACCAATACTGTCTAAACAATGAAAGGTTTAACTACAGAAACAAGAAGACCAAAGGGGAACACTCCTGTACTACACTTAAAAGTACTCTTCACACTTGTATTTTTAAGACTATCACTCTCAAGCTTTTTATTTGTGCTGCCCACAACTTATTCCATATTCCAGGGCCTCACTTTATAGGAAAATAATTTGTTTATACCCGTAATTGTTATTTTCTGAGAATATGCCTCTTGAGTATACACATTTGTTTTCCTTGCTCCTTAGCAACTACAGCCTGTGCCAATACCCACTAGATTACCTGCACATGCCAATTGTACTGTACACTTGAGCTGAAAGGATAACTCTCATCAGGCCTGAACATGATCAATGCTTTACCATTCTTGGCAGATTTTTATGCAGTTGGAGCAATGATTCTTTTCTGCAATACAGGTGTGCATTCATTTCCTCCGCACACCTCTTTCATTTCTACTCCAAACAGACCTCAGCAATTAAAACAGGTAAATGGCAAGATAATTCTCTTGTGAATAAAGAAACGAATATGTGAAATGAACTTTTCATTTGCTTTCTAGCACTTTGAAGCAGTCTCCACACAAATTTGGTCCAAACAAAGGGAACAGGGAAGGGAGAGAAGTACAGGGCAAATGGAATCATTCTCACACAGGTCAGAGCTTACTAGCACTATTTATTTATTTAATTAATTTCCTATCCCACCTTTCTCCTCAGAGGGACCCAAGGCTGCTCACAGATAAAACATTTAAAATTGCAATAAAATGTTAAACAATTAAAACGTCTATATCCAATATAAAACCACATAAAATATACAAGTTAAAAACAGACTAAAAATTCACCTGCTCCAAAAAACCACCTTGCTATGCATTATGTACAGAATGCCTTCCTGCATAAAAATGTTTTTACTTGCTGGCGAAAGGCCAGCAGGGAGAGGGCAGTGTAGCCTCCTGAGGAAGGGCATTCCAGAGGGTGGGAGCAGACACCGAGAAGGCTCTCTCTCGTGTCCTCACTAGGTGAGTCTGTGATCTTGGTGGGACTGAGGGATAGGCTCATCCTGCAGATCTAAGGGCTCTTGCAGGTTTGTATGGGGAGATACAGTCTCTCAAAAAGTCTTCACCCAAGCCATTTAAAAAAAAACAAAGTTCACACATCCTTTGACAACAATGATATTGTTTTTGTGAAGACAAAGAAAAAGGTGTATACGCTGGTGTGAGTTGGAGGTAGTTTGAGTCTATCTGGCTCCCTCACCCTGTATCAGGTAGAAATAAGTAAGAATTCCTTCATGTCTCTCAGAATGCTAATACAACTGCAAAGATAGCAGGATCAAGCTAGATGAATGACGTGAGCTTTGTTTACAGTTCTATCAATGCTCCTGGAAGGTATCTTCAGACTGAGCCAGAGAAGAAACATATGCCTCCTGCAACTGTGGTTTAAAAATATCAATTATTAGCGTTCAGGAGTTGGGTTGAATGGTGAGATACAGCACACAGGCAAGTAGCTTCAGGCTTGGGGTGTAATTTAGCCCTGGGACCCAAAGAAGCTGACTAACTTGCCCACCTTATTTAAAATAACAGAAATAGTGCAAATAGCAAAAAATACTGCTTGAGAATAACATTCAGAACAGCAAGTGAATTTTACTGCTAAAATAACCAGTAACCTCATTAGTAATAAAATTATTACATTAAAAGTAATGACATTAAATATGTAATTTCAAACTTTGCTACATACACTGTACTTATACCTTCACTTTACACAGTTACAATTTTCATGTTGCAGACTAGCACTGTTTCTGTTCTAGACTAGCACTGCTAATTCCACATAGCACGTAATTAAATTATTTTATAGAAAAATACATCAAAATGTATATAACACATAAGAAGGTTAATGATTTGTTTCAAGTTAAAGCTGCTACCAGCATAGAAAAATTGAGAAAATAAGCCAGCAACTATTTTAGTAGCATGTTTTAAAAAATACTCTTCTATTAGCAATATGTCAAGTTAATGTTATCATTAGTATTAACAGAAAACAGCATTTAATGCTTCAACTTGAAATGCTTTTGCTGACTTACCTAGCCTTGCAAGATAGGTAGATGCAATTAAACATTTGCCAAGAGATTCTTCTCGTTTATATGGGATTGACCAATGGTCTGTTAATACTCTGCTCTCCAGTTCATAAAGATTAGTTGTAGGAAACTCAATGCTTTCTCCGGAGCAGTTCCCATTTTCATCATTTTTCTGCTGAAAGAAAAATTATATATGAAGTCCTCTTTAGCTGTTCTAGTTATTAGCTATTATAAGAGGCAATGCACCATGCCTATACTTTCTAAGTACAAGTAAAAATGAACATTTTTAACCAAAAATAAATTTGGTCTCTCTTCCTACCATTTTCACACCCAAAAGAAAAATACCAGAATGCCAAAAACCGCAGGGACAACAGATGTTGAATCTAGTATGGCAAATAACTTATACATACCGAGATAGGACAAATGAACCATCATCAATATTTACCCATGATTTCCAGAGCAAACTGGTAGGGACCCCAATAACTCACGTTTTGTCCTAATTAAGGTTGGGAGGTTTCAACCATCTATTTTTCCAGCTGACAAAAAGTCTGACCACCTTGGGTCTCTAAAGGCATTCAATTCAGCTCAAAGCAATGAAACTATGAAGTATTCCACTATGTACAATGCTGAGTGATAAGTGCTTGCCATTGTTCAGCTTAAGATTTAGCCTTTTTAAAAGGTGCCAACAGGATGCAAAGTGGTGCCAAGCATGGTCTCAACAATAAAACACCCATAGACATAGCTACTAGAAAAAGACCAAAACCATGACTCACTGCACATTGGCTAGCCAGTTATTTAACAAGCTATTTTTGATTGCTGTTGAGTACTTGGACAAGATTCAAAATCTGCAAGCTAGCAATCATGGGTTCTGTTTTCCCAGCACCCATCTACTGGCTCGTTTACTGCTTTTATTTCATGGTCTCAAAGTACCAGCTCTGTGTTTTAAAAGTGCACATTTATAAATTTATGTTTCCTGTCTCTGAGAATGAACATTAAGAAGAATAAAACAGGAAACTATTATCTTGCAAAGAAACAATAATAAAATGACAAATTGTATAATTAAAAAAATACAGTCTTCCCATTACACTGGAGCACTAAAAATGTCATTATGATTGCAGAACTTAATCTGAGTGTCAAGTAGAATGGTATGAGAAACAGATAAGAACAGTATGAATCTTACAAGGAACAGAATAGCTAAAAGCTCAAATTCTTGCTCTATTGTTTTTTGTTTTGTTTTTTAAAGTCCAGACTCCTTCAAGGAGTAGACTTCACTACTTCTGAACAGTATTGTTTGTGACTTACTAGAGTAGGGCTTAGTGCACATTTTTTAAATGTGTCTAGTTTATTTTATTTGACTTGCATCTTTCTTCCAATATAGAACCCATACAGTTTAGATTAAAACCAAATGGAACTATCACAATATATAACATTTTAAAAATGCAGTCCTATTCAAAATAATGTAAAAACATTAAAAAACATATTCAAGACACAATAAAGATAGAAGTCCAGCATATCCTCTTTAAAAAAACCCTTTTGTGCAATTTGCTGATGGGTTATTAGTGCCATTTCTAAATCGCTGGGGATGGGGGGAAAGGACTCTGGGGCAACCTCACACCGTGGCCCCCGATCTGGCCTTTGGAAGGCGCAAAAAGCGGCTTCTTTCTGCGCCCTCCAAAGGGTGCCAAAGCCATGGCAGTGCAGGTGTATGGCGCCCCTTTGGCGCTGTGTCATCTGAACGCAGTACCGGAGCCATGCCATGATGCTGCACAGTCTGGAGCGGTGCGCAGCATCATGGTGCCCTGGGTGTGGAGTCAGGGCATGCGTTGTCAGGATGCTGGGCCCCGACTCTGCCCACAGGCCGACGTTTTGGGCCGGTCAGTAAAGGGCCTTGGTGACATGAGACACTGCCGATGGGCTTGCAAGGCAGGCAATGTCAGTATCCCCCACTGCACTCAAAGATGTAGGAGGAGAGGGTGACAGCAACAGAAGCTACTGTGCTTCTACCACCACCAGCAGCTAGCTCTGTAACCTGGTTGTTTTCTGAATATTTGGCTCGGGGTCTTCAAAACCTGGCTCTGAATTCCTGGGCTGGTGCTCTTGCCATCTTCCATGGGGGGGGGGCACATCTGTGCCACTGCAGCCTTATCATTCTTTTCTTGCCTAAGTTGTGCGCAGCCATCAAACTGGCAAACAAACAGGCAGGTGAGCAAGTGGTGAAGGCCTATGTTGTGACAGCAAGCAGGCACATCCCCCTGCAGGAGGCTAATCCCGCTCCAAACCAGAAAGAAGAAATGAGGGTAGGAAGAAGACTTTACTGAAAACTGAGACCCACTCTTACTCTGTTTGTTATATTTTAGTCTGCAATAAAGTAAGTGTATATGTGACAGATTTACTGGGTAGACTTGGTTTCCTGATAATCAATCACGGTTTGGGCTGACTGCGTGAGAGAGGCTGCAGGAGGAGTAGATATAAAAGGCAGGAGTGAGTAACTATGACTTCGGTTGAGGGGAAGTTTAAGAGAGTTGAAAGGAGTTGAGAAAGGGATACTGACTGGGAGAGAAAGTGTATTGGAGATTGTAAAGAGGAAACTGAAACACCTGTAACTGTTATATTGATGTAACCATACCATGTTTGAACTATTTTGCCTGAGCTACATTCTTATTAAATTTTATTCAATAAAGACAATGTTTATTTGTTATAACAGAAACCTCTGCCTGAGTGAATTCTAGGTAGAGACAAACATATTAAATTTATAAGAGGAAGACACTTGGGACCCTAGTCCTTATACATTTTGGGAAAGTGTACAAAGGTGGACATTGAGTAGGTGTCATTGACGAGGGGCCTTCTATAAGATGGAGGTAAAAGGTAACCTCAAGACATAGAAAGCAGATTGCGTCACAGTATGTTATTTAAAAAAATACTTTAGAACAGGGTTTCCCAACCTTTTTGACTCACGGAGCCCTTTTTAGAATCAATTTCTATGGTGGAACCCCTAAGAGGCCTACCTTATGTCTTACAGGTTTAGGAGTAGTGTAACTTTCTATTTCTTATTCTTTAATTTCATTCAATTTTTATTTCTTCCATTTTCCTGGAGCGGCCACAGAGCACCTGGGAAGTGCATATGAAGCCCTAAGGGCTTTTCAGAGCACAAGTGGGGAACTGCTGCTTTGGAAGATTAAGACAGAAAAAAAGAAAACAAAAAACAAGAATGTAGCCCTCAAGGCCCTGATCCACCTGAAGAGAAGACTTTGACCTAGCTGTAGAATTCTCTAGTCAGTTTTATATACTGAGTAAACAAGAAAAAGTAACCATGGCTAACAAGGAAAGAAAGAAAGAGTTAACATTTAAATGAGGAACTGTAGTTTGATGTTGAACTTCATTCTCAGACCTACCCCTCCAGCCTTTGGTTCAAATAAGTACAAATAAAAGCTGGAAGAAAAGATGAAGATCTTCCCAGGCTTTTTCTTATAAAAGACTACTGTTCTTAATCCAAAAGCATTTAAAATGCTTTATCTGGAATTAACTTCTAACACTGACATTTTTTGTTTAGCTCTATTCTCCGCTGACTTTCACTTCCTTATTAAGCAGCTGTCACTGAATAGAACTTCTGACTGGGAAGATGACCAGAAAATGTCTCTACTGAACATTATCTGAAAGAAACTTCCTGCCCAGCTGAGCTGCTGTTTGTTCCATGTATAATAGCCCTCCACTATCACCAACGATAAACATTTCTATCACACCAAGTGTTAATCTTCGTGTGGAGCTTAGTTCAGTGAACAGAAAACTACTTCTCATGGGATTTAGAAATCCTCTGAACTACCAGCTAATGAAACCAGTAGGTTAGCTACTGGTAATGTTTTTCTAGCTATATATTTCTAGCATAACACTTCTTAACAGTGGCAATACTACCTGTTGTATTTTGCAAAATGCTAAGGAAAAGGTTCAGAATCCAGAAACATCTTCCACTTTGAAAAACCAAGCTACTGAGAGTTGGGCAAGTACAATTCAATTTTGGCCAAATATATTACCATCAAAATAACAACAAGAAACACACACCAAAAGCCAGAAGAAATCCCTGTCAAAATACTGATGAAATTATTCTGTACACATAATTCATATGGCTGCCATACTGTGGATACTTACACAAAATCCTTCACATGCCCCTAACACAACCCTTTCACCAGTAGGTTCCTAAAAACGCCTCCTTAGAAGATCAACAGAACATGGGTGTAAACACACAAAACACACACAAGAATAAGAGATTAGGAGAGCATCAGAAATATAAAATCACCAGGTAAAACAGTAAACACTAAACACCTTAAATGACATGGGCACAAAAAAAGTTATTTGCTGGACAATGAAAAAGATATTGGTGGTGGACAAATCTTATATTCTGTGTGTCTGCCTCACACCAATACAAGTATCAAAACTATTATGGTACTTTCCTGGTGCAAAGGTCATAGTGGCAGCTGGTGGCTCTCAATTCAATGGGTGGTGAAAAAGCTCATGGTTTTACAGTACTGTATTCTGACATTTGAAGGAGCTATCCAAAGTGCTGAAACTATTTGTGGGTTACACAGTTCCACATCTTGGGAAGTTAAAGTTTTGACTCAATCTCATTCACCATCCCATAATGCAGGAGTCAACAGCTTCTGCTGGTTAAACTCCCAGATTTGGTACAAACACCCTCCTATTTTTTTCATGGCACAGAACATTATGCAGAGAAAACATTACATATACGTTATGCATTCAATGGCCTGTTACAGACTGCCAAAATAAAGCTGCTTAGGGTCTCTTTGGAGGTATGCTATTTAAATGATGCATGGGTCCTAAGAGTCCAGAGGTCGCACCAAAGCCACACTCCATTCCTAAGCACCAGAGTGCAGCTTTTAGTGCAGCTTCTGGATACTTAGGATGCATGCATCATTTAAATAGCATACCTCCAAAGAGACCCGAAGCAGCTTTATTTTGGCAGTCTGTAACAGGCCAATATGTAACAGATTTTTAAAAATCACTTTTGTCTGCATATATTAATTCCACGTTTTCAAACTTAAGGCCCTCAAACCTGACAAACATTTCCAAATTAACCTACCTGGTTTTTCAGTATGAAACAAAACGATGCAAACTGAATACAGTACTAGCAACTGTTGTCAGCTTCCATGAATAACCACACTAAAAGTAAAGCAGCGCTCATAGGGGACTCCTGTTTGGCTCCTTATCTGTTGGCCCGCCCTATAGGGTCCTACAGGACTCTGGCTCCCTGGCTCCCCCATGCCATTTAACATATACAGGGGTAAAAGGTTATCTGGAGGTTTGCAGTCATCAGTATGCTGATGAGACTGAGCTCTACTACTCCTTTGCACCTAATCCCAAGAAAGCTAAACCAGAGCCTGGTAGCCATAATGAACTGGATGAGGACAAACGATTGAAGCTTACCATATATATTCGACTATAAGTCAAGAAATTTTTGCCCCAAAATAGACTCCAGAATCCTGGGTAGACTTATGTACAGGGCAATAGGTCTTTCAACCAAGCCTCTCCACAGCCGGGCTGCCTCCGCAAGGAGCAGCCCAGTTGGAGAGAGCCTGGGAAGGGCGAGCGATTGTCCCCTCAGCCTCTCCCTGGTTAGGCTTCCTCCGCAGGGAAACGCCCAGGCAGGGAAAGGTTTCCAAGGGCGTTCGTTTGTCCTGGAGTCGCTCCCTCTCTGGGCTACCTCCGCGGGGGGAAAGTCCAGGCAGGGAAAGGTTTCCAAGGGCGAGCTCTCACCCTGAAGTCTCTCCCTCTCTGGGCTGCCTCCGCAGAGAAAGCAAAGGCAAGGAAAGGCTTGCAAGGGTGAGCTCTCGCCCTGGAGTCTTTCCCTCTCTAGGCTGCCTCCACGGGGGAAAGCCCAGGCAGGGAAAGGCTTGCAAGGGCGCACGTTCGTCCTGGAGTGTCTCCCTCTTTGGGCTGCTTCCGCAGAGAAAGCCCAGGGAGGGAAAGAATTGCAAGGGTGCGCATTCACCCTGGAGTCTCTTCCTCTCTGGGCTGACTCCACAGAGAAAGCCCAGGCAGGGAAAGGATTGCAAGGGCGCACGTTTGTCCTGGAGTGTCTCCCTCTCTGGGCTGCCTCCGCAGAGAAAGCCCAGGCAGGGAAAGAATTGCAAGGGTGTGTGTTCACCCTGGAGTCTCTTCCTCTCTGGGCTGACTCCACAGAGAAAGCCCAGGCAGGGAAAGGCTTGCAAGGGTGAGCTCTCATCCTAGAGTCTCTCTCTCTCTGGGCTGCCTCCGCGGGGGGAACCCTAGCTGGGGACAGGCTTCCAAGGGTGAGCGATTGCCAGCAGTCTCTCTCCAGCTGGGCTGCCCCCTTATGTCCGACCCTTGACATATCCACGAGTAATATAAATACCCACATTTTTGGCCACAAAAGTTGACCTCGACTTATACACGAGGTCGATTTATAGACGAGTATATACGGTAATCCAGATAAGACAGATGTGCTCCTCGTCGATTAAAAAGCATATCAGGGAATAGGGATTCAGTCTGTGTTTGATGAGGTTTCACTCCCCCAAAGATCAAGGTTCACAGCTTAAGTGTACTCCTAGATTCGGCCCTAACCCTGGATGCTCAGGTTTTTGTGGTGGCCAGGAGTGCAGCTGCACTTATTTCTTGGAAGATGTGACTTGGACACAATGACACATCCCAAATGGATTATTACAATGCAGTCTATATGGGTCTGCCTTTGAAGAGTGTGGTCTTCAGTACGGAGTAGGAATATCAGTAAGCGAAGGTAACTAGTACCACCGCACTGTCGTGGACGGATCATTTCCTGGTCAAGGCTGAACTAAGAGCCACAGTCCGCCCTGTTGGGGCTGGAGGACCCATTAGAATGGACTGCCCTCAAAGGTTAATGGAACCAACTGGATTCCAGAAAGTCTTAGAGGGTTCTTGGTTGGTAATGCCGGTGATTCTGTTGAAGCCTTGGTTAATACCTGGATCACTGATCTCGCCAAGGCTATTGACACAATTGCTCCCAAGCGTACTTTCCAACCCACTTCTAATCGCAAATCACAATACATTGAAGATCTGAGGAAAATGAAGCGGGTTGGACAACAACTAGAGCACAACTGGTGCGACACTCGACTCTTATCTGACAGAACTCGTCATAGGAAATTTCTTTGTTCCTATAGAGAGGCAATACAGGCAGTACAGATATCTTTCTCCTCTGTACGTATTGCATCTGTGGAGTCCTGTCCAGTAGAGCTATTTAGGGTGGTAAGGGACCTGACACAGGTTCCATCTGTGCAGAACCCTTTATTTAACCCAACAACTGCCTGCTGTAACATTTTTAACAACTACTTCGAAGATAAAATCTCTCAGATGATCTCCGATCTGGACGCTGGGATTGCAATAGAATCGACTGATGAGGTGTCCAGTGAACCCGTTATTGAGGTTAAACTAGATCGGTTTGAGTTCGTGAAAACTGATGACGTGGACAAGATCCTTGGAAATGTGACATGTCCCCTTGATCTCTGCCCATCATGGCTGGCCGTCCACGGGAGTGATGCCTTGATGGCATTTCTTAAAGATGTCATCAATGCATCCCTTAGGGAAGGTTGTGTTCCAAATTGCTTAAAGGAGGCGGTTGTTAGACTGCTCCCGAAAAAACCTTCCCTGGACCCCCTGGATATGAAGAACTGTATCCCATCTTCCATTTTTCAGCAAGGTGATCAAGAGGGCTGTCGCCCTTCAACCCCAAGTCATCTTGGATGAAATCAATTATCTAGACCCATTTCAAACCGGCTTCAGGACAGGATATGGGGTGGAGACTGCCATGGTTGCTCTGGCTGATGATCCTTACCTAGGCATTGACAGAGGAAGCATGACACTGTTGGTGCTTCTAGACCTCTCAGCAGCCTTCGATACAATAGATCAGTGGTGGCGAATCTATGGCACATGTGCCAAAGGTGGCACTCAAAGCCCTCTTTGTGGGCACATGTGCCATCACCCCAGCAGTTTCTCAGAGTTGATTACAAGAAAGCCAGAGGGCTGTGGCACTTTGTGATAAATAAGTGGGTTTGGGGTTGCATTTTCTGCACTCAGTTTCTAAAAGGTTTGCCATCACTGCAATAGATCGTGACATCCACTTGGAATGCCTGGGAGAGTTAGGAATTAGTGGCACTGCAGTCCAGTGGTTCCGGCCTTCCTCTCGGGTAGATTCCAGAGGGTGATGCTTGGTGACAGTTGCTCCTTGAAAACAGAGCTTAAATGTGGTGTCCCTCACGGCGCCATTCTGTCCCTGATGCTATTCAACATTTATATGAAGCCGCTAGGAGAAATCATTCACAGACATGGGGCAGGATGTTATCAGTACACTGATGACACCCAAATATACTTCTCCATATCCCGATCAGCTCTACATAGGGCTATCTTTGTACCTAGTCCGGAAACTTCAACTACTGCAAAATATGGCATCCAGGCTGGTCGCTGGTAAAACTAGGAGTGACAGAATAACACCTGTTTGAAAATCTCTTCACTGGCTGCCTATTAGTTTCCAGGCACAGTACAAGGTGTTGGTTATAACCATCAAAGCCCTACATGGCTTGGGTCCAACCTATTTGAGGGATCGCCTGCTCCTATATAATCTGCCCCACACCCTCAGGTCCTCTGGTAGGAATTTATTGCAGCCTTTAAAAACCAGACTAATTGCTACCTCCCAGAGGGCCTTTTCTGCAATTGCTCCCAGACTATGGAACGGCCTGCTGTCAAATTGCCAGCTTAGACAGCTTTAAAAAAGCTGTCAAGACGGATCTCTTCTGGCAGGCCTTTCCTAAATAAAAGTGTCCGGCCGTAGAATTATTGCCCCTCACATCATGTATTAGTCCACTGCTCTGTCCTTGCTAAATAAAAGTTTTATTTATTATTATTATTTTAAAGAGTTGCAGCCAGATTGCTAATAGGTACTACTTATAGATAGCATAAAACTCTCTCGTTGCCGCAGCTATACTGCTGGGTTCTTTTCTGGGCACAATTCAAAGTGCTGGTTTTGATATACAAAGTCCTATACAGCTCAGGCCCAGGCTACCAGAAGAACCACGTTCTTTCCATATGAGACTGCCCAAGCTTCAAGATATGCAGGGGAGGCCCTTCTCTCTATTTCACAGCCTTCGCAGGCATAGCTGTTGGAAATGTAGGAGAAGACCTCCTCTGTGATTGTTTCCATGCTTGGAACTTCCTCCTTAGGGATGTCAGGAAGGCTCCTTCTTTGTTTTTCTTTTGGCAGCAGGTTAAGACCTTTCTTTTCCAGCAAGCCGTTGGAAACTGATCTTAACCACAAAAGAAAAGAAAAAAGAAAAAAAAGAAAGTTGGGGGGGGGGCTTTTATGGTGCTGTACTGTTTTAAAATCTGTTTTAAAGTAAAATTTTAACTGGTTTTAAATATTTTGTGCTTTTAAATATTGTTTTATTTTGCATATTTTTATACAAAATTTTGTGTATTTTTAAAACTACAGTAAGCCCTCCTTATCCATGGATTTTTAATCCACGGATTCAACCATCCACGGCTTGAAAATATATTTTAAAAATATAAATTACAAATAGCAAACCTTGATTTTCCATTTTATATAGGGGACACCATTTTGCTATGCCACTGTATATAATGGGACTTGGAACATCCACGGATTTTGTTATCCACGGAGGGTCCGGGAACCAAACCCCAGCAGATACCAAGGACCAATGTTTTATTGCATTATCTGCCTTTTGTAAGCTGCCATGAGTCTCAGCCTAGATTAGAAAGGTTGAATCTAAATAAAGCGATTGATGGAAGGAAATGGTGCCTTCCAGGGACTTTGGACTAGTTTCCATAAACCTCAACCTTTATTCAGGTTGGTAAAAACTAAGGGGAACTGCACTGCAAAATGCCTGGATGACCTCAAGTTGGGATTTATTTGAGATCACTATGAAATCACACTTAAGAATAAAATTTCATCTATTTTTTCTGACACTATACATTAAAACATTAAATTAATCAGAAAATTCAAATTATGAGCAATTTGCATTATGAAGCAAGCAGTTGCCAAGTCAAACATAGCTTCTTGAATGTTGTGAAATGTTGCCTAGGGGTGACAAATATAAAAACTGGAGGCTTATCTGTAAAAGGTCAGTCAGAAATAGAGTTTGGCCTGTTACAGACTGCCAAAATAAAGCTGCTTCAGGTCTCTTTGGAGGTATGCTATTTAAATGATGCATGGGTCCTAAGAGTCCGGAGGTCGTGCCAAAGCCACACTCCATTCCTAAGCACTGGAGTGCAGCTTTGGTGCAGCTTCCGGATTCTTAGGGTGCATGCATCATTTAAACAGCATACCTCCAAAGAGACCCCAAGCAGCTTTATTTTGGTAGTCTGTAACAGGCCTTTGAGTCAGTTAGAAAGCATGGAATTTGTAAGATCTGAATAGGGTTTTGGGTGCTGAGATTGATGAAGGGGTAATGGTCATCTTAAGCCCAAGGGTGTGGGGCCAACTTGCGTCGGGGTCCAGTGACAGTATTAATATTTCAATTCAAGAGTAAATGGATCAAGGAATATGAAAATCTAGTTTAAAACATAAACTCTCTAGTTCAGAAAGATGTCTGGGCACAATTCAAAGTGCTGGTTTTGAAAATCTCTTCACTGGCTGCCTATTAGTTTCCAGGCACATGGTTATCTCAAAACAGCAGACAATAGGAGCTCCCAAACCCTTTCCCAGGTCAAATTTAAATCTTAGCCTGAGAGGTATTTGGCAGAATTCACTCCACTGAGAGACTAATTCCACCAAAGACATTGTGTGTGTGTGTGTGTGGGGGGGGGGGGATGAAAGCCAACATTCAACAGGGCCTTTCTTGCTCCAAGTTCACGTGTCCCATTCATCCCAATTTTCTAAGGAAGAAGCCCCCAGCTCTACTATTTTTGTAGACAATGTGAGCCACACGGAAGAGGGAGGAAAAGAGTCTTGCTCATCACTTGCTAAAACACCCAGTTTCTTTATTTTCAAAGAAGGGTAATAATCTCCTGTGTGATAAGGGTATTTTGAAGATATAGAAGTTTTTTTAAAAAAACACTCAGCATTCTAAAAGCACTATATCTTAAATTATTAATAGCTCTACAAGGATTAAGCATTAATAAAGTGATTTAGAATGTGTTGTGAATGATGCAATGCTCTTAAATAAAAAGCTTGCATGAACAGAGCAATTTCACATACATGAATACACAAAGGATACAGCACAAGATTAGGGTGGGGGATACAGTACTATAAAGTCTTCAGCTTTCTAGGCTGTAAACACTGGAAGGGTTAAAAGCAAAATATTTAGGTCAAAACAGGCAATCTGTAGAGTGTGGCATATATAAGCACTTGTACTAGAATCTGTGCTGGATCAACAACTGCCTATGCTTCTTTTGTTTTGTTGTTATGTGCCTTCAAGTCATTTACAACTTACGGCGACTCTAAGGGGTTTTCATGGTAAGATTTGTTTAGAGGAGGTTTGTCATTGCCTTCCCAGAGGCTGGGAGCATGTGACTTGCCCAAGGTCATCCAGTGGGTTTCATGGCTGAGCTGGGAATCAAACCCTGGACTTCAGAGTTGTAGTCTAACACTCAAACCACTACATCACACTGGCTATGTTTCTTACAACAGGAAAAATAGGACTGACCTTAATTTAGGGTATGCTTTTGTATCATTGTTCACATATGTACACACATATATTCCTACATGCCAGTCCAATGAAAAAAATCAAACATTTCCAGTGCTCTACTTCAACATAAGGGTGAAATTGGCTCACCAACAAATATTAACAATATTAACACCTTAGAAAATCTTATTAATATAACAGTCCACATACATGAAACTTCACCAAAGTAAAAGAACATTGCTAGGGACATTATGAGGCAGGGTTTAGGAAGCTATATCCAACAAGGGTTTCTGAGGGCAAAGGGTGGGCTGCACAAGAGGTAGGATAGATAGAACTGTTTTTAGTAACAGTGCTTGCATTTATGTTGTTTCCGAGTAAGGTGAACATGAAAAAACCTCACTTCCCTGTTGATCACAGATACTTTTCAACTCACTGTAGACACAAAATTGCCTCCTTGTCAAAAGGCTTTTGATTAGCTCAACAGGATAATCGCATATCCTGATCTGATATATCCAAGGAGAGGTTAATGTGATTAGATTCTTGGTCACAGAAGCATAAGTGATGACAAGGAGGCCAAACAGAAAGCCCAGAAAGAAGACAACAAAGATTAGCCATCTAAAAGCATGTGGATTTGTTAAATTGCACTTAAGACCCTGAAAAATCCATCACAATACTCTCTCTCCAAATTGTCCACCAAAAATAAGCAACCAAGCTTAGAATCAACACAGCTTTCCCTAATTTTATTTTACAAGGAAGCAATGAATAGTTTTAACAATTTTCATTCTGAAAATTTCAGCTACAGCTTTCAAAGACTATTCAGTTTGGGATTTATTTTACACAGAACATGCAATTTTTGTACAGAAAACATTTTCTATGAAGAAAACTAGATTTTTTTTTACTTAGAAAATAATATTTCTGCAAAGAAATAGATGTATCTGGCACAGAAAATGCTGTTTTATGTGAATTTTGAGCAAAGTACATCCTGAAGTAGTATTCTTCTCATTGCGGTTTCCTGACACTTGAGAAAGACATTTTCAATCATTTGTCAAATATTCTTTCCATCTCTACAACAGTCAGAGCTCCCTAAGATTTTGAGAGGCCCACAACAAATTCAGCACCCAAAAGAGTATGATCATGTACACTGCATAAATCCTAGATGGTCTCCAAAGTTGGTGTCACACAGGTGGGACAGGAGGAAGTCCTTACATTGTGATAGAGGTGGAGATCAGGGAAAGTAGTCTTTATAACTGCTGTGAGCACCATAGAAATCTTCACATATGTAGGTTAAAGGGTACAAATTCTCTATATGGTGGGCACAGTAGTGCAAATGCCTAAGAGTTGCCTCACAATTGATGGTAATGGTGGGATTACCTGAGTGGAAAATCTAGCAAGTGGATAAAGTAAGGTAATGGGTAAAACCCTCACATAAAGGCTCAAAGCCAGACACAGAAAGACAGGATAAAACCAAGGGATTTAGAGCCTAAGTTCAGGAAAGGAAAGGAAAGGAAAGGAAAGGAAAGGAAAGGGGGCTTCAGAGGCTCCTGGCTACTTGAGTGCTGTTGCTATTGTGTGCCTTCAAGTCATTTCCAATTTATGGTGACCCTAATGCAGACCCATCACAGGATTTTCTTGGCAAGATTTGTTCAGAGGAGTTTCCCTTTTGCTGTCCTCAGAAACTAAGAGTGTGACTTGTTCAAGGTCATCCAGTGAAAATTAAAAGTTAGATGACTGAATATTTCAAAAACCATGCTTCTGAGACACAATTATCTGGAACAAAAGAGATATCACGAGGTATGCTCAGATGGTACATTAATTTACTAGTCTATCTTAGGAAATAGACACTTCAGAATTAGCCCTTACTTCTTGCCAAGGCTCTATACTGGCCAATTTAAAACATACTGCCTGACAGGGGTAGCAAATGGATAGTTAGAAAGAAACCTATATGTATCCTGAGCATCACATACAATGGCAGACCAACTCCTTTGATTAGGTTACAGCAGAGCACACATGTCAAGCAATAGTATCAATATCCTCTTGCTTTTAACAGCCATTAATCCCTTGTCCATTCATCCTTTCTCAGAGCAATAATGCAAAAAAACTGACAAGAGTTTTAAAAACCCCACAGAGCCAATGTTTAGTTTAATTTAATTTACACCCTTTGCTCACAAGAAGGAACTCACAATGGCTGAACTTCTCATTGCATAATCTTCCCTTGCATAACCGCTAGACAGAAGTAGTAACAGGAAAGTGTAAAGACTGCCTGTTCTCTTACAGGAAAACATTCAGGCATCTATATATTCCACATAATTTTGGAAGAGCAAATAGCATCTTCAAGATGCTAGAGTATGACTGGAAAGTGTCACAAGGAGGGAAAGAAATTCTCTTTTCCCACACCTCCATATCCAATACTATGGCATTCATGACTGCTTGTCCCCTCCCCCCTTGATACTTGCTGATCCAGTTCCAGATTTCCTATGTAGCTTGACCCTTGAACCACACGCTGAAAAGTGGGCAAGGATGTTATATCACATATATGATACCAATAATTGGTAGCTGAAGAGGAGAAAGCAAAGCAAAGCCACTACTATGCAAGACTTGGTGAAGGACAGAAAGTAAAAAATGTATGTCTATGGTGGCAGTTAGTAGGGATATGGATTTGTTATGCAAGCTTTTTGTTGATTCTTATGATAATTAAAGTTAATAGTATAATAAAACATGACACTACCATGTTTAGAGTATTTCCAGATAGTACTAATTTGATTTTTAGCATTTCTACCTAAGAGATCAGGGAACAAACCTGCATAATAATTGGGAGAGCCACTCTGCTAGAGTACCTACATATAGGGACTGTCAAGGAGGCCAAAAAAAAGTGTGGAGCACTGTGCCAGCTTTTGTTGCTATAGTGGAGAGTAACAGCTTTGGCCAATGTATAGTGAAGTATCACCCAAAGAAGCCACCATTGTTTATCTTGCAGCTCAGTGCAGCAGGGAGCAAGATGGGTTTGGCTGACAGTCTGCAGAGACATGCATAATGTTTCCACCAAGGAAGCCCCTACCGTCCTTTCCTATCCCAGCACATATTAAATTTAGGGGAAATTGTTGTCTAGTTATTACCATATATTAGTTGTTGTAATACGGCCAAGTAGAATAAATTTTTGATGCAAAAAACAAAAAAATCCAAACATCTTCACTTATATACCACTTCATACCGAACTAGCAGTGTCTAATTGGTTTACAACTGTAAGCTAATTGCTCACAAAAACCTGGGTACTCATTTTAGCAACCTTGGAAGGATGCAAGCCTGAGTCGAACTTGAACCCTGGCCAGTACTGAACTCACAACCTTCTGGTTTTGAGTGAGTGGCTGCAGTACAGGCATTTAACCACTCCACCACCAGGCAAAGTATTTGATGAGGTTTGGAAAGAGTATGTGGGAATATGTGACATCCTTCTTTGCCCATGCGTACACATAGTATGATATATAGCTCATTCATAGGCCTGTTACAGACTGCCAAAATAAAGCTGCTTTGGGTCTCTTTGGAGGTATGCTATTTAAATGATGCATGCATCCTAAGAATCCGGAAGCTGCACCAAAGCTGCACTCCGGTGCTTAGGAATGGAGTGTGGCTTTGGTGCGACCTGCGGACTCTTAGGACCCATGCATCATTTAAATAGCATACCTCGGACCTAAGCAGCATTATTTTGGCATCTGTAACAGGCCATAGATTATCTATGTAAAGTCTGCACACAGTTCCTGGTTTCCTATACTCTTGTCACAAAACACAGTGCTAAATATCCCTTATTTAATTAGAAAATAAAACAAGTGAAGGCTAGTGCAGTATAATAGCTGGAATGCTGGTTTCAACCTTGTGTGTGGAAATATAATTGATGCAAAGCATTAAACTTACTAAGTAACATTCCAAGGGCAATATCTTCAACCTAGTATGCCCAACCAGGTTACTAGAAAAGTAGTAGTAGTAGTAGTAATAATAATAATAATAATAATAATAATAATAATGTTTATTTATAGCACGCTTTTCCAAAGAGATCAAAGCGGGTTACAACAAAGGTACTACACAATGTACAAATTTACAAACAGCATCCACATAAAAAATCCATGACAATACATCAGAGTATTAAAAACAAGATAAAAATTACAAGGTTAAAAACCACAACAATAACTAGCTTAAAATGCTAGTGTAAAGGGGAGAGAGCAGAAATCACAGTGTCTGGGGGAAAGCCTGTTGGAAGAGGAAGGTCTTCAGCTTCTTCCTGAACAGGTCAAGGGAGGTAACCGAGCAGAGCTCGCCGGGAAGAGAGTTCCAAAGCTGCGGGGCCGACTTGGAAAACGCCCTCTGTGCAGTCACGGTGTACTTCGTATCAGGAACCCTCAACAATTGCTTCCCGGCCGATCGGAGAGTGCGGGGCGGATTATATAGGGAGAGGCGGTCCTCCAAGTACCCTGGGCCCAAGCCATTTAGGGCTTTATAGGTAATAACCAACACCTTGTATTGGGCTCGGAAGCGAATGGGCAGCCAATGAAGATCTTGCAAAATAGGTGTTATGTGGCTAGTCTTGGAGCATCCAGTGACTAACCTAGCTGCCATATTCTGCACTAATTGAAGCTTCTGAGTTTAGTACAAGGGTTGCCCCATGTAGAGCGTGTTACAGAAATCCAACCGAGAGGTCACCAGAGCATGTACCACTGTTTCAAGGTCCCCCCGGCCCAGATAGGGTCGCAGCTGGCGTATCAGCCGAAGCTGATAACAAGTGCTCCTGACTGTCGCATCCACCTGCGATGTAAGGTGGAGTGACGAGTCCAGAAGCACCCCCAGACTGCGAACTGAGTCCTTCAGGGGAAGCGTGACCCCATTCAGGACAGGTGGACAAATCTCCATCCCCGGGCCAAGGGAACCTATCACGAGTACTTCCGTTTTCTCTGGATTCAAGCTGAGTCTGTTTTCCCTCATCCAGCCCATTACTGACTCCAGACAGGCATTTAGAGGAGAGATGCCATCCCTGGTCACTGCATCAGTCAGAGACACAGAGAAACATACAGTTGGCCCTTCTTATACACGGATTTGTTATACACAGATTCAAGCATACACGGTTTGAAAATGTTCAAAAAAAGTATAAATTTCACATATCAAACCTTGATTTTCCATTTTTTATAAGGGACACCATTTTGCTATGTCATTATATTTAATGGGACTTGAGCATACACGGATTTTGTTATACATGGGGGATCTTGGAACCAAACCCCAGCGTATAACAAGGGTCCACTGTATTTGGGTGTCATCAGTGTACTGATAACACCGCGCCCCGTGTCTCCGGATCATCTCACCCAGCGGTTTCATGTAAATGTTAAATAGCAAGTAAGGGTAAAGAGTCTTTAAATTATTACCCACGGAGGTGTTATAAATACTAATGAAAGCAGTGCAATCCAAACTGGTTTACAAATATCAACTTTCAGCTGACAGGCACCTTACACTTCAACAAAAATGTTTGCTCTTGACCCAAAGCAAGGAGTGGTCTTTCATGGAGGATTTTTTAAAATTATTTTAAGTAGTTTTAACCTCCCTTTTCAGCTGAAAAAACAGTAAAGAAGATGACAGATCCTGCCCAGAAACTTACAATCTGAAGTAGGGATGAACTAACAGTACACTTCAACTGCTTTTGTTGCCCCTATACCCATTTCCCTAGGCTGGATTTTTTTTGTCAAATTAAAAAAATAATGAATTGCCCCTCTTGAAAATCCCCAGGAGCAGTGGTCTACCTTTTAAATAGCTCTCCTAATACTATATTTAAGATTTCTAAAGTACCAATTTTTCAAAACCCAAAGTGGATTTCTGTCCAGTTCATGGTTCTTTGGCAACTCATCCTCAGACTGAGCAAAGTAGAATCACAGAATTGGAAGGGCCATCCAGTCCAACCCTTTGCCATGTAGGAACTCACAATCAAAGCATCCCCGACAAATGGCCATCCAGACTCTGTTTAAAGACCTCTAAAGAAGGAGACTCCACCACTCTCCAAGGAACTGTGTTACACTGTCGAAAAGCTCTTACTATCAAGAAGTTCTTCCTAATGTTAAGTTGGAATCTCTTTTCCTGCAGCTTGCATTCATTGTTCCATGTTCTAGTCTCTGGAGCAGCAGAAAATAAGCTTGCTCCATCCTCAATGCAACACCCCTACAAATACATAAGCAGGGCTATCCTATCCCCTCTTAACCATCTCTTTTCCAGGCTAAACATACCCAGCTCCCTAAGAGCTTCCTCATAAGACATGGTTTCCAGGCCCTTCACCATTTTGGTGACCTTCCTTTGGACATGCCAGGGACGTAGCTAGGATTTTAGGAAAGGGGGGGGGGGCCAGACTAAGGGCTCCCATTTTAAGGGGGTTTGGGGCGGCAGCACAGCAGCACACACCATTCTTTTTTCGGGGGGGGGGGGGGCCCCGGCCCCCAACCCCCCCCCCCCCGGCTACATTCCTGGACATGCTCCAATTTGTCAACATCTTTTTTGAATTGTGGTACCCAGAACTGGACACAGTATTCCAAGAGAGGCCTGACCAAGGCAGAACAGTGGCACTATTACTTCTCTTGATCTAGACTAGGGGTCAGCAATCTACGGCCCGTGGGCTGGATCCGGCCCGGCGAGGCCTTGGGACCAGCCCCAGCCCAGTCCTGCTGCCGATTGCTGCCCCCGCCGCAGCTTCTGCACCGCTCCGGGCGCCATTTTGAGTTCGGCCCCCCAGTTGTCTGAGGCACAGCAACCCGGCCCCCGGCTCAAAAAGGTTGCCTACCCCTGATCTAGACGCTATACTTCTATTGATACAGCCTAATATATCATTGGCCTTTTTAGCTGCTGCATCACACTACTGATTCATGTTCAACTTGTTATATATAATAATAATAATAATAATAATAATATAATTTATTTATATGGTCTTCACTTATGATTTAAGGAATCATATAAAGGGGAAAAAGGGTGAGAGGGAAGAGGGGAATAAGCAAACTCAGTAATAGAGGGCTGAGTGCAAAGAGGAGGGATAGGGTCCAAGCACTACAGATAGACTCGGCAGTGTAACTTGTCAACAAGTTTCCTTATCTCACCAGAATCTCTGCCTCCTATTTAAAAGAATAGGAAAATATTTTACTAAAAATAATACACTCTAAGTCCTAACTTTTTAGGATAAATGAGAACCTGACAAGCATACTTTGATAACATGGTACTCAACAGCAGTTTAAACTGCCATTATCTCAGTTCACATTTTAATATACATAGCACACTCATTTATTGTTAAAAGTATCCATCCCTATCTTAACAATCTGTATTTTTGAAAGTCAACACTTATTAAGACTAAACAAAAACATCATCAATCCATGTCATATCTACTTAAAATAGTAATTACATTTTGTTAGTTTTAGAAGAGGCATCAATTCCCCATTTATGTTAACTAAGGGCCCAAACAGATAGGCCAAAATAAAGCTGCTTTGGGTCACTTTGGAGGTACTGTATGCAGTTTAAATGACACATGTGTCATAAAAGGCTGGAAGCCACACCAAAACCAGGCTCCAGTCCTAAGGACTAGAGCACAGCTTTGGGGCAGCTTCCAGGCTCTTCGTACGCCTGCATCATTGAAACAGCATACCTCCTAAGTGAGCCGAAGCAGCTTTATTTTGGCCTGTCTGTATGGGGCCTAAGAAAAGAATGCATATAGATGAAATTGCAACTAAAAGGACATCACAGTCTCTTGGTGGAGATACATGTTCTATGGGGGTTTGTTTTCTCATTTTCCTAGTTACAGAATGTGGAAACAAGCAATAATACATCCATTCTAAAAGATTACAGAAACAAAGAAAGTTAATCTAGGACAGTGGCAGACAGTCTACACTCACGTATGCCATGAAATAACCCAGTGTAATTCACAATACAAGAGGAATGATACTTGCATGGAAAACAATGCATCTGTATGTTCTGCATAGGCCAGGTTGAATTTTATTCTAGCCACAAAAAGCTTTTAGTATTCATATTATTACAGTATAATTAGTACTGTAGTTACTAACTAACTGGACCTTTTACCAGTTATCACAAAGACTGACAAGCAGCCTTTAGTTATTTGTTTTAAATATAGCATATTTTAAAATGTTTTAATAACTTTGGATATATTAAATATTCAAATATTTAACTGACAGCATGACTAATATCTTCAAAAGTCTTAAAATAAAGACACAAAATTAGCGATTTTCACACTACCAGTCATTCTAAAAGAAAAAAGACTTTTTCCATCTAGGCAGCATCAGTGAATTTGTTGTTACTGCATGCCTTCAAGTCAGCTCTGACTTATGGCCACCTACTGTTTCATCATGTTCTTCTAAGCCACCAAGATTACTTTTTAAAAATAACAAAACAAATAACACTTTGGTTAAATCTGGCTAAAATTTTTAAAAGCTGCTTCATATGTGGGAGAGAACACACTAGTCAAAATGCTAGTGGACTTTTTTAATATATAAAAAGGAAATAAAATATATTCATCCCTCCACATTCACTGGGGTTAGGGGCACAGGACCCCTGTGAATGTGGAAAAACCACAAATAGCAAAAACACAATGTTTTTACCTGAGATAACAGCTCTCTAGGAATCTCTAGGTCCTCCAGTGCAGCTCTGTGCTCAACATCTGCCAGATGCTGGTCATAGCATTGCATGGGAGGAGCTATAAATGCCTAGTGGAATGTTCTCTCTAGGAATCTTTAGGTCATCCAGTGCGACTTCTGGTTGGGCTGGAGGACCTAGATATTCCTAGAGAGAACATATTAATAAAATGCGTGAATAATCAAATGTGTGAAAATCAAAACTGGAAATGTGGAGGGATGAGTGTATAGCAACAATAAATAACAAGTGTAAGAGTTTGAGATGCACCTAAGCTTTAGAAGAAGCGACATGGCTGAGAAAACTGAACAATCTTTCTGGGTACATTTTAATAATCAAAGACCTTCTAATACAGAAGTCTTTCATTTGAACTATTCACTTCTGTTATTCTTTGGGGGGTAGAATAAGAAAGCTCTCAAAATGTAGGAAAATCGGGGCGTAGTGTTAACACAAAAAGTAAAAGTACAGTCAGCCCTCCTTATACACAGATTTTTTATCCATGGATTCAAGCATCCACGGCTTGAAAATATTTTTAAAAGTATGAATTTCTGATAGCAAACCTTGATTTCCCATTTTATATAAGGGACAACATTTTGCTCTGGCATTGTATTTAATGGGTCTCGAGCATCCACGGATTTTGTTATCCACAGGGGATCCTGGAACCAAACCCCTGGGGATAACAAGGTCCCATTGTACAGTGGCTCCTTGGTATCCCCTGGGGTTTTTTTTCCACACCCCCACCACCCACCATGGATATCAAAATGCATGGATGCTCAAGTCCCATTAAATGCAATGATATAGTAAAATTGTGTCCCTTACATAAAATAACAAAATCAAAGCTTGTCTTTTGGAATATCTACACACGCGCGCGCGCACACACACACACACACACTAAAGACTTATGAAGAAGCAATCTGGTGTGCAACTTTACACCACTACAGCCCAGCTAAGAAACAGGTATGAAGCAGCTCTTTTCCAGCTTGAGGCTATATTCTTCTGCTGTCAAGCCAGGACAAACATAGGAGATTAACAACCCAGCTCTGTTTGATGTTCCAAATAATCACTGGACAGGTGTTACCAAAAGCACTCAATAAAACCCGCCTGCTTCTTTGGGAAGACATGTCCACATGAGCTGAGAAATGTGCCCCAATCTCAAATGAGTGTAGGGAAATAAAAACTACATTCATGGAAACCAAGAGGTCATGTTGATTCTTTTAATATGTATGTGAGAGCTGGACAGTGAAGAAAGTGGATGGGAAGAAAATAAACTCATTTGATACGTGGAGATGGCAAAGAGGACTGTGGACAACTGAAAAGACAACAAATGGGTCCTTGAACAGATCAAGCCTGAAATCTCCTTGAAAGCCAAGATGATCAAATTGAGGCTGCTGTACTTTGGCCAGGTCATTAGAAGGCAGGACTCATCGGAATAAACAATAATGCTAGGAAAGGTGGAGGATAGCAGAAAGAGAGGAAGGTCTAATGCTAGATGGATGGACTGTTAAGGAGATCATGGATATGAATCCAAAAGACTTCTTAGGCAGACCAGTGGAGGAAAGGGAGCCTTGGCAGAGGTCTCATCCCCAGGGCCCCCATGAGCCTGGGACAACTTGAGGGTAGTTAATAACAGCAACAAGTGTATTTTCTGTTTGGTTATTCCCTGCCTTGATCCATGGGGAAATAAATAACAACAACAATCATGAAGGGAGGAAGAATTTTCCCATGCCATTTCCTCCTTCATCTTTCGGATGACAATAATAATAATAATAATAATAGTTATGAATGGAGCAAGACTTTTACGATGCTCCAATAATAATAATGAAATTATTATATAATAACAATAATAATACTATAATTTATTTATATTCCGCCTTTTCCTGAGGGAATAAGGCAGATTACAGAATGAACATAAGCGATATGCTATAATAAAGCATAGAAATTCACAATTATAAACCGTCCCATACCCCAACCGTAAAAATAACAGGTAAAAAGCAATAAAATATTGCTTTTTATATTATAATAATAATCTATGAATTATAATTTATTTTAAAAAAGCAATTTTTTTTAAAAAAAGAGTATAAATTAATATGATTTAAAATACAATTTCCCTAAAACCTGGGGTAGATTTGTAGCACTGGAAGAGCTACAAAGGTTTTATGGGGGGGAGCTAATCTGGAAAGGCCTGCCAGAAGAGATCCATTTTAAGAGCCCTTTTAAAGGCTTATAGAGTGGTAACGTGACGGATCTCGTCCGGAAGGTCATATAATAATAATAATAATAATATATTATTATTATTATTATTATTATTATTACCATTATTATCCAAATAATGACCTTCCTCGGAGGCCCATTCCTAAACGATGCCTTATGCCCCATCTTCCAGCTCTGCATGGACTAGGGAGGGAAGGGAGGGAGGGAGGGAGGGAAGGGAACCCAGGCAGCCCAGGCCCCAGAGACAGGTCGGAATGCCTTCGCCGAGTACCTCGTTCTCCACCACTTCATGGTAAGCAGGGGGCGGGTCGAAGCCTCCGGTGCTGCTACCGCCGCCGCCGCCGCCGGAGCCGTCCCCTCCGCCTCGAGGGCCTCCTCCTCCTCCGGGCCCGCTATTGCCTCCCCCTCCTCCTCCTGGGAGAGTGCTGTTGGTGGTGCTGGGGACGGTGGTGGTGGAGGAGGTGGTGGTGCCTCCTCCTCCTCCTCCTCCTCCGCTGTCCATGGGTTCATAGTGGAGCCCGGGCCGCTCGTTGGTGAGCAGCGCCACGGCCTCGTTGATGTCGTTCTTGGCCAGGCGGAGGGCCCTGCGGATGGCGGCCGCGTCCGAGAAGCCCATGCACAGCAGCGTCGTCATGTGCTGCTGCTCCTCCTCGCTCTCCATGGCGGCTCCCTGCCTCTGGCTCTGGCTCCCGCTCGGCTTCAGGCGCCGCCGCCGCCCGCTCTGCGCGCCGCCATCTTGGCTGCTCTCCTCCTCGCCTCAGGGCCGGACCAGAGGGAGAGTCCCGCCTGCACCCACCCACCCGGAAGTGGTCCTCTGAAGCCGGGATGGAAGGGCCGCCGGGGTCACGTGATGGGGGCGCCGCGCGAACATGATGGAACGCTCGGAGGTGGGGAGAGAACGAAATGGAGGCTGTTGCCATGGGAACCCCAGAGGCCCTTTGGCCCTGTAGGATTGGAGCTCTGGCCTAGCTTGGCCAAAGGTCCTCAGCAGCGCAAAAGAGGACAAGGCAGGGCAAAGTGTAGGCGCTGAAGGAAAACGGAGGACATGACCAAATAAAAGCTTATATATATATATATATATATATGTGTGTGTGTGTATCTATATATACAGTATATATATATATATATACACATATATATATATACACACACACAAATATACATATGCATATATATATATATGCATGTATATATACACACAGACATTTACATGCCTATGTATATATATGTATATGCATATGTACAGTATATGTGTGTATATATATATATATATATACACACACAGAGGCACACATACATACATGTATATGTCTATATCAATATGCATATGTATGTATGTATATACATACACACAGGCACACATACATGCATAGACATGTATACTATATACATATATATATATATATATATACACACACACACATATATGCACACCTACACACACACATATACATTTTATATATGTCTCGAGTCAATGCAGTAAAGGTTTTCAGCAAGGTGTCTACAGCCATTATGGCAGGATGCTAAGTATAAAATACTGTACGCTTGTCCCTCCATATTTGCTAGGGTTAGGGGCACAAGACCCCCATGAATATGGAAAAATCACAACTAACAAAAACACCATTTTTTTACCTGAGAGGACTCCTCTCTAGGAATCTCTAGGTCCTCCATCGCAACTCTGTGGTCAGCACCCCCCCCCACACACACACACACACAGACAGTGACCATAGAACTGCACTGGAAGAGCTACAAAGGCCTAGTCACAGTGGAATATCCTCTCCAGGAATAGAAACTTTTGCTGACCATAGAGTTGCTCTGGAGGACCTAGATGAGTGATGGTGAACCTGTTAGAGGCTGAGTGCCCAAACCACAACCCAAAACTCATTTATTGCAAAGTGCCATGTCCCTCTGGCTTTCAAGTAACAAATTCTGGCAAACTCTGTGCTGGGGTGACGGCACATGTGCCCACAGAGAGGGCTCTGAGTGCCACCTCTGGCACGCGTGCCATAGGTTTGCCATCACTGACCTAGATATTCCTAGAGAGAATATATTAATAAAATCAGTGAATCATCAACTTCACAAATATCAAAGCTGCAAATATGGGGGGATGAATATACAGTATATAAATCGAATTCATGTTTCTCAGCCATGCTCAGAATGCTGGACATTTTGGAATTCCTCCTGGACAGAAGGTTGAAATGTAGGACGTATCTTGGAAAAAGAGGATGACTGGTCACCCTGCTGAGAGGACAAGATGACCGGACGCCCTCCTTTTTGCAGACATGCCCTACATTTCAGTGCTTCCTTTGGAATCCTATGAGTGATTTTGGCTTTTGTTTTGTAACGTCCTAGATTTTTCTTGAATGCCCTACATTTTGCAGTGCCTTGCCCTTCTTTGCAGATAGGGCATCTGGCAGAGGAGGGCAAGTTACTGCAAAATGTAGGACATTCAAAAATGTAGGCCATTATAAGATAAAAGCAAAAAACACTCTTAAAAGTATACATTCATTTCATATTGCTTTTAATGGGGAGCAAGTCATATCCAGACTTGCTTGGAAGTAATTCCCATTGAACTTTAATGGAGTTGCTTCTGAGTAGATGTGTTTTGCACTGCATGTACTCTTTACAAAAACTATGGCCTGGATAGGGCTGTGCTTCTCAAATCCATGTAGACTTCCGAGGCATACTTGTTGTACTTAAAAGGTAATGTTTAGAAGAAGACCGCAAAGGGACTCCTGTTTCTCCTCTCCAAAGGCATCCTGATCCCTCTTGACCACTTAATGTATTTATTTTAAGCTGTGAAAAAGATATCCATGGGCTCTTCTTATTAGAGCAATGGGGGATGCACAGGGACCACATGTGATGCTTGAGGGCGACTGAGGTTTCTTTTACATCCCTCCTTATGGTAAAGGAGTTATTGTCCTGAGGCGCCTTTTCCTGCTCCTTGTTGGAAGGCTGCCAGAAGGTGCTTAAAGAAGAGGAGCTCTTGAGCTGATGAACATATGCCTGGAATGGAGGGACGAGTGTTGCATTGTCATAAGAATCACGTTCCTTTGCCATTAGATTTAAATGGATCCTCCCTGTTCAGAAACATTCTACCTTTCCAGTACTACATACTGAGGAAAAGGGAGACTGTATTCACAGACTGCATGCAACTCATATTGTCTCATCCCAGGACATAGGGAACTTTGATTAAGAAGCCATTCCTTAAAACTACGTACTTTGCACTGAAGATTTGAATTATAAGTTTTTCTCGGAGTTTCCATCAAGGACCGGTATATGAAAAGAAGATGTCCGGCTGATGGAGCTTCCCCAACTGTGTCTCCCACTTCCATGTGGGAGGTTGCATGTGTGCTTTCTGCTCTCATAGGGCTACCATGTTTCTGAATTCTATTTGTATGTGTTTGCGTCTCTTCAAGTCACTTGCCAACTTATAGCAACCCCATGAATTTAATTGCTGTTTATCACATGGGGGAGACTGGAAGTTTAAACAGGGATTATCGCATGAAAATTGTGCAATTGCTATTAAGATTTTCATACAAAGAAGTCATTGTCTGGAAAACAACCAGGGAATAACCGGGCAATAAACAGCAGCAAATCATTCATAGGATTTTCCAGTGAATGATTTGCTGCTGTTTATTGGCTGGTTATTCCCGGAATAATGACACTTTTATTTCTTTTCACTGCGACATCGTGTGAAAACCTTTATCGCTATTGTGTGGTTTGCCTGGGATATTCCCGGGATAATGGCAGTTTAATAGCAATGTCGCAGCAGCAGCAGTTAGGGTAGTTGTACTACCATAATTAGAAATCCAAAATCCATACTGGTATAATAACTTTATTAGGCAATTGATAAGAGCAAAAGTATCTAACATCACGTAAGATTTTCCAGAACCAGAGGCAGATGAAATATAGATTAAAAGATTTTAAACTGTTCCTCCCTCATTCCATCTCAGGACACCATGGAAATATATTGACTCCAGCACCAAAGGAACCCCTTTGTTCCTGCTCTCCAGACTTGGCAAACTGATTTTTGTAACATATTCTATGAGAAAGAAATCTGGAGATCTCAAAATATTATATATACTTTTCTGTTCATTGATTCACTTAATAAAAGTACTGTTTGCTGAGATAAAACAAGTAAGAGGCATTCTCAAGAAAGAGAGAAAATCAAAGATAAAGATACTTTTCAGTGCTATAACCTGGGCTCATATTGTTAGCAGCTAAAAGCCAGACCTCCATGTAAAACGTTTCACAGTAATTATAAAGATAAGGTGGAGTTTGTATTTAATTTAGGTAATTTATTAATTAATTAATTTTTATTGTGCAAAAATTGTCTACAGAAAGAAGGGGGGAAAGTAAAAAAAAAAAAGAAGAAAATGGAAGTACTGTGATTCAAATTCTGTACAGTTTTTAAATTTTAGGATGACAAAAGTGAGCAGGCTGACACAGTCAGGTTGGTTGAAAAGTAATTTCCTGTAAAGTGAAAAAATGCTGACGGTGTTAATGGTGGCTAAACAAGCCTCCCTCCAATTTCCCCACAAAATTAAAAGTTTAGGGTTTATAGTAGATAGAATCAGTAACGTAAGGTTTCAAAGGATGGTGAACCATTATGATTAGTTGCAGGTGAGTGTTTAGCTAGACCATGTGATTTCCCTTTGACAAATACTTCTCAAAGCCCTTCAGACATTCCCAACTGCATTACAGGTAACTGACAGAAATCAGAATTTCTTCCTATTTAAGATCCTAGTTAATAGAGAAATCTGCCTTCCATGATGTGTGTATATGCATATATAAGCATGCACACATGGACAGATGGATTTGTAGACCCCATCTCTGTTTCCACCTGAAAACGTTGACAAACCAGTTAGTCCTTATTCCTTACAGTAACTAAGGCTACACACTTTCCATAGAGTCAATCCTACTTAATTCAGCAGGACTATAAATTCTTATAGGTATGGATAGGATTTACTAAGCACACGCAACTGAAACTGACACACATTAGCTTTTTCTTTGTCTACTCCTGCTTCCATAGTTTTTACCTTCTTCTCCTACTGCCTTTCTTATTCCCTTTACTTGAACATAAGAAAATGCTTTATACCTATTCATATAATTGGGTTAGCTCACTATTGTTGACATTGACTAACAGTTTGTCATTGCTTACAAAAGTTGAAAAACACAACTAGAGCATACACCTTGCATAAAAACCTCCCTGACATTATGTAGCAGTGGTTCCCAACCTCCTTTGGGGGTCCTTTCACAGGGGTCGCCTAAGACCATCAGAAAACATATTTGCATGTAGCAATGAAAATAATTTTATGTTTGGGGGTCACCACAACACGGGGAACTATATTAAAGGGTCACAACATTAGGAAGGTTGAGAACCACTGTTATATAGTAAAAGTCTGAGAAAGCTCTGTTTGCAAGACTGAGAATTTTTTTGGTTTTAGAAAAAACAAGAATATATGGTGAGAGATGACTATGGCAAGCATAAGAGAGACTTAACCTGTGCTTCCTACCCGTACTTTCTGCCCTTTGACAAGTTACATGACCATGTAATTACATGCACGTTTGTTTTTCCTGACCAGACACTTAAATTGTGCCTTTTTTGATTGGAACTGGGGAAACCTTTGGCCTTCTAGATTTTTTGAACTATAGCTCCCATACTTCTTAACCACTTATCATGCTGACTGGGGTTTTCTAGATTTGAAATCCAAACTATCTGAAGGGCCAAAGCTTGTCACCTGTGTTCTAGGTTTCCCTATGTGAACTGGGCTATCTGAGAACAAATGTGCAAAGATTAATCATAAAGAAAGCTTGGCAAAGTAAAAAATAAAAATATAGTTGTCTCTCCATATTTGTGTGTGATCCGTTCTGGAAACCCCCTCCCCCACCTCGAAAATGGAAATTTGCATATATTCAAAGCCCATTGATCATAATGGGCACAAGCACCCTCCCCACTTTGCCATCGTGAAAAGTGAGACTGCAGACTACAAGTCCGCAGATGAGAAGGGACGACTGTACTGCAATGAAGTTGGCAGAGCTTTATCACAGGCACAAGGCAATTTGTCAAATCCAAAACAATAGGGGTAGGTAAGGCCAGTGCTGAAGTTAGTACTGTATAACTGCAATTTGTATCAATGATGCTTATCCTACTTTCAAGCATAGGGATTACTCCTGTGTGTGGTAATCCTAATTACATAGCCGTAAGATTATACTGCTCTTAATCCATGGGTCATGAAGCACGTGGAGAGAGGATACTATTGTTGGCCTTGTCCTTTCCCTATGTTATATGGTTGTTTAGAATGTACAGTTCTGTT
Source organism: Sceloporus undulatus (assembly GCF_019175285.1). Lineage (NCBI taxonomy): Eukaryota > Metazoa > Chordata > Lepidosauria > Squamata > Phrynosomatidae > Sceloporus > Sceloporus undulatus. The sequence continues at coordinate 84,353,014 of NC_056525.1, forward strand.
TTGTTTTTTGAAGCTTTGTGTTTGTGATTCCAATGCATTTGGGATGTACTGTATTGATGTCCTTAATTTACAGAAGTTGCCCATTTTTGATTTAGGGGCCAGGCTGTGAATCATGAAGTTCCCATTTTTAATCTTGTACCTGCCTCTTAGCAGTGTTTTTCTTGCCTTTTCTTCTCAGCCTCTCTTAACCACAAGATACAGTAATAATATTGACACACTATACTGGTTTGTTATTAAGAATTGCTGACATAAAATTGGCTAAGCTTTGTTTTCTCCAAAGTCTCAGTTAATTGAGATGAATAGTTTTGTTTCATTCGCATATGTCATCACTGATGATATGTAAAGCTATATAGTTTAAAATAAAAAAACATTGCAATCACAGGAAAGATATACAATTGTTTCCCCGAAGGACTAGGGAGAGTTAAAGAGAACGCAGATGTGTTTTCTTATTGGGTACACCACTGCCCTCTTCTGGACCATGACAGATCTTTAGAATGGACTAACTGGTACATTATCATCACAGCTTTTAAGATAATTTTCTTCTTTCACTGAAAAGTGGCATATACATTTAGGTAACAAAATAAATAAATGACCTAGAAAAAGGAGCTAGGTCAGGGCTGAATCACACAATGCAGGAAATTGATGATTAGATGTCTGGACTTCTGTGCTTTGTTTATGTTGAATTTAAAACATTTGTAGAGGACACTGAGGTTAAATGTAGCAGCAATGTGGTGACAAAGGTAGCCCTTTCTGTTTAGAAATGACTACAAATACAGTATTTCCACCCATATTTCATCAGCTAAATACTGTAGAGGACTATTAGCAGCTTGAGCTAAGGAGTGACAATTCCTGCCTGCTTTTGTTTCTAAGAGATTCATGTTTTTCCAAGAATCCTTTTTCTCCCCCATTTTAAATAGCTGCCTTCTGAAAGAAAGGGCATACTACATTTTTGTATGTGTTTTGGGATATTTTTTCATATGTATCAGTCTTATTGATACTGTTGAAATAATGTTTGTATGCTGTTGTTGTTGTTGTGTGCCTTCAAGTCATTTCTGACTCATGAGATTCTAAGGCAGGCCTGCACAACATATAGCTTGGGGGCCGCAAGCGGCCCACCAAAGGATTTTGGCTAGCCCATGAAGACATGGAACAACTTCAAGGCTCCTCTACTGATCTGCCTTCTCCTGAGGAGAGGGACATGCGGAAGAGGACAGGCAACCTCTGGCTCTACAAGCCTCCTCTGCTGTTGAGTTTTCTCCCAAGGAGAGGGCCGGGCAGAGGAGGATGAGGATGCAATTAATATTAATAATATGTATTCTTATTAATTACTAATAATTAACATTAATTAATATTTAATTAAAAACTATATGCGGCCCAAAGAAGTTTAGCCTGTTTTAATTTTGGCCCCTTCCTACTGCCATGTTGTGCAGGTCTGTCTAAGGCGACCCTATAATGGGGTTTTCTTGGCAAAAATTTGTTCAGAGGTGGTTTGCCATTGCCTCCCCTGAAGCTGAGAGAGTGTCACTTGGCCAAAGTCACACAGTGGATTTCATGGCTAGGCTGGGAATTGAACCCTGCTCTCCAGATCTGTAGTAGTGCTGACTCAAACCATTACACTACGCTGCCTCTGTGCTATTGCCAGTGGTGAAAATCTTGACTCCCAGCCATGTCACATTCTGTTCATGGAAGGGGAAGATGACATCTTGCAGCATCTTGCAGCAAAATGTGTTGGCTGGGTTATTGTGGGAGGTCTGTCCAAAATAGTAACTTTTCTTATCACTGCTTTTAATATTAGCAATTTTCACTCTAGATTAGACTGCTGATGCACCTGATGTGAAGCTAATCAGATGTACATGAAATGTGTGGCCTATGGGATTTGGGAGATGATTGGCTCTGATCCACTCTTTTCTGTTGGGCTCCAGCTGGTAGACTTTGGGGTTGCATTAAAAAAAACAATCCTGCAAACCTGACAGCTTCCTTCCTCTGCATTAGGTGTTAGGGATAACAAGAAAGCACATTTTAAAAAAATAAAATTGTTGCAAGAAGCAGTTATGGCAGCAATGGCCAACTATGGCCCTTCAGATATCTTTTGATTGCAACTCCTCTCAGTCATAATCAGCGTAGCTGAAAGTGAGGGATTATGGCAGATGTAGTAAAACCAGGAAATAATGAATTTCCCAATCCTGAGTCATAGGGTGGCTTATAATCATTTTTTAAAAAAGAAAATACAGTTATAGGCCTTCACATAGAAATTTAACAGGTAAAGGTCTTCCAAACTTTCTAATATCTTATGTATAGCTACTCTGATAATTACTTCTACTATTTCATTGGTTTTTAGCTTTTCTACAGATCTGTAGCTCCAGAGTATAGTAGCAGTGTCTTGTTGGCATTGCATTCTGGGGCCATTTCTTGGCCCAGTGCAGGTTTTGTAAAGAAGAACATAAGTGGATTAGAACCCTTTTGGTAAGGATGCATTGGACTTAATAGTAGTGGGGACATTGCTGGCTGTGCCATTGGCGTTGATTTTGTATCATCGTACATGTTCTCTGTGTGTTCTGATGCAGGTTTTTGTGTTGGGAATGTGTCCCCACATTGTAACTTCATAGGCTCCATCTGTGTGGAGGTGACTTGTGGGTGTTATTGCTGGCACAGCCCTTGGTTGCTTTTCTGGTAGAGTTTCCAGGCATGTTGTCTGGGTGTGCGCACACATGCATGCATGCTCGTGCTGCAGACAGAAAGAATATTTAAAAATGTTCAAAATGTGTTTCTTGAGTTTTGGGAAACTATGACAGAGAAGTCTGGAATGATGAGAATCTTTGCAGTTGGGAACGTATTCTGTACAAAAGTCACATGTGGTATTTTTGCACAATAAACTTTTTATTTACATAAAAATAATGTACAGAAGTATTACTTTGGGGAAGAAAATGCTGTTTCGTGTGCAGAAAATGCTATTTTCTGCACAAAATATACATGTGCAAGTTTTGTGCAGACATATTTTCTGCACAGCAGACAGCATTGTTTGTTGAGAAAATGCTCTTTCCCGTGCAAAATTTTTTTTCTGTGTCAAAGTGTCACGTGTGAATTTTTCACAGAATAATTCCCAAATTGTGAATACACTGCACTATGAATAAACTGCACTATCTTCAAAGATTTTCTTGCAGTGGAAAGAAAACAGCTAAAACTATTCATTGCCTCCTTCAAGAACAAAATTAACCAAAAAATCATATCCCTCGTGTATAGCTGCCATGTTTACCCTCTTTTTTTCTGCTGGTGTGCTTTTCTTGTCCTTTCCGCTAAGCACACATTGAATGCTGCAGTGTCTCTCCAGCATAAATGTGAAATATATCATTACTCTGTGTGTGAGTACTTAAATTTGTGCTCCTTAACAGATGCAAATGGCGATGCCAGTTTTAATCTAGGAAAACAAGTTTAAAAGAGTCACTTATTAGGATGCAGTAGCTATGACCATTCAGCTAGTTGAACCATGTAATTCATTAATTCTAAGATGCCTGTGTGACATACTGCAGGGAAAATGCTTTGCCTTCTTAATTTAATTCTTGTCTAGCTCCACCAGATGGCACTAAAGGATAGCATTAAAAAAGGGATTAAGCTACACAAACATTTTGAACAACATCAGATTCTATTTTGTTTTATAATAGGGAATTTATCCTTTTCCCTTGTAGCTTCACGACATTTGATGTTCTTGATATTTTTGACTGTGATAACATTCTTCCTAAACCAGAGGTATTCTTCAGAATGCTGACTATTCTTTGTTGGTCTTGTATCATGCAAGTCACAAACTTTTGTTTCTTCTATTCTTGTCTTCCAGCAGAGGGCACTTATTGCATTTATTGCAAATCACCACTGGATTTTTCAGAGAACTCTGGTATTGCATTTCTTCATTACTGGATGGAAGTGGTTTTACATTTAATTTAAGGGCTGAGATTTAGGCTTCAATCTCATATTCACCTGGGAGTGAGCCTCACTGAAAGCAGGACTGGTCACATCTGAGTGAACATGTCTAGTAATGCATGTTATAAAACAGGTGTTAATTTTATTCATCTTTGGATAAAGCACAGCAAGGTTAGTCCTGTGATAATACAGATGTACATTGGTTCTGTAATGTTACAAGCCCACGGAAGGTGTCATTGCTTTAAACTCTTGTTCCTTAAAGCAACTGACTATAGAAATTATGTTTGTCTTTCACATTTCATATGTAACCTAGGTATCCTAAAGTATCCTGTTTATGTGGGCACAAGTAAGTGCGTGGGTGAAGTTGGCTGCCAGCAAATGTAACACATGGAAATCACATTTGAGCATGCTGAAGTCTTTCTTGATATATACAAGGAACCTGACTTCATGACTAACAGAGAAATCTCAGGCCACGTGTCAGTAATTAAAGCCACAACACAGCTTTATTTTATTTTATTTTTTGTTCTCACAAACATACAATAGGGATAGGATATCATGGATATGACTTGATAAGGAGTTTTGAGTAAAGTCTATAAACTTTATATGAGAGAAAAAAAATATAGGGGTTGGTATGAATCCCTCTCCCGCCCTATCTGGCACCTCTTCTACTGATGCCAGACTGGTACATAATGTACTCCCAGACATTTTATTCTGACTCGTACTTGATCAAGCAGAACATTTGTCAACATTTCTGCAATCTTGTCCACAGATAGTTGGAATCAAAGGGTTCTATGAGTGGGTACACTGAAGGGAGCTGTTTTAGGAAACACAAAGAACATGCACTGAATGTCATGTCGGGGTAGCAAATAAATAAAATTTATAAATGTATTTAATTTATCACAATTGCATTTTTACTATGAGGAAGAACAGGAAGAGAGAAGAAGACTTCTGAGATTTTCTGCTTCAAGTGCCAAAGTAATTTGTTTTGTCTTAGATATTATGTACCTTGAGTTTGTAAATGATGGCTGGCTGGCGAGGCACTATTGCTGTTCTTCCACACAAATAGAAAAATGACAGCTAGGGCAGCAACCATTTGCAGATCTGGAGCCATTCACTCTACACAGTTATAGCAGTATTATTCCACTTTAACTGCCAAAGTTCGATCCTATGGACTCTTGGGATTTGTAGTTTGGTGAGGTGATGGAGCACTCTGGCTGAGAATCCTAAATGTCCCTCCCTAAACTGAAAATCCCAGGATTCCAAAGGATGGAACCATGGCCGTTAAAAGTGGAATAATAGTGCTATAATTCTGTAGTGTGCCTGTCGAAGTTACTGTTCTGAATTTGCTTTCGGAGTATTAAAATGATTAGAGAGAAGTATGTGAAAAGTAGATTCAAATGAGTGGCCTGTCAGCCACTGTGATTCTCAACCATTAGACCAGAAATGCAGACAATGGCTCTCTCCTCCTTATGCTACCGGGCTGCTTACCTAAAAGGGAAACTAAAGACACTTCCTCCTGGGAAACTCAACAACATATTATGCCCCTGAGCAGGGAAGTCAGATTGTACAGAACAGCAACTTTAAATTATCTGACCACCTGGTGGTGACAATGACTTCTTCTCCTTATTAGTCAATTTCTTGGATGTTTTTTCTTAAAATAACCAAAAACAACAACCTTAACTCTATGCAGATTATAGATAAAGTACAAAAAAGTTAAAAGCAATACAAATTATATAACAGAAAATCTCCACCTAAAACAAATGGTAAGAACTAGATTAATAATTTAGCTGCCTAGAGTGCTTTTTTTCAGGAACAGTGGAATCCTTATCCCTGGATGAGGTCACCTGGATTGATTTCTGCTCACCAGGGTATTTGGTCTTTGTTTCACAATAGCTTTGTCTCCAATCTATCTAACTGTAGCCTGCCTTTGTCCTGCTCAATGTCTAGGCCAGTTTACACTAGTATATTCTTCAAGTCATTTCCAATTTATGGTGACCCTAAGGGAAAGGTCTTTCTCGATACATATAAGGAACCTTGGTTTCCAGAGTCATAGTCCAACACTCAAACCACTATGCCACACTGGCTCTCTTGTATGGTACCATTATTCATGGGGAAGCATTTTCATTAATGTGACTGGATCTTCTTGGTTTGAGGAATCCTTTCTATCTCACTGACTTTTTCCTGCGATCTGCTTCCAGCTCATACCTCTCACATCTGTCATCTTACGGACCATTTACTGATTTTCACATTTCTGCATTTTGCTTTCAGCTAGCTCTCTTCTTGCAAATCATCTCAGTGTATATCACATAGCTCAATAAAGTAAGCATAGCTCATCAATCTGTGCTCACTCTAATTTTAAAAATCTTTCACCAGTATAGAGTTCACCATGTATAGGTATAGGTTGTTGTTGAAGATGGCAGAGAACTTTGAGAGTCCAAGGCGCGGTACATACTGCCAAGAAGCGGCATACCAATGCCGATTCTAGGGTTAGGAATTCTAGGGTTAGAGCAACACACGGTCTCTAACCCTAGTATGTGCGGGTGCTGTAACAATGGCGGCGCCCTGTGTACATGGGCGTTGCCATTGTTACATGAGTGCCGTGTGGCATCTGCACATTGCCATGCAGCGCTTAATGAATGCACCAGTGGCGCATTTGTTACACTGCCCCTGCGGTTTGCACGGTTTGGTGGCTGCAGCTTCCCTCTGGAGGAAATTAGGCCGCCGGCAGGCCATCCACCCTTTTTGGACAGTCTGTCCCTCGCCTTAGAGTGCATCCAGATTGATTAAAAAGTCCCAGATTTTGTTCCTGTTGTTTCTGATTGTATATTGGGTTAAAATAAACTGACCTGGGGAGCTGTTATAAAAAGTCTCTGATCGTACCAGGAACTAACAGAAAGTATTGTGGGATAAACAAAATATGTATTGGTCTCCAAAATAATACTGGAAATGACAGGAACAACGTAAATGAGGGATGGAAAAAAAAATAGCAGCTTTTGTCACCTCAAAAACTTACAAACTGATTCTAGCTTTTGTACATTCTGCACAGGAAAGTTGTGTTCTAGTTTTTGAATATTGCAATTTCTGAAGTCAGAATTGTGCCTGTTTATTCTTTCATATGGTGTGAATGGCCTGCTGCCCTATGTTGCGTGCACTAAGGCAGTGATGATCCATGATGGTGTATTTCCCATTGGAGTATGAGGAAATGAACATATCCTTGATATTGTGGATGACTTTATTAGATGCTGTAACAGTATTGTGTGAGAGGACAAGCTGGCTTCTGCATTTATTGCAGTCTCTGGTCCCCCAGTTTGTATCCTTATTGTGTGGTGTTCGGTGTGGCCAGCTGAAACTAATAAGTCATCAGTGAGCTACTCTAAAGTGGTTTTCAAACTCTGGTCCACAAATTTGGTTTTGAATTCAGATCCCAGAAAAGTTATATAGTATGGGCAATGCTCAGTAATTCTGGGAGCTGAAATCACAAACATCAGGGTGACCAGCGTTTGAGAACTGCTGGTTTACCATCCATTCAGGACAATGACACTTCTCTTTGACAGACTGGGTTACATATCACACTACACACTTTTACAGTGCTATATTCTACTTTATTTGTCATGGCAACTTCTTATGGAATCTTGGGGTTTGTAGTTTAGGGAAGGACAGCATTTAGAATTTTCAGCTTCACTAATCTATGATGTTTATCACACTATACTCTTAAAGTGCTACTATTCCACTTTGACTCCTCTAGCTGCCTCCTGTTGCATTCTGGGATTTGCAGTTTTAAGGAGGGGTATTTAGAATTCTCAGGCAGAGAAAGGGGTCAAAGGGGAATAGTAGCACTTTAAGAGTATAGTGTGATAAACATCTGTGTGTGTGTCTCTGTGTTGTGTGCCATCAAGTCATTTCTGACTTATGAGAACCCTAAGGTGGCTCTATTATGGGGTTTTCTTGGAAAGATTTGTTCAAAGGAGGTTTGCCATTGCCATCCCCTGAAGCTGAGAGTATGTGATTTGCCCAAGGCCACCCAGTGTTTTTTCATGACTGACCTGAGAATTGAACCCTGGTCTCCAGACTTGTAGTTCAACACTCAAAACATTATGCCACACTACAAACCCCAGAATTCTACAGGATGTTTCCATGGTAGTTAAAGTGGAATAATAGCACTATATGACAGATCGGCATCAAAGACTGGCACTGGGGCAGAGTGGGGGTGTGGTGTCAGAACGACACATGGCCTGACTATGCCCCCAATGCCAGCGTGACATCGCGTGCCCCACCACATGGCGGATGGCATCATGGTGCCCCTCTGGCACTGCATCCAGATGACGTAGTGCCAAAGGAGAACCAGAAATCTGTGGTGCCAGATCCTATTCAATGCAAAAAGGAGCCGCTGGAAAGGCCAGATCGGGGCTACGGCATGTAGTTGCCATGGCCCTGATCCGCCACTGAAAGGGGAGACTGTAGGTCGCCTCTTAGGGGTGGTCTGTTCAGCCCTTACTCTCCTTTCCCCTCCCTCCCCCATTTTATCTGTCATTCATTTTCTGTCTTATCTTTGCTTTCACATGAAATTGTAAGTGAATCTTAGTGGAAACCTGGACAATTAGTGGTCATAGGTACAGCACTGTATTTAATTCTTTGCAAACCTTGGCTATATTTCTAAGCAAAAATCCCTTCCCTTTCCCCCAAGGCTGTATTTTATTTTGCATGGTCGACAGGAGTTCCTATAAAGTTGACCCAAACCATGCCAAAGCCATGCTCCAGTCCTAAGGACTGGAGTGCAGCTACTGGTGCAGCTTCTGGCCTCATAAGATGTGTGTGTCATTTAAACAGCATACCTCCAAAGTGACCCGAAGCAGCTTTATTTTGGCCTGTTTGTATGGGTCCTGTATTTGGTTTTGCACCATTCTTTTTTACTCACCCTGTATATATTTGCACTGTCAATTGCTAATCCTGCTATTTCTGTTTGAACAACACCCTTGGAAGTAGGGAAAATTTGATCATTGAAGGATGGAGGGAGGATCACTAGGCTAAAGAAAATACATGACTATCAATTGCACTAGCAATGTTAGTAATTCAGTTGACTGAGTAGCAGATAGGTACAAATCCACTAAAAACATCACTCAAACCTTAGGTCTTTTGTTTTAGATTTGACAGATCCTATACTGGGTAACGTGGACTCTGGAATGCCTTGAGGGTTTTTTGGAGAGGGGGCTGTGGGTTTGCTTATAATGTAGCTTCTGAAATCTGATTTAAGATGTGCCTGGTAGCATTTTGGTTATTTATTGTACATTGCATGGTAAAGAAAAAAGCCCGTGGGTACATATAGATAAATGAAGTGGTTGCTTCTCACTGTACACACGTCCCGAAACAGGCCAGGAAGCTATTGTTGGCTTACAGCCAGAAAATGACACCATTCCTTCCATTTGTATCTAATATATAACTAGTCTGACATGGTAAAAATCTGAAGTTGCTGATAGCATAAAAAACACAAGTTTGCACTGGCCACCTCTCTCTCAAAACATCCGAAATAGAATTTAGAGTGCTGTTAACACATATGCTGTATCTTTAAGTCAGCACGCCCATGTATGGGGTACGGATAGACACCTGTGTTTGGACATGCCGTTGTGAACTTTGCTCTTTGCTGAAATGTCAGGAATAAACTCCTCTCGATCATGACCACATAGCCCCAAAAACGCACAAAAAACTAAGAATGCAGGACATGAAAGCCTTAGACTTCACTTTGCTGTTTATTTCAGAGTAGTTTGTACTGCATACAGAAAACATTTAAAAGCATGTAATGGATATCAGAGAAGCTGTTAAGATTAGGACACAGTTATGAATTGGTATAGTACATCATGGTCTACATTTCTGTAACTATCAGTAAATTAGGGTCTTCCAATGAAGCAAGCTGTATGGTTAGAAATTCAAGACAGACTAAACAAAGTACTTCTTCATACCCACTATACCTAAACTGTGGAATTTGATATCATAGGATGTGCTGATGGTCGGTTTAGATGACTTTAAAGGGGATTAGGTATAGATAAGGCTACTGGTCATGATGGCTCTGTAGTAGGAGTGAGCAACTACGCTATGGCCACATTCAGGTTTGGAGAAGTGGTGGAGGGCTGCATTTTAAAAAATTAAAATTAATGAATGTATAATTTGTTTGTATTATGACTGTACAGCCAATTCATAGTTATAAAAATGATAACTACTGACCACAGTTGGAAGAGCACTTGCATGCAGCTCCTGAATTCTGTAGCCTTTAGTTGTTTGGTGGACAGATAGTCCATTTCCATAGAGTACTGAAGTTGTCCATCCATCAAGTGAGAGGAAGGGTAATGATGACTCTAGGTGAATCTACACTGTAGAAATAATGCAGTTTGACACAATTTTAAGTGCTGAAATTCCATCCTGTGGAATCCTGAGATCTGTAGTTTCTTTTTTTAAAAAAAATATCTTTATTGACAATAAAATTTAATATTTTCATTTTGTATTATACAATTCCATTTGTTCAAAGTATATCTCTTAGATAATCTGTAGTTTCATAAGATCTTTAGCTTTCTGGGCCAAAGGTGTTAGTGCTTCATAAAAGCAGAAATCCCAGGATTTTATAGGATGGAGCCATGACAGTTAATGTGGTGTCAAGGTGCATTATTTGTACAGTGTAGATGCACCCTCAGTTGCTGTGATTGTTCCTTTTCAAGAATGGGTATTCAAAGTGTATGTTTCTTTTCACAAAATTATTTTAAAATTGTGCTTTTATTTCCCAAAACTTCAATATCTTTTATGTTTTCTTTTGGAGGACTGCAAGGGGCAGTTCAGTCATTTAACATGGATTGCTCTAAATTGGAAGCAGAAAGAAACCAGAGGTGGGGGTGGGAGTGGGGTGTTCAGTGACTTCTTAGCAGCTGCTTCTGTTTTTTTTAGCACACCAGAAATTACTAAGAGGCAGGAAAACCAGGAGCCGGAGAGAAGATAAATAGTACTGAGGAAAAGGAGGGATAGCATCTCTGTCTCTCAATAGCTGTGTTAGTACAGAGAGCTGCTGGGCACATGGCAGCACTCTGGGAAGTTTAAAATGATTCTAATACTGAGTAGATTTTCACAAACATAGCAATTTTATGGTATTTATTGGAGCACAATCCCTTTCTTCTTTAAAAAAAATGTCATATTTTAAACATGGTATGGTTTCATAAGCTTTATTCACAATTTGCCACCAGAATTATGTGGCAAACCACATAATTGTCTCCTCACACCACTGAATGTTGGTGATTGCTTTCGTTTCAACTAATTTTGTGTCTAGAGTTTTTCTGAGAGTGCAAAATAGGATCTCAGGGGCCAAATGCAGCCCATGGGCCACACTTACCCGCAGCCTTGCTTTATAGTATCTTCAAAATCAGATGCAACATGATTCTAAATGGATCTGCTATAACAGGGGAGTAATATGTTCCCTATAACCAGTCCTGGTTAACACCCTGGTTGCAGCTCTTTGTACTATCCAAAGTTTCTGAACACTCTTCAAAGTTAGCCCCATGTAGACTGTGTTATACGAGTCCAAATGGGTTGTATCTAAGCATGCACCACCATGGCCAGACCTGGCTTCTCAAGAAATGGTTGCAGTTGGTGCATAAGCTTTAAATGTGCAAAAGCACTCCTGGCTAATGCAGAAACCTGGGCCTCTAGGTTCAAAACTGAGTCCAGGAGTACCACCCAAATTGCAAAATTTTGAGGGGAAGAATAATGCTTTTTTGGCTGTGGTGATTATGGACTGGTTAGTGGAGGCATTACTAGTAGGCTTTTATTTCTCCTGAAGGAGCATTGAGGCTTCTTTGGCCATAGGAGTTAGTGAATGTGGGAGGGAAACCATTTGAAGTATACTAAATATTTTTTTCATGTGAGGAAGCAGTTCACCTAGGCAACAGCATGGGCTGAAGAAATAGCAATAGCAAGTACATTTCTATACCACTTATCAGTGAACTAAGCACTCCCTAAGTAGTTTACAATGTGTAAGCTAATTGCCCCCAACAAGCTGGGTACTCATTTTAGTGACCTACAGAAGTGGCTCTTGGATCAAACTCACAGTACAGGCATTTAACCACTACGCCGCCAGGGCTCCGGGTTGAAGGAAAGTGGGAGGACTCATGTATGCTTGACTGACATGTCCAGACTGGTAGTAGGCAGCCTTCTTTCAACTGGAAGGCTGGGGAAGAAGAAGAACCAACTGCTTCACTGCTATCGCCATTAAGTGGCACAAAGCAGAGTCCAGTCAGAGGTGCTGGGTTCATGACATCAGTGCCTGGCTGTCTGAGAAGGAGGAGGAAGGGGTGGCACTAGTGGTGGTAGCAGTTTGGTTTGGCTTGCTTGATTCAGAACTTTCCACAATTGTGCATGGCTCTGGCAGTGTTGGTTTCCCAGCCAACAGCTGGAGGTAAAGAAAAGGGGCGAAGGAGGAACACGAAAACTGAAGTGGATTCCAGTGACTCTGGTGTAAGTGAGTTTGTGAAGCCACTAGTGAATCAATTGTTGACTGGTGAGTCAACACATATATAAATCCTATTGATTCAATGGATCCGCTACAGTCATGTCGAACAACTGGATTTAGGCCAATGACTGTTAACACACCCACACACGTAGAAGTTAGTTCCTATAAAAGCCAAGAGATTTTTATAAACCAAGTTACAGTCTTTCCTCCTCCTCTGCCTCTAAGTGGATTTGCAGAAACAATAAAGTATATGGTTTTCTTTCTTTTCTTTTTTTACTAATGACCTGCTCAAACAGTTCTTAACTCCTTTCAACAGCAGTGCACTCTGCCAATGTAAAAACCTAGTACCCTAATACCAGGATACTATGTGTAATTTCTTTGTTTCAGGGTCTCAAGAGTGAATAGAATATTTGCTTCAGATAAGGTGATTTCTTACTAGATTTCTTACTGTAATTATTCCCCAGATGCATAGTAGACACATTTATTGGTGGCAAACCTCATCAAGCCCTCTTTTACACCACATAATTATAGCACTTTGATATGACTTCAACTGTCATGGCTCCACTCTGTGGAATCCTGGGATTTCTAGTTTCATGAGGGATTTAAAATGCTTGCCAGAGTTCTATAGTACCTCAACAAATTACCTGTATTCTGTAGGATGCAGTCATGGCAGTTAAATGCTATAATTGTGTAGTTTGAAAGCAAGTATTGTGGACCCAAGGAAAGGAAGTTGTAGAGACAGTGGTAACTCCCTCAAGACAATTTTGGCACAGCAAGCAAGCAAATAGGTGAGCAAATAAACAATATTGTTTATTAAGCAATATTAATTTTAAAAAAGCCAACTATAGAAAAATAAAATTTTTGATGTTAACTGCCATCAAGTCGACTCTGACTTATGGCAACCTTATGAATGGGATTTCCAAGCCACCCTGTCATCAGCAGCTCTGCTCAGGTCTTGCAGAGTTTATCCATCTGTAATGTGATCTTCCTTTTTTTCTTATTGTCTTCTACCTTACCAAGCTTTATTGTCTTTGCTAATGAGTCATGTCCAAAGTATGATGATTTGGCCTTAGGGTGAAAGCATATGCGAGAGGGTATGTGTGGCTATTTAATTAGCAATCCATTGTTTGTGGGGAACTCCCCTGACCCTGGGTGATGTTCATTTGCATGTACACTCGGCCCTTCTTATACACGGATTTTTGATACACGGATTCAAGCATCCACGGCTTGAAAATATTCAAAATATACAGTGAGTATAAATTTCAAACATCAAACGTTGAGTTTCCATTTTTTATAAGGGACACCATTTTGCTATGTCATTATATTTAATGGGACTTGAGCATCCACGGATTTTGTTATCCACGGGCATCTTGGAACCAAATCCCAGCGTATAACAAGGGTCCACTGTACTGAGTTTTGATTTTGGTGTAGCCAAACTAGTAGCCAAACTTTGTTTACTTTCAGGGTTTCTTCTTTCCTGTTGAAGTTGTCAGGGTGTTTGGGGATTTCAATGGCCAATCTGTAAGCCAATTGCCCCCAACTAGGCTTGCCATATCCCGCCTGGGGGCAGGACTTTCCCAGTTTGGGGCAGGGCCACACAGTCCCGCCCCAGTTTGGCCCCTCCCCTGGGACCTCCCCCCC
>NC_056525.1:84367073-84415550 GCF_019175285.1 Sceloporus undulatus
GGGCTTCCAGTGGTAGACTTTGGGGTTGCATTAAAAAAAAACATCCTGGCAACCTTGACAGCTTCACTTCCTCTGCATTTAGGTGTTAGGGATAACAAAGAAAGCACATTTGAAAAAAATGAAAATTTGTTGCAAGAAAGCAGTTTGTATGGCATGGCAATGCCAACTATGGGCCCTGTCAGATATCTTTTGATTGGCAAAAACTCATCTCAGTTCATAATTCAGCGTAGAGGAAAGTGGAGGGATTATGGGCAGAATTGTAGTAAAAACCAGGAAATAATTGAATTTCCAAATCCTGAAGTCATAGGGTGGTACTTATAATCATTTTTTAAAATAAGAAAATACAGTTATAGGCCTTCACATAGAAATTTAAACAGGTAAAGGTCTTCCAAACTTTCTAATATCTTATGTATAGCTACTCTGATAATTTGAATTCTACTGATTTCATTGGTTTTTTTTTAGCTTGTTCTACAATCTGTAGCTCAGAGTATAGTAGCAGTTGTTCCCTTTGTTGCATGGCATTCTGGGGCCCATTTTCTTGGCCCAGTTGCAGTTTTGTTAAAGAAGAACATAATGTGGATTGAGAACCATTTTGGTAGGATGCATTGGACTTAATAGTAGTGGGGACATTGCTGGCTGTGCCATTGGCGTTGATTTTGTATCATCATACATGTTGCTCTGTGTGGTTCTGATGCATGTTTTTTTGTTTTGGGAATGTGTCCCCACATTGTAACTTCATAGGCTCCATTCTGTGTGGAGGTGACTTGTGGTGTTTTGTTATTGCTGCCCACCACCCACCCCCCCCCCACCCCACCACCACCCCCCCCACACCCACCCCCCCCCCACACCCAACCCCCCACCCCCCCACAAAGCCTCGTGGTTGCTTTTCGGTTAGAGTTTTCGCAGGCATGTTGTCTGGTTGTGCGCACACATGCATGGCATGCTCGTGCTGCAGACAGAAAGAATATATGTAAAATTGTTGCAAAAAATGTGTTGTCTTGAGTTTTGGGAAACTTATGACAAAGAGAAGTCTGGAATGATGAGAATCTTTGCAGTTTGGGAACGTATTCTGTACAAAAGTCACATGTGGTATTTTGTGCACAATAAACTTGTTTATTTACATAAAAATAATGTTACAAAGTATGTACTTTTGGGGAAGAAAATCTTGTTTCGTGTGCAGAAAATTGCTATTTTTCTGGCAGCAAAATGATACATGTGCACAGTTTTTGTGCCAGACATATTTTTCTGCAAGCAGACAGCATTTGTTGGTTTGAGAAAATGCGCTTTTACCGTGCAAAAATTTTTTTTCTGTGTCAAAGTGTCTCGTGTGAATTTTCCACAGAATAATTCCCAAATTGTGAATACACTGCATCTATGAATAAACTGCACTATCAGTTTTTAAAAAGATTTTTCTTGCAGTGGAAAGAAACAGCTAAAAACTATGTCATTGCCTGCCTTCAAGAACAAAATTAACACAAAAATCAATATCCCTGCGTGGTATAGCTGCCATGTTACCCTCTTTTTTTTCGGCTGGTTGTGCTTTTCTTGTCATTTTCCGATAAAAGACAACATTAATGATGCAGTTGTTCTCTCAGCATAAATGTGAAATATATCATGTACTCTGTGTGTGAGTACTTAAATTTGGTGCTCCTTAACAGATGCAAATGGCGGATGCCAGTTTTAATCTAGGAAACAAGTTTAAAAGAGTCACTTATTAGGATGAGTAGCTATGACCATTCAGCTAGTTGACACCATGTAATCATTAATTCTTAAGATGCCTGTGTGACATACTGCAGGGAAATGCTTTGCCTTCTTAATTTAATTCTTATGTCTAGCCACCAGATGGCACTAAAGGATAGGCATTAAAAAAGGGATAAGTACACAAAACATTTTGAACAACATCAGATTTCTATTTTGTTTTATAATAGGGAATTTATCCTTTTCCTTGTTAGCTTTCACACATTTGATGTTCTTGATATTTTTGACTGTGATAACATTCTTCCTAAACCAGGTATTCTTGAATGCTGATCTTCTTTGTTGGTCTTGTATCATGCAATCACAAACTTTTGTTTCTTCTATTCTTGTCTTCCAGCGAGGGCACTTATTGCATTTATTGCAAATCACCACTGGATTTTTCAGAGAACTACTGTATTGCTTCTCATTACTGGTGGAAGTGGTTTTCATTTAATTTAAGGGCTGAGATTTAGGCTTCAATCTTCATATTCACCTGGGAGTGAGCCTCACTGAAAGCAGGAACTGTCACCATCTGAGTGAACATGTTCTATTAATGCATGTTATAAAACAGGTGTTTAATTTATCATCTTGGATAAGCACGCAAGGTTAGTCCTGTGATAATACAGATGTACATTGTTCTGTAATGTTACAAGCCACGGAAGGTGTCATTGCTTTAAACTCTTGTTCCTTAAAGCAACTGACTATAGAAATTATGTTTGTCTTTCACATTTCATATGTAACCCTATCCTAAAGTATCCTGTTTTGTGGGCACAAGTAAGTGTGTGGGTGAAGTTGGCTGCCAGGCAATGTAACACATGGAAAATCACATTTGAGCATGCTGAAGTCTTTTGTGATATTACAAGAACCTGACTTCATGACTAACAGAGAAATCTCAGGCCACGTGTCAGTAATTAAAGCCACACCACAGCTTTATTTTATTTTTTTTTGTTCTCACAACATACATAGGGAGGATTCATGGACTTCTTGATAAGGAGTTTGAGTAAAGTCTATAAACTTTATATGAGAGAAAAAAAATTATCGGGGTTGTTATGAATCCCCTCTCCCGCCCTTCTGGCCCTCTTCTACTGAGCCAGACTGGTACATAATTAACTCCCAGACATTTTATCTGACTCTACTTGATCAAGCAGAACATTTGTCAACATTTCTGCAATCTTGTCCACAGATAGTTGAATCAAGGGTTCTATGAGTGGGTACACTGAAGGGAGCTGTTTTAGGAAACACAAAGAACCATGCACTGAATGTCATGTCGGGTGGGTAGCAAATAAATAAAATTTATAATGTATTAATTATGCACAATTGCATTTTTACTATGAGGAAGAACAGGAAGAGGAAGAGACTTCTGGGATTTCTGCTTCAAGTGCCAAAGTAATTGTTTTTGTCTTAGATATATGTACCTTGAGTTGTAAATGATGGCTGGCTGGCGGGCACTGATTGCCGTCTTCCACACAAATAGAAAAATGACAGCTGGGCAGCAACATTTGCAAAATCTGAGCCATTCACTCTCACCGTTATAGCAGTATTATTCCACTTTAACTGCCAAGTTCGATCCTATGGACTCTTGGGATTGTAGTTTGGTGAGGTGATGGAGCACTCTGGCTGAGAATCCTAAAGTCCCTCCCTAAACTGAAAATCCAGGATTCCAAAGGACGGAAACCCTGGCCGTTAAAAGTGGAATAATAGTGCTATAATTCTGTAGTGTGCCTGTCGATTACGTTTCTGAATTTGCTTTCGGTATTAAATGATTAGAGAGAGTATGTGAAAGTAGATTCAATGAGTGGCCTGTCAGCCACTGTGATTCTCAACCATTAGCCAGAAATGCAGACATGGCTCTCTCCTCCTTATGCTACGGGCTACTTACCTAAAAGGGACAAACTAAAGACACTTCCTCCTGGGAAACTCCACACATATTATGCCCTGAGCAGGGAAGTCAGATTGTAAGAAACAGCAACTTTAAATTATCTGACCACCTGGTGGTGACAATGACTTCTTCTCCTTATTAGTCAATTTCTTGGATGTTTTTTCTAAAATAACACAAAACAACAACCTTAACTCTATGCGATTATAGATAAAGTACAAAAAAGTTAAAAGCAATACAAATTATATAACAGAAATCTCCACCTAAAACAATGGTAAGAACTAGATTATATTTAGCTCCTAGAGTGCTTTTTTCAGGAACAGTGGAATCCTTATCCCTGGATGAGGTCACCTGGAGTGATTTCTGCTCACCAGGGTATTTGGTCTTTGTTTCACAATAGCTTTGTCTCCAATCTATCTAACTGTAGCCGCCTTTGTCCTGCTCAATGTCTAGCCAGTTTACACTAGTTATTCTTCAAGTCATTTCCAATTTATGGTGACCCCTAAGGGGAAAGTCTTTCTCGATACATATAAGGAACCTTGGTTTCCAGAGTCATAGTCCAACACTCAAACCACTATGCCACACTGGCTCTCTTGTATGGTACCATTATTCATGGGGAAGCCTTTTCATTAATGTGACGATCTTCTTGGTTTGAGGAATCCTTTCTATCTCACTGACTTTTTCCTGCGATCTGCTTCCACGTCATACCTCTCCCTCTGTCATCTTACGGACCATTTACTGATTTTCACCTTCTGCATTTTGCTTTCAGCTAGCTCTCTTCTTGCAAATCATCTCAGTGTATATCACATAGCTCAATAAAGTAGCATAGCTCATAATCTGTGCTCACTCTAATTTTAAAAATCTTTCACCAGTATAGAGTTCACCATTTGTAGTATAGGTTGTTGTTGAAGATGGCAGAGAGACACTTTGAGAGTCCAAGGGGTGGCGGTACATACTGCCAAGAAGTGGCATACCATGCCGATTCTAGGTTGGAATTCTAGGTTGAGCAACACACTGTCTCTAACCCTAGTATGTGCGGGTGCTGTAACAATGCGGCCTGTGTACATGGGCGTTTGCCATTGTTACATGAGTGGTGTGGCATCTGCACTTGCCATGCAGCGTAATAATGCACACAGTGGCGCATTTGTTACACTGCCCCTGCGGTTTGTCACGGTTGGTGGCTGCAGCTTCCTCTGGAGGAAATTAGGCCGCCGGCAGGCCATCCACCCTTTTTGGACCGTCTGTCCCTCGCCTTAGAGTGCATCCAGATTGATTAAAAAGTCCCAGATTTTGTTCCTGTTGTTTCTGATTGTATATTGGGTTAAAATAAACTGACCTGGGGAGCTGTTATAAAAGTCTCTGATCGTACCAGGAACTAACAGAAAGTATTGTTGGGATAACAAATATGTATTGGTCTCCAAAATAATACGGAAAGACAGGAACATAAATGAGGGATGGAAAAAAAAATAGCAGCTTTTGTCACCTCAAAAACTTACAAACTGATTCTAGCTTTGTACATTCTGCACAGGAGTTGTGTTCTAGTTTTTGAATTTACAATTTCTGAAGTCAGATTGTGCCTGTTTTCTTTCATATGGTGTGAATGGCTGCTGCCCTATGTTGCGTGCACTAAGGCAGAGTGATGATCCATGATGTGTGTATTTCCCATTGGAGTATGAGGAAATGAAAATATCTTGATATTTGGATGCTCTTATTAGATGCTGTACCAGTATTGTGTGAGAGACAAGCTGGCTTCTGCATTTATTGCAGCTCTGGTCCCCCAGTTTGTATCCTATTGTTGGTGTTCGGGTGGCCAGCTGAAAACTAATAAGTCACAGTGAGCTACTCTAAAGTGGTTTAAACTCTGGTCCACAAATTTGGTTTTGAATTCAGATCCCAGAAAGTTATTATAGTGATGGCAATGCTCTTAATTCTGGGGAGCTAAATCACAAACATCAGGGTGACCCGCTTTGAGAACTGCTGGTTTACCATCCATTCAGACAATGACACTTCTCTTTGACAGACTGGGTTACATATCACACTCCACCCCTTTACAGTTGCTATATTCTACTTTATTTGTCATGGCAACTTCTTATGATCTTGGGGTTTGTAGTTTAGGGAAGGACAGCATTGAATTTTCAGCTTACTAATCTATGATGTATCACACTATACTCTTAAAAGTGCTACTATTCCACTTTGACTCCTCTAGCTGCCTCCTGTTGCATTCTGGGATTTGCCGTTTTAAGGAGGGGTTATTTAGATTTCAGGCAGAGAAAGGGGTCAAAGGGGGAATAGTAGCACTTTAAGGTATAGTGTGTAAAACATCTGTGTGTGTGTCTCTGTGTTGTGTGCCATCAGTCACCTTCTGACTTATGAGACCCTAAGGTGGCTCTATTATGGGGTTTTCTTGGAAAGATTTGTTCAAAGAGGTTTGCCCTTGCCATCCCCTGACTAGGAGAGTATGTGATTTGCCCAAGGCCACCCAGTGTTTTTCATGACTGACCTGAGAATTGAACCCTGGTCTCCAGACTTGTAGTTCAACACTCAAACATTATGCCACACTACAACCCCAGAATTCTACGGATGTTTCCATGGTAGTTAAAGTGGAATAATAGCACTATATGACAGATCGGCATCAAGACTGGCATGGGGCAGAGTGGGGTGTGGTGTCAGAACGACACATGGCCTGACTATGCCCCCAATGCCAGCGTGACATCGCGTGCCCCACCACATGGCGGATGGCATCATGGTGCCCCTCTGGCACTGCATCCAGATGACGTAGTGCCAAAGGCAACCCGAATCTGTGGTGCCAGATCCTTCAATGCAAAAGAGCCGCTGGAAAGGCCAGATCGGGGCCACGGCATGTATTGCCATGGCCTGATCCGCACTGAAAGGGGAGACTGTAGGTCGCCTCTTAGGGTGGTCTGTTCAGCCTTACTCTCCTTTCCCCTCCCTCCCCCATTTTATCTGTCATTCATTTCTCGTCTTATCTTTGCTCACATGAAATTGTAAGTGAATCTTAGTGGAAACCTTGACAATTAGTGGTCATAGTACAGCACTGTTTTAATTCTTTGCAAACCTTGGCTATATTTCTAAGCAAAAATCCCTTCCCTTTCCCCCAAGGCTTTTGTATTTTTTTGCATGGTCGACAGGGTTCCTATAAAGTTGACCCAAACCTGCCAAAGCATGCTCCAGTCCTAAGGACTGGAGTGCAGCTACTGGTGCAGCTTCTGGCCTCATAAGATGTGTGTGTCATTTAAAACAGATACCTCCAAAGTGACCCGAGCAGCTTTATTTTGGCCTGTTTGTATGGGTCCTGTATTTGGTTTGCACCATTTTTTTACTCACCCTGTATATATTTGCCCTGTCAATTGCTAATCCTGCTATTTCTGTTTGAAACAACCCCTTGGAAGTAGGGAAATTGATCATTGAAGGATGGAGGGAGGATCACTAGGCTAAAGAAAAAGACATATGACTATCAATTGCACTAGCAATGTTAGTAATTCAGTGACTGAGTAGCAGATAGGTACAAATCCACTTAAACATCACTCAAACCTAGGTCTTTTGTTTTAGATTTGACAGATCCTATACTGGTAACGTGGATCTGGAATCCTTGAGGTTTTTTGGAGAGGGGGTGTGGGTTTGCTTATAATGTAGCTTCTGAAATCTGATTTAAGATGTGCCTGGTAGCATTTTGGTTATTTATTGTACATTGCATGGTAAAGAAAAAAGCCCGTGGGTACATATAGATAAATGAAAGTGGTTGCTTCTCACTGTACACACGTCCCGAAACAGGCCAGGAAGTCTATTTGGCTTACAGCCAGAAAAATGACACCATTCCTTCCATTTGTATCTAATATATAACTGTCTGACATGGTAAAATCTGAAGTTCTGATAGCATTAAAAAACACAAGTTTGCACTGGCCACCTCTCTCTCAAAACATCCGAAATAGAATTTAGAGTGCTGTTAACAACATATGCTGTATTCTTTAAGTCAGCACGCCCATGTATGGGGTACGGTAGACACCTGTGTTTGGACATGCCGTTGTGAACTTTGCTCTTTGCCTGAAATGTCAGGAAATAAACTCCTCTCGTCATGACCACATAGCCCCAAAAAACGCACAAAAAACTAAGATGCAGGACATGAAAGCCTTAGACTTCACTTTGCTGTTTATTTCAGAGTAGTTTGTACTGCATACAGAAAAACATTTAAAAGCATGTAATGGATATCAGAGAAGCTGTTAGATTAGGACACAGTTATGAATTTTGTATAGTACATCATGGTCTACATTTCTGTAACTATCAGTAAATTAGGTCTTCCAATGAAGCAAGCTGTATGGTTAGAAATTCAAAGACAGACTAAACAAAGTACTTCTTCATACCCCTTACCTAAACTGTGGAATTTGATATTCATAGGATGTGCTGATGGTCGGTTTAGATGACTTTAAAGGGGATTAGGTATAGATAGATACTGGTCATGATGGCTCTGTAGTAGGAGTGAGCAACTACGCTATGGCCACATTCAGGTTTGGAGAAGTGGTGGAGGGCTGCATTTTAAAAAATTAAAAGGAGGGATAGCATCTGTCTCTCAATAGCTGTGTTAGTACAGAGAGCTGCTGGGCACATGGCAGCACTCTGGGAAGTTTAAAATGATTCTAATACTGAGTAGATTTTCACAAATATAGCAATTTTATGGTATTTATTGGGCACAATCCCTTTCTTCTTTAAAAATGTCATATTTTAACTGGTATGGTTTCATAAGCTTTATTCACAATTTGCCACCAGAATATGTGGCAAACCACATTAATTGTCCTCACACCACTGAATTTTGGTGATTGCTTTCGTTTCAACTAATTTTGTGTCTAGAGTTTTTTCTGAGAGTGCAAAAATGGATCTCAGGGGCCAAATGCAGCCCATGGGCCAACACTTACCGCAGCCTTGCTTTATAGTATCTTCAAAATCAGATGCAACATGATCTAAATGGATCTGCTGTAAACAGGGGAGTAATATGTTCCCTAATAACCAGTCCTGGTTAACACCCTGGCTGCAGCTCTTTGTACTATCCAAAGTTTCTGAACACTCTTCAAAGTTAGCCCCATGTAGACTGTGTTATACGAGTCCAAATGGGTTGTATCTAAGCATGCACCACCATGGCCAGACCTGGCTTCTCAAGAAATGGTTGCAGTTGGTGCATAAGCTTTAAAATGTGCAAAAGCACTCCTGGCTATGCAGAAACCTGGGCCTCTAGGTTCAAAACTGAGTCCAGGAGTACCACCCAAATTGCAAATTTTGAGGGGAAAGAATAATGCTTTTTTGGCTGTGGTGATTATGGACTGGTTAGTGGAAGGCATTACTAGTAGGCTTTATTTCTCCTGAAGAGCATTGAGGCTTCTTTGGCCATAGGAGTTAGTGAATGTGGGAGGGAAACCATTTGAAGTATACTAAATATTTTTTCATGTAGTGAAGCAGTTCACCTAGGCAACGCATGGGCTGAGAGAAATAGCAATAGCAGTACATTTCTATACCACTTATAGTGAACTAAGCACTCCCAAATAGTTTACAATGGGTAAGCTAATTGCCCCCAACAAGCTGGGTACTCATTTTAGTAACCTACAGAAGTGGCTCTTGGATCAAACTCACAGTACAGGCATTTAACCACTACGCCACCAGGCTCGGGTTGAAGGAAAGTGGGGAGGACTCATGTATGCTTGACTTACATGTCCAGACTGGTAGTAGGCAGCCTTCTTTCAACTGGAAGCTGGGGAAGAAGAAGAACCAACTGCTTCACTGCTATCGCCATTAAGTGGCACAAAGCAGAGTCCAGTCAGAGGTGCTGGGTTCATGACATCAGTGCCTGGCTGTCTGAGAAGGAGGAGGAAGGGGTGGCACTAGTGGTGGTAGCAGTTTGGTTTGGCTTGCTTGATTCAGAACTTTCCACAATTGTGCATGGCTCTGGCAGTGTTGGTTTCCCAGCCAACAGCTGGAGGTAAAGAAAAGGGGCGAAGGAGGAACACGAAAACTGAAGTGGATTCCAGTGACTCTGTTGTAAGTGAGTTTGTGAAGCCACTAGTGATCAATTGTTGACTGGTGAGTCAAACACATATATAAATCCTATTGATTCAATGGATCCGCTACAGTCATGTCGAACAACTGGATTTAGGCCATGACTGTTAACACACCCACACACGTAGAAGTTTTCCTATAAAAGCCAAGAGATTTTTATAAACCAAGTTACAGTCTTTCCTCCTCCTCTCGCTCTCAAGTGATTGCAGAAAATTGCAGAAACAATAAAGTATATGGTTTCTTTCTTTTCTTTTTTTACTAATGACCTGCTCAAACAGTCTTACTCCTTTCACACAGCAGTGCACTCTGCCAATGTAAAAACCTAGTACCCTAATACCAGGATACTATGTGTAAATTTCTTTGTTTCAGGGTCCAGAGTGAATGATATTGCTTCAGATAAGGTGATTTCTTACTAGTTCTTACTGTAATTATTCCCAGATGCATAGTAGACCCATTTTATGGTGGCAACCTCATCACGCCCTCTTTTACACCACATAATATAGCAATTTGATATGACTTCAACTGTCATGGCTCCACTCTGTGGCAATACCGGGATTTCTAGTTTCATGAGGGATTTAAAGATTGCCAGAGTGCTATAGTACCTCAACAAAATTTACCTGTATTCGTAGGATGCAGTCATGGCCGTTAAATGCTATAATTGTGTAGTTTGAAAGCAAGTATTGTTGACCCAAGGAAAGGAAGTTGTTAGAGCAGTGGTAACTCCCTCAAGACAATTTGATTGCACAGCAAGCAAGCAAATGGTGAGCAAATAAACATATTGTTTATTAAGCAATATTAATTAAAAAAGCCAACTATAGAAAAATAAAATTTTTGATTGTTAACTGCCATCAAGTCGACTCTGACTTATGGCAACCTTATGAATGAGATTTCCAGCCACCCTTCATCAGCAGCTCTGCTCAGGTCTTGCCGAGTTTATCCATCTGTATGTGATCTTCCTTTTTTCTTATTGTCTTCTACCTTAGCAAGCTTTATTGTCTTTGCTAATGAGTCATGTCCAAAGTAGATGATTTGGCCTTAGGTGGAAGCATATGCGGGAGGTATGTGGTGGCTATTTAATTAGCAATCCATGTTTGTGGGGAAACTCCCCTGACCCTGGGTGTGTTCATTTGCATGTACACTCGGCCCTTTCTATACACGGATTTTTGATACACGGATTTCAAGCATCCATGGCTTGAATATTCAAAAATATCCAGTGAGTATAATTTCAAACGTCAAACGTTGAGTTTCCATTTTTTATAAGGGACACCATTTGCTATGTCATTATATTAATGGGACTTGAGCTCCACGGATTTTGTTATCCACGGGCATTCTGAACCAAATCCCAGCGTCTAACAAGGGTCCACTGTACTGCAGTTTTGATTTTGGTGTAGCCAACTAGTAGCCAAACTTTGTTTACTTTCCGGGTTTTCTTCTTTCCTGTGAAGTTGTCCGGGTGTTTGGGGATTTCAATGGCCCAATTGTAAGCCAATTGCCCCCAACAAGCTGAGGTACTCTTTTACTGACTACAAAGGATGGGAGGCTGTCAGCCTTGAAGCCCTGGAGTGAACTCACAACCTTGTGGCTGCGTACTGACATTTAACCACTGTATGAAGATGTCAGCCACAGCTGCAGATGAAACATTGGGAATAAATTCTTCCAGAACACCGCCAAGAGCCCAAATAAAACCCTTAAAAACTATGGATGCCAGCTTCACTTCACAGTCCCTAGTATCCTTTTATGATGGCTTATTGTATGGCAGGCCTCACACCTAGGTACAAGAGTGGCATCAATTAAGGCTGATCTCTACCATTAGGTACAATGAGGGCAGCCACCCCAGGCAACAGATCCTGCATGGTTACAACTTTAACAAAGCATTGGAGCAAAGAGTTGTGTCACTTAGGTCTGCTTTCGTTCCCCCTAAATTAGTCTGCATCCTTAGTACAAAGTTTGGAAAAGGAAATTTCTTTTTTTCTTATCAACCTCCCTGGGATTCTGGGAGCATGTCCAAAAACCAGTTCTGCTCAGAAACTGTGGGAAGATGCTGTTCTCTCACCAGTGCTAGAGCAAGATTCAGCTATCAAATGATCATCTGTAAGTGGATATTAGGGGAGGGGGTTAGAGCACTCAACAATTTGTTCATTTACTTCAGTCAGCAAAGGTTTTTGGTTGATCCTGCAGCCATAACTTGCAGGAAGTGGGACCTCATCTTGCAGTGGTGGTTGAGGGAGGCCAGCAACTGAACCGCAGGTTTCATACATATAGCATGCAGGAAATAAACTGTTTCAAGGTTCCCACTTATTAGTTCACCCAGGATCTATCTGGCATATACAAAAACCAAGTTTGGAATACTACAGAAGCCATTTTATTGTGCAACGTTGGAATCAGGGCAAGAGAGACAAGTAAAGTGACAAAAGCTAACAACTGTTCTCTTCCAATATATATTTTTTTTCTATACACAGTGTTATTTTGAGAGGTCTAGAAGGCATTTACTAAAATATAAGCCGCAAGGTTTGGATTGTAGATTCCTACCAAACAGTATGAAAAACACTGTCAAAGCAATCAGACTCCTTAGGGAGGTGGCCATTAGCAGAATGTTTGCTAACTGAAATCACTTTGGGATACCTAATTGTTCTGACACTCAAGCTGATTAAAAAACCTGGCATCTCTATATCCAGCAAATCACCCCATGACAGTTTTTATAATTTGAATTTTTTGGCCCCAAATCAATGTATACACAATTTGCTGAGAGAGAAAAAGTGAGGGAGCGGTGGGAGAGGGAAGCCTAAGAAGAAAAGAATGGCTGCTCTTGGTCAGGCTGTTGTGAAAATGGAACCACATGAGCAGGCGGGCAGGCCTACATATATGTCAATTAGGCTTAGGGTCCCCCCTCCCCCACCCCGCCCCCCCCCCCCCCCCCCCATGCTTGTGGGGCTTTCCATTCCCCATTCTTTCCCTTAGGCTTAATTAAGAAATGAGAGGAGGCCTGCCATGTGAAATTAAAAACTGAGGAAAGAAGGTCACTTCCAACAGGACAAGGTTGGCATTGTAAAAGAAAGCTTCTGGGTTGGGGGGATATCTCAGAACTGATTAACACGCCAATTGTAGTGAGCTCTGGCATCAGTTTTCCACCAACTACCATGAGCTTCTGAAAGCGACAGTGTTTTTTTTAGCCCATATGTTTCTTCTGTTTTAATTTAGTTAAGTCAGGGAAGAATATACAAAATGTCAAAGACATCTTTCTATAACCATCATCATATATAGACTTTGAGTGCTTTCCCAGTTCTTTTGTACAGGATTCACCACCAGTAATTCGGAGTGTACCATTACAGAGTACTGAGAAGAAAGGATCCTACTGTGCTAAGAATAGGTTAGTTTAGTAATCACATTCACTGATGACACTAAATTATTTAAGGTTAGTGTGAACAAAACCAAAACCTAGCAAAACAAAACAAAACAAAGCACCTTAAAAAACCAACCAAACAAAGCAAACAAAACCTCAGATTGGGAAAAGTTTCAAAAAGATTTCTCCAGACTTCAGGAATGGTCATTAAAATGGTTAAATAAAATGTATTTAAAAGAAATGTCAAGTGATGCATATTGGGGCAAAAACAAAAGAAAATCGTCAGCTTCACACATACAGTGACAGGATCTGAACTAGCAGTAATTGAATAAGCTATGTTCAGATCATGATTGATATCTCTGTGAAAATGTCAACAAGTGTGTGACTACTGCCAAATAAAATAAAATAAAAAGACAAAGCTGATTCTCAGTTAGGTTTAATTGAAAACAAATCAGAAATAAGTGACAGTATCACATTACTCTTCCAAAAATTCATGATGTGGCTATATCTTGAAAACTGTGTAAAGTTCTGATCACTGCAGTAAAACAGGATTTTCCAGAAATGGAAAAGGGCAACAAAAATGAATAAGGGATTGGAGCAAGTCAGCCAGTAGGAAAAGTGCAATGATTGTGGCTGTATAGCTTAGGAGAAAGAGAGAACATGATGGAAATGTATAAAATATTATTCTTTTCATAATACTGGAGATTGGGGTCATCCACTGATATTGAATGGTTGAGGACTAATCAAAGGAAGTACCCACTGCATAGATAAAGTGTGGAATTCATGGCCACAAGATGCAACATTTAACAGATGACAACCAGGACACATTCAACAACAGAATGTGGTCAAGATGGCCACATTTATTAATAGGGAAAAACACAGAGAGGAGAGGTTGCAGGCATTTGCTTTTGCCTAAGCCTATCGGAAAGGGAAAGATTCCATTCCTTCTACTCTCCCCTCTGCTGAGTTAACTGAGGCCTAATTCCCACTTGCCTTATAGTCTGGTTCTGGATCTGAATTCTTCATACGGTCCTGGTCCCGGTCTCATTCCCACTATGTTTGCACCGGGTTCCATCACAGCAGAGGAGGTCGCAAAGAAGGAGAGTTGCACAGAAGTCAGGGACGCTGGGAAGGAGGTTGTGCGGGAAGGAGGCCGAGGAGACAGACTGGCCAGCAGATACGGAGGGGCAAGGGACACTTTTAGAGGCCAGTAGGCAGGGGCCATTGCAGCTACCCCAGCACAGGGAGGAGAATTGAATCCGCCTCCCTGGTTCCCACTTGCGCTGGGGTGTGGATTCAAATCTGCCTGGTTCCCACTTGGGCTGAATTGATTTATTTCTAAATAAATCAATTCAGCACCCCAAACACTCCATTTTACCAGCGTCTTTTTGATGTGGGTTAAATGGGCAAAAACCATGGCCCCCCTTTCCAAATCACTTCAGTGATTCAAATTAAGTGGAAACCATGGTGGTTTAAAACAAATTATTTGGAATCACGATCCAATTTAAACCACAGTGGGAACGAGGCCTGAGTGCAAACTACTTTTCCAATTTGAACTCAAAGTAGAAAACTCAGGCCTGAGACAGATGGGCCAAAAGGGGCGTGGTGGCGGTGATACTAGGGTTAGGGACTATGCACCAACCACACGGTCCCTAATCCTAGCATGGCATGGCAACATCTTGATGGCGGCGTCCTGTCCATATGGGGGCTGCCATCTTGACGCAAGCAACGCACAGCATATACATGTTGCTGTGAGTCACTTATGTCACGAGTGCGCCATTGGCGCACTCGTGACATCTGCCCAGCACAGTAAAAATAATCTGGTTTTTTTGGGTTCTTTTTACTCTGGAGGGATGCTGCATGGTTTGGCAGCTGCGGTGTCCCTCCAGAGGGAAATAGGCTGCTGCCAGCCTGCCATTTTGGGGCGGTCTGTCCTGAGCCAAAGTTTTTTGCAGTTTAAATGAGCTGAGAAAGAAGAGAGAAGTAGTGAGGAGAGAGAAGCTGAGACATTTAAAAAGCAGTCGAAAAAGTGGGATGACGGGATTAATCAGGACTGTCCCTGCAAATCACGACAGTTGGAAACTGAAAATATAGTGATGGATGCCACTTTGGGAGCTTATCGCACCGCTAACTCTAAGGAATCTGTTTCAGTGTTAAAACAGTGTTTGTTGTCAGTAATGGACTGGACGAGGGTAAATAAACTGAAACAATCCAGACAAGACAGGGGTTCTCCTGGCCACTTGGAAGGCCGATCAGGGAATAGGGATTTACACTCCCCCTCAGATCTCAAGTTCACAGTTGGCACGGGATGCCCACATTTTAGCAGCAGCCAGAAGTGTGTTAGCACAATTAAAATTTTATTGTGCCAGTTCTTTGAGATATCAGGTCTGGCTATGGTAACATATGCCTTGATTATATCCCAGCTGGATTAGTGTAAGGCACTCTATGTGGGACTGACTTTGGAAACATCAGTGGGTCCAAAATGCTGTGGATGGACTGTAGATTGGGGCAGGATATAAGGAAACTATAACCCTTCTGTTGAAACAGCTCCACTGGTTACCAGTTTGTTTCCAGGTGGAATTCAAAATGCTATTTATGATCTATAAAGCCAGACAGATAGTGTCCACACTATTCAAAGGACCATATCTCTCTATATGATGCTTTATCAGTCCCAACACCATCACAGATACATTTGGGGAGGACCCAAGAGAGAGCTTTCTCAGCAGCTGCTCCCACATTGTGTAAGGAATTCCTTCTTCAGGAGGTTTGGTTGATGCTCTCACTTATTTCCTTTTGCTAGCAGGCTAAGGTCTTCTAATTCAGGCAAGTGGTATCTAGGGAGTTTCCAATTGATAGTAGAATTATTCATTTTCTGCAGAACAGTGAATATTCATTTGTCTCTATGGCATTTTGCTGCTAGTAGACTTTGATGTTCTAGGTCTACTTGTTTTTAAATGCTGTTCTTTTATGCAGTTATTTTGTTGTTTTATATTGTTCTATTGCAGCCTAGAAGCTTCTTTGATTATCACCAATAGAAAGGTGGGATCCCCCTCCCGCAAAAAAACCTATGTAATTATAAAGACACGAAGGAGTAAGTACCTTGAACAGAATAAGATTGAACTCTGAATAAATATACATAGGGGCTATACAGACTGTTCCTTTCCTGGCCAGATTGGGGTAGTGGCAACCTCATGCCCTGGCCCCGACCCAGCCTTTGGAGGGCGCAAAAAGGAGCAGCAAAAACTGGCTCCTTTTGTGCCCTCCAAAGGGTGCCATAGCTGCGGCAGTGCAGCTATATGGCACCTCTTTGGTGCTGCATCATGTGGGTGCAGTGCCAGAGTCACGCTATGATGTTGCATGCCAACTGGAACAGTGCGCGGCATCATGATGCCCTGGAGTGGAGTGCCCTGACTCTGCCCACAGGCTGGCACAAATGCACTGCAGAAATAATCCAGTTTGACACCATTTTAAGTGTCATGGCTCAGTGCTATGGAATTCTGGTAACTGTAGTTTATTGTGGCACCAAAGCTCTCTGACAAATAAGAAAATGTCTCACAGAACTACAATTCACAGAATTCCATAGCATTGAACCATGGCAGTTAAAGTGATGTCAAGATGAATTATTTTTGCAGTGCAGACAGCCTCATAGAATTGCACTGCTGCTTATTTTTTTATTAACTCATGGCGGGAGAGGTCTGTCCTGGTTGGGATTTTAGTTATGTTCATATTCTTTGATCAATAAAGTGCAAGGTGAACAACTGGTGAAGAGAACCTCTGCCCTTTACTATTTGTACAGAAGAAGGGATTTGGGCAGATGTGGCCCTCCAGGTTGGAGGACATGAATTAATGTAGATACTTATGAATCTAAATTAGCTGCTGTGATTTTGCATATGCATTAAAGTGTATTTGATATTTTTTACAAGAGAGTGGGCAGATGTGGCCCTCCAGGTATTTTTGAACTGCAGCTTGTTCCTCACCATTAGCTATGCTGGATAGGACTAATGGGAATGGTTGGCCAAAAATATTTGGAGAGCCACAGTTGCCCATTCTTCTATGAATAAAGCCACCACCTCATTGGTTCAGTGAAATAATGCACTTGGAGATGTCACCATGAGCCAAGGTCAAGTTGAGGGAGTAATGCAACCCTCCAGAGGTTGTTGAATTGAACTCTCAGTATTCCTTACCATTGGTTATACTGGCTAGGGACTTGCAGTTGAATAACATCTGGAGAGCCACATGATTCCCATCCTTCTACTAAAGCTTAGAGACACATAAAGACAGCAGACAATACCTTGTTGAAACAACTCCATTGGGTTTCAGTCTCATGATTCTAAGGATGAGACAGGTTGTTTTGAAGGAAAGATGAGCCAAACGTAGAGCAGAAAAAGAGTCAATTGCACATGTTGCTTGAATGAATGCTGATTACCTCCAGAGTATAGGATTCTCAGCATTCTTGGCTGCTGGGGAATAATCCAAAGCTCCACAGTGATCGAATTCAGAGTATCTTCATTAACATTCTTCTTAGAGTCTGGTGGAACTCAGTATAAATCCCAAGGTACACTTCTACTTCAGGCTCAACATTCTGAAAATACATATGGAAATACTTCGACTTTGCATCCCTGTCTCAAGCCCCTTCAGTTTAAACCTACATTTGTACTACACATTAAAAAGGGAACATTTTCCAAGCCCTGAGCAATGTACACACTTCAGGAATACATGTAATTCAATGCTGCGCATTAATCACAGTCACATTTCATCCTTGGATTCAAAACTCTGGATGTTGCTTGGACTTTGTTGTATGATTAAGTCAAAGGGAGATTTCCAGCCTCTGGAGGTCAGAGTTCATGAGCTGCCTCAGGTAAAAAGTGAAATAGAGTTAATGGTCTTCATCGTATTTCCTCTCTGGGGCACACTGCAAAGTCTCAACTAATTTTAGCACACAAGTAAATTCTGACCCAGTCTGGGTCCCACTAGCTAATAGAGTGCTTCAACAAATACCTGGCTTGGCAACAGTGATAGCAAAACAGTGCCTAGTACATTTAGAGAGTCATACTACAACGTGCTTCATCCAAAAGTGAATCAATGTTTTCTGAAAGACTGACTTCATAACTCATTGAATCTTTGTGGTGGATGCTAAATGTCCACCATGACAGCTGGATAGGTAGAGAAATAATTGGTCTCTTTAACCGTAGGCTGCAACAAAGTACCAAAACATAATTATAGTTACAATTAAAGTGAGACTTAACCATTGAAATAATTCCAACTTTGGTCTAAAGTGAAAGTGGCAAAGCAGATACAAACAATACTGTTGGACAGTTGAGAAAAAATATTTGGAAGATCAGCCTTCTGCATCCAAGGGCAGTAGGGAGAGATGAAGCATCTTGTGACATTTTTTCTAGAAGGCTCTTAGTATAGTTAGAGAATGGGGCCTTACGTTATATTATCTTCAGGACATGGAATGTTAGCAGAAGAGGCTTAACATCTTGTGTTAATTATTAGTGCATTCAGACACGTAGTCTTATTTATATTAATACAAGGTGGAGATATATTTTACATATTGAGTTAGTGGTACATTAGCAGTTAATGTTGAAAATATAAGATTAAAATCAGTTGGGGATTCAGGATGGGAAAATTCCTCATCAGAAATATTTTGAATGCCTCTAAACCTTTTCTGCACCATTGCATAATTACATCATTTGCTTCCCTGCTTGCTTAGAATCAGGAAGCGTGGTCTGCAAAGATCAGTGGTAGAACATGTTTTGCACGTAGGGACCAGAGGTCAAACATTTGGACTGAAAAGAGAATGGCATAAAACCTGAAACATTGATGTTATAATTGTCAGGGATGATGGGAGTTGTAGCTCTTCACCTCTGGCTCGAACTCACCACCTTGTTACACACCTCGCTGACCAGTTTTGGCCAGTGGTTAAAGCTTTGCTCAAAAGCAGCAGAGTTACAGAGAATAGGCTGAAGACCCTGACAAACTCTCCAAGCCTTCTCACTCTTGCTTTCTCAGAAGTCTTCACCCTTCTTCAGGATCCAGCTGGCTCTTGTATCTTCACTCAAGACACCAGACAACTCAGTAGTCTTATATAAAAGATCTACTTTATTCTACTATATACAGCTCCAAAACTATCCAACACAACTCCACTACAACAATACTCCTCACAACTACTACCCACAAAATACATTGGGATTCATAGCCATTATTACAGTCATTGCAAAATACCACCCACTGTTGTCTGTTTCCACCCAGTGGGCGTGTATAACCATTCTCATTGGTTCTCTTGGTTCATCCCACAATTAATGATTTCATCATCTCACCTTGACCACTTTAACAACTCTCAGGTGTGTTCAATTATTCACTTTGCATTTCTGTCCTTGGCATTTAGGACTTGTTAATTGCATTACCTATTACACCTGTGTGGCTTCTAATTGCTTCTGCTGAGTCATCCTGACTCACATACATGTTTTATTTTATTCACTGTATATCCCATGTTGCATTTTCCTTAACAGTAATGCCTCTAAAAATGCTCTTTGAGAATAATTAGAAAAAAGCCACTCGTTATTCCAGTTAAGTAATTTTGTTCCTACTCCTGTTACTTTGGAAATCTAATTTGGTAGTACAGTGCGCCCGCATCATACGTGGCTTTCAATATATGCTGAAAGCCACGCAGGAGCATTCAGGGCGCAAGGGGAGGCGCGTTGCATTTGGATGAATGGGGTGCGCCGCCGCATGCATGAGCTCCATTCACTTAAATGGGGCTTGAGCATGCGTGGTATTTGGCTTACATGGGGGGTGGGTGGGTCCGGAACGGATCCCTTGCCTAAGCCAAGGGCAGACTGTACCCCCCTTTGTAAAAAAAGAAACTAGGTGCAGTTAACTATTTGAAGGATGGCATCTCCCTTTACAATCCCACTAGAGTGTTGAGATCATCAGGGCAGGCACTTTTCTCTGTCTCACTACCCTCTCAGTCTCGCTTGGTGGGAACAAGAGAGAGGGCCTTCTCACTGGTTGCTCCCAAGCTTTGGAACTCCCTCCCTAGAGAGGCCAGGATGGCTCCATCCCTGCTTTCCTATCGGTGGCAGATAGACATTCTTATGCTGTCAGGCCTTTTCAAGCTGAGGATGGGATTTAAATATGTGTTTTAAATTTTAAGGTTTGTATTTTTAACATGTTACATTTTAATTCATAACAGTTTTAACTTTTCAAATTGTTTATTTTTTTAAAAAATATATACTTTAATGTTGTACTGTTTTTAAATTGTATTGTTTTAAAATTTGCTGTTAGCTGCTTTGAGTCCCTATGTTGAGAGAAAGGTAGGATATAACAAAATAATAAGAGTAAGAATAAGAATAACTTGTGAGTTTGGGATACATCCAAAAATAAATACTGTTCCCCCCCTCCCCAAAAAAAAACAACCCTGGTTTATGTCCCTTGGTAGAAACTAGAGAATCCTTCTGAAATCATTCTTATGATAATGAAAAAGGGAGATAAATGATGAGAAAGAAGCCAAATCTGGAGAGATGTTTATAATAACAAGACTCCTTGTCTTCCTTGCATCAGTTCATGCCCTTATAGAATGGTGGGATACTGACTGAGGAATTGGAAGCTATGAGTTCCCATGTTATTATGTGAAAATCCCCTGCATTACAAAAGACCAGTTGACTGCTAAAACAATCATTGCAAATCAGTGGTCATGTTAGAGTGGTGTTCAAATCACAGGGAGAGGGAAACAATACCCTAATGTCTCAACTGGTCTCCTCTCATTTAAACCAAATTCTGGCCCTTGTCATTTTTTAAGGCATTTGATAAGGGGGAGGGAACTCTTGACAAGTATGGTTCCTTTCCTGTAATTTAAAAAGGAATGGGG
This sequence comes from Sceloporus undulatus, assembly GCF_019175285.1. Classification (NCBI taxonomy): domain Eukaryota; kingdom Metazoa; phylum Chordata; class Lepidosauria; order Squamata; family Phrynosomatidae; genus Sceloporus; species Sceloporus undulatus. Next base: position 84,387,957 of record NC_056525.1, read on the forward strand.
AAGGAAAAAGGGATTGTAGTGGAACCTTTAAGACTAACTGGTGTTTATTTTAGCATGTGCTCCCATGGATATAAACCCACTTTTTCAGATAATTAGAGCACTGTCTAGGAGAAGCAAACTATCCATGCTTAGCTAACATCTCACAACATGAAGGAGGGGAGGAATCTGAGAAACTGAAAGGCAAATAGCAGTGGTGGTTGCAGGGACATCACTAGGGTGTGTGGTGGTGTGGGGGTGCAGGCAGCACCAGGTGACACCACTGCTCACCAAACATCTGCCTTTGGGCAAAAATGGGCTATGTCATTTGCCTGCATCTCTGTAAAATGTAGGCAGATGAAGAGATGGGGTGAGTGGGGTGACGCTCAGTGGGAAGAGAAAGGAGAGTTCCCAGGTTTTTTTAAATGTATTTTTAAAAATAAAAGTTTAAATTTAATTTTTTAAAGGTTTTTAATTTTTTTTAAAAAAAATCTTTCTTTAAAAACATCACATCTTACCAAATTTTCACTTTAACCACATGAAACAATGTACATGTAAATACATTTAGGTTGTCTGTATGATATTGTATTTTAAAGGTATAATTTTAATTGTGCTAGTTGTTTATGTCACTATTATTACCATTACATTCAGTGATATATGGGAATTACGATTTAGAAGTAACATTACTATAAAAAAATATCACTAAGGATTCTGTATGGCAGGGGTCGGCAACCTCCGGCTTGCAGGCCGGATGCAGCCCGCGGAGGCCTTTTGGCCGGCCCCTGCCTGCCCCTGCCGCCGTCGATTGCGGCTTTTCCCGGCTCCCGGGCACCACCATTTTGTTTTTCAAAATGGTGGCAAAGTCTCACGTGACCTTCCCCGAGGTCAAACAAACAAAATGGCGGCACCCTAGAGGCGAAGTCTCGTGCGACCACAAGAAAGGTTGCGCGAGACTTCGCCAAGGCCCGCTGCGGCCGCCGGAGCCCACGAACAGGGCTCTGACGGTGGCAGTGGGCCTCTGGGAGGCCCGTTGCCTTCACTGGGGCCCTCTTAGAGGCCCATTGCCGTCGTTGGGGCAACGGCAAAAGGGCCGGCAAAGAGGAGGAGGCCTCCAGCGCTGGCAGCCCCTGCCGGCTTTTTTGCCGGCCTCTGACGGGGCCTGGGGCCACGTCAGGGGCCGGCAAAGAGGGGGAGGCCTCCAATGCTGGCGGCCCCCGCCGGCTCTTTCCCGACCTCTGACAGGGCCTGGGGCCCCGTCAGGGGCCGGCAAAGAGGAGGAGGCCTGGCCCCCGGGGTGGAAGCTCCACCCCCCGGCTTCGGCCCCCCAGTTGTCTGAGGGACAGCAACCCGGCCCCCGGCTCAAAAAGGTTGCCTACCCCTGCTGTATGGTGTGGTATGAGAGGAGGCCAACTTGGGGGGTGATACCATGAATTAATGCACCGGGTGTTGCCAACTCTGGTGACGCCACTGAGTGGAAGCTGAACTGGCAGACGGCATTCTGCATTCTTTTTGTCCTGTGAGATGATAAATCCATCTGAGTGTAGAAGAGTGAATGGAGTATAACATTTCCTCAGGGAATATTCATACATTCTTTCAAAGATCTTCTTCTAACCAAAGATAGGAGTCTTTTTTTAAAGTTCTCTCATTAGTCTCCCACTCAAAGGCACATTTCATACTGTCTCCTGATGGCCGTGAAGCAGTAGCTTCTTCACTCCCTCTGTAGTCCTCCACAACAGTGCTTCTTAAATTATATGATGAGGACAACAAGCAGTTCCTTCTGCCATGAACCAGTGACTAGTAACATATTTGTGACCATTGTCTACAACTATTTCTTGATTTTTCTGGAAACTCCAAGAACCTGCCCATTGCTTCCTGAAAAATGTTCTTAATATAAAACATCTATTTTCAAAACCACTCACGTAGGCCCCACACTAAACATGTGCATGCTTAAAACAGTATTTGCATACCTATAAAGTAGAGTGAATGGTGGTGGTGATGGAGAGTATGCACAGAAGTGAAAGCAATCTCTTCCTTAGCAGAGTCCCAATTAATTCCCTGTCACACCCTGCTTTTTCAGCTGCTTTTCTCTTTTCCCCTTTGTACTCATCTTACTTCAATTACTGCAAACTGACTGCAAAGTGCAGAGGTAATTTGCACTCAGTTAACACAATGGTGGGGGGCAGAGGAAAGGAGTGGGGAAGTGTTCCCTTTCCAAGTAGGCTCAGGCAAAAGCAAATTGCTACAGCCTCTCTTGGCTTGTGTGTTCTTCCTCATTAATAACTTCTGCCACCTTGACCACACTCTGATGCTGCTTCCTCACATACATCCTGGCTTTCAAATATTGGAGGGTATGTAGATCTTTTCCTCTAGCACATTGGTTCCCAGTCTTTGGCCTTCCAGATGTTTTGGACGTCAGCTTCCAGAATCTCTAAACATTGATGAAGTTAACTGCAGCTTCTAGGAGGTGAAATTCAAAATACCAGAAGTACCAAAGTTTGAGAACCACTAAATCTAGCATGACTTCCTGTTCCACTAACAAAACTAGGGTGTTGGAAAGCAATGATATGCAGTGAGTCAAAACAAAAGTAGGATGGGTTTATGTACTTTTGATTCGGGCCCTGACCAGTGTCAGCTTCTGCTTAGCCTTCAACAAATTAGTTCCCAAAGCCAGCAATCCTTAACTTAAAAATCAAAATCAAATCAAATCACTCACTTCAGTATAAACAGCAGATCTGTGCCAAATAGGCCAGCTTGTGCGTCTTTAACATGTACATCTATTGCAGCCATTAGAATGAAGGAGGATGTGAAAGACTGAGAAACTTCACTTGAATTATTTTGTGTACAGAAGATCTTCTTTTTGATCCATCTAATTCAAGCCAGGAGGTCTTTATGCAAGAAAAAAATGTTTTCAATTAAAACTAATAAAGGAGTACAATGGCATAACCAAGAATTACTGTTTAATTTAAAATGTATGTTTTAATACCCATTGCCCACAAACTTTCCAGTATGAGGTGGCAGTGTTTGTGACTAGTTTGTTAAACAGGGCCACTTGGCTATTGGCCCACACATACTATCCAGCAAGTTTCTTTTTCATGTGCTATGTGTACTCCTTGATTTTCACTGCTCCACTTCCCCACCTCCAAAACATGGCAAGCAGAGGCAAGCAAAGGGCTAGCCATAATGTTATACAATCTCTTTCAGTCAAGCAATTGACATTTTTATGGCTGGAAGAACTTTAAAATTAAGGAGAGGAAGAATAATCAGCTATTTTCTGGGGAAGAAGATGCCAGATCCTTGTTTAAAAAGTAAGAGAGACATAGCAAGAAAGCATCATATGTTCCAGACATCTTTGCTTAAAAAAAAAAAAAAAAAAAACTGGAGGAAATCAGGTAATGTTGAAACATCAGTCCCAGATTTCAACTCCTCTGAAATTCTGATAACATTATTATTATGCTGTTGTAGTAGTAATTCTATTTTTATTTTATTTTTCCTTTAAGGAGTTTTAGGCAGAATATGGCTTTCCCCCTCATTTTAATTTCATAAGAACCCTGTGAGGGAAGTTGGGCTGAAAGGCACCAACTAGCCCATACTAGTCAGTGAGCTTAAAAACCCAGGAGCTCTCTGCTCATTTATAAAATCTCCAAAAGTACATTGGTTACATTAAATTTCTGCAGGGATAACAGAAATTAACTTTAAAACAAAAGGGTGCTTCCAGAAAGGTGGCCTCTAATGCTACCAGCCAAAAGACATTATACAGCCATTATAGTGGTATCCTTTGGTATCCGCTGGGGTTTCATTCCAGGAACCCCTGTGGATACCAAAATCCATGGATACTCAAGTCCCATTAAATGTAATGGCATAGTAAAATGGTGCCCTTTATATAAAGTGGCAAAATCAAGGTTTGTTTTTTAGAACTGATATATTTTTAAATATTTTCCAGCCATGGATACTCAAATCCATGGATAATGAATCCATGGATAAGGAGGTTCAACTGTACATTGGATTTTCCCCATCTGTCAAGGAAGGAAGGAGGGGTGGGAAATATCAAGAGGATTATAACTAGATGATGCCATTGTTTGGACCTCCTGCAAAATTCTGGGGAAAAGAGTGGACAATAGCATAATGAAAGTCTCTTCCAGAAGCACCCCAAGAATTAGCATACAGTTCACCAAATTTATATTTGCCACAAAGGTCAGCAATGGACTCTTAACATTGCTATCCAAGTTCATTTTAAAAAATCAGTTCTAGAAGCCTTCACAGTGATTGTTGCTCTTCTGTGTTATTTACTTTTGTTAATCAGCTGAAATTATCTTTCCCTACATTCTCTTACTAAAATGTATGGAAGACTTCTGTAAAATTAAGGATCTTGTCCTCTTATCTGGCTATTTCTACAGTTGCAGGAAAGAATGTGTGATCTCCCTGTATGGAGCTCAAAATCAAGTCATGTTAAGCCTACAGCATCTTTAGTATGAAGCTTTTATATTATACAATTTGGACCAGCTTTCAGTGAATAGAATTACAGTGGTAATGGCTTTTTAGTATTTGTTGTGTTTAACCATTTTTTAAAAAGCACTTTAATTCAGTGGTAATCATGTTCTAAATCTCTTTGCAACTCCCACCTAGAGTAGATCCATTCAAGCAGCTACTGAGCTGAGTAGTACACATATGTTGCTGTTATTTGCCATCAAGACAGGTTCAATTTATGATGATCTTATGAATAAAAGACCTCCAAGATATGATACACTTTCATCAACAGCCTGCTCAAGTCCTGCAAACTCAGGATGTGACATCCTTGATTAAGTCTTGCCATCTATAATTGGGTTTTTCTATTTTTCTGCTACTTTCCACTTTACCAAGCATTATTGGTCGCACACAGACAGGCCAAAATAAAGCTGCTTCGGGTCAAAATAAAGCTGCTTTGGAGGTATGTTGTTTAAATGTTGCATGTGTCCTAAGATTCCAGAAGCTGCACCAAAGCTTTCCCAGCAAACAATGATCACCAATTAGCAGACACTAATCCACTTTTGCATATCCTTCTACCCTGAGAAGGCCATCAACAACAGAAAAACACACAGATTAACATGGGAATCATTCCTCCTCACCCAGGGTCACAGTGTATCTATACCCACTCTCTTCCAGGTTAGCATTCTTTGAAGATGCCAGCCACAGATGCTGGCGAAATGTCAGGAAGAAACTCTTCTAGAACATGGCCACATAGCCTGAAAAACCCACAAAAAACTACCTTCCCTTTTTGCTTTTAGACTGTACACTGTAGGCAGAGTTTTATCTGTATTTTGACTATTTACTTTGTACAGTGCCGTGTACAGCACTTTAAATATAATAATAATAATAATAGGCAATTCGTGTTTTACGTCTCTTTAACATGAGTACACTTGAGCCCTCTCTCTTAATATATATATCTCTTTTCACTAGCTTTTCTTCTACAGCATTTCTGTTTTACATTTGTTCACAACAGCACCAGCCAGTCTGATTATATTGACTAACATCCATAAACAAATACAAATTTTAAAACTACAAGAAAATTGCTTTTCTCTGGGACCCCTGGAGCAGCCAGAATAATATCACATTTTTTGATCTTGCAAAGCCATCAGTTTATGGGATAGTGAGTCTGTCAAGCTTGTTTTTGGCAAAACTGGAAAAGCACATGGTTTAAGTTTTAGCCTGCTTGCTGTACTATTGCACACAATAGAGAGTCTTCCCAGATGAAAACACCAGGCTACAATTAGAAATGTGAGGGTCCTCTTGCAATTTGTAAGACACTCTAGCAGCACAAGAAATGGAAGTGTTCAGTGCTATTCAACATTTTTATCAATGATTTGGATGAAGTAATAGAGGGCATGCTTATCAGATTTGCAGATGGTACCAAATTAGGAAGCTAATACCCCAAGGGACAGGATCAAAATTGAAAATAGATTAGAAAGCTGGCTCAAAATTAATAAAATTAATTTCAACAGGGAGAAATGTAACATACTACATTAAGGTAGAAAATAATGAAATGCACAGATATAAGATTGGGGACATCTAGCTTGACAACAGTATGTGTGATGTGTGACAGGGGTCATAGTAGACCACATGTTGAACATGAGCCACCATTGTGATGCAGCAGCTAAAAAAGCCAATGTGATTCCAGGCTGCATCAATGTAAATATAGGCCCGTTACAAATGGGCCTTTTAGTACGTAGTCAGTCCGTATTAGGGATAGGAAGGTGCGGTGCTTCCGCACCCCCTAACCCTGGTATGGACTGAGTCCGTACAAAATGACGGCGCCCCATTTACATGGGGGCCGCCATGACGATGTCACGACCGCGTCACCACTATACAGGGCGGCGCGGATGTGATGTCATCACTCCGTTTCGGAGCTCCTTCCTGGTTTGTGGCGCTGCTTTGCGTCGCTGGGCACAGCCTTCAGACGGCTGCACCCAGCAATGCAAGGGAGAAAGGGGCCAAGCGGCCCCTCTTCTCCTCCTCACCACTGCCGCGGGGTGTCCTTGGGGCTTGAAGCCCCAAGGACACCCCTTTCCAGGCTGTGGGGAAGCGGCCTGGAAAGCGGCGGATCGGGGCCTCAGTGGCAGCCATTCTGACCACTGAGGCCCCAATACCCTGGGGAAAGGGGCGGGTACAGGCCGCTGCTTTTCGGCGGTCTGTAACGCACCATAGTGTCTAGATGAAGAGAAATAATAGTACCATTTTATTCTGCTTTGATCAGGCCTCACCTAGAATACTGTGCCTAATTCTGGACACCACAATTAAAAAGATGCTGACAAGCTGGAATGTGTCCAGAGGAGGGCAACCAAAATGGTGAAGGATGTCATATTGAAGTTGGACCTAGTTTGTTTTCTCCAGCTCCAGAGAATAGAACTTGTAGCAATGGATTCAAACTATAAGAAATGAGATTCCACCTTATAGCTAGAGCTGCTCTACAGTGGAACATGCTCCCTCGGAGAGTGGTGGAGTCTCCTTCTTTGGAGGGCTTTAGACAGAGGCTGGATGGCTATCTGTTGGGAGTTTGATTGTCTATTCCTGCATGGCAGGGGGTTGGACTGGATGACCCTAGAGATATCTTCCATCTTCATAATTTTATGATTCTAAAAATCATAATTCTTCACTTACTTTTCTAACTATGTTTCAGGGTTAGATGATGTCTCAGAAGGTGAGTAGAATATAGTAGTTATTAAATTGGATTAGAACGCCTTGCTGGTAAGTCTGTGCTTATTGTTTTATTATTATTATTATTATTATTTGCCTTCATATATTGCTTTTCCTGTAATGATTGCAAGGTGACATACAGGGCTGTCTTCTCTACTTTTCAACAACTATGTGAGGTTAGTCAGGTTGTGAGAGACAGATAGATCATCCAATGAGTTTCACAACATAGTGGGGACTACAAACTGGTCTCCCAAGTTTTGTCTAAGCACTTTTAATCTCTATGCCACACCGACTCTCAGGTGATTCCATTGACATGTTGTCTCCAGTGCCATTTCCCGATATTAGAATTTCAAACAGTAAACCAATGAGCTTTCCTTTCTTCTACTTCTGCTTTTAAATCTGGAGTCAGTTCCAAATTTAGTATTTTATCCATTCATTCAGTTCCAACTCATCATTTCTTTTATGGAATCCACAAGGCATCTTACACAATAAGGTCAAAAACAATACAAATCAACAGTAAGACAATGCTTGTACTCAAAGTAATACACAGCATCAATAAAGCAATGCACGTACAGAGCTAAAATGGCACTGCAGATTAAAACCAACAGTTCTGAAAGTACACAGCATAGCGGCATAATTTAAAAAAAATTGAAGCAAAATCACATTTAAAAGTGCAGGAAACTAGATAGCCTTGGCTGGAAGACATGTTGGCATCCCTCTCTTTAGATATGTTCTATACAAAGATTGCCAAGACACAATGTTTAGATAAACCTTTTACTTTTTAAGGATGAAGTAAACTTTATTTGGATGGACTGTTATTCTCTCCCCTTTGTTATGATATCTCAAAGAAGCAGAATCCAACAGAGAACACAGCTGAGTTTAGTTTCTTTGCCTATTGTTCCAACCATCTGCAAAATTTTGAAGGGTTCTTAGACTTAACTGTCAGCCAAAACTTTTCCACAGAAGTAAAGCAAGGATGCTTGAAGCTGTCTCCAGTGTCCAGCTTGCAACGCTGAAGTCAAAACAGCTGTTTAGGGCTTTGTTTCCAAGACTGGGAAGTGGTACCAGCCATTAGGGCTTTTGTCCCATTCATAGTTTTTCAGAGGTCTCAAACAAGGTCAGAATAAGTTGGTTGGCAGCCTAGAGCAATTTAAATAATAGCTTCTCCTGAGTGTGAGTGCTATTGGATGGATATTGACATAGAAAATAAATAAATAAACAACCAGATAGCATAGTAAAATACAAGGTCCGAAAATCTTACTCTTCCCTGACTTATACACAGAAATATTCTGTGTGCCTGGGAGAGATCATCCGGAGACACAAGGCGTGGTGTTATCAGTATGCTGATGACACCCAAATATGTTTCTCTGTGTCTCCGACTGTTGCAGTGACTAGGGATGGCATCTCTCCTCTAAATGCCTGCTTGGAGTTGCTAATGGGCTGGATGAGGGAAAACAAACTCAGTCTGAATCCAGAGAAAATGGAAGTACTTGTGATAGGCTCCCTGGGTCCGGGTAGTGAAATTTGTCCACCTGTCCTGAATGGGGTCAAGCTCCCCCTGAAGGACTCAGTTCGCAGCTTGGGAGTGCTTCTGGACTTGTCGCTCCAATTGACATCTCAAGTGGATGTGACGGTCAGAAGTGGCTGTTATCAGCTTCGGCTGATACGCCAGCTGCGACCCTATCTGGGCCAGGGGGACCTTGAAACGGTGGTACATGCTCTGGTAACCTCTCAATTGGATTTCTGCAATGCGCTCTACATGGGGCAACCCTTGTACCAAACCCAGAAGCTTCAATTAGTGCAGAATATGGCAGCAAGATTGGTCGCTGGATGTTCCAGGACCGACCATATAACACCTGTTCTGCAAGATCTTCATTGGTTGCCCATTCGCTTCCGGGCACAATACAAGGTGTTGGTTATTACCTATAAAGCCCTAAATGGCTTGGGCCCAGGCTACTTGGAGGACCGCCTTTCCCCATATAATCCGCCCCGCACACTCAGGTCAGCTGGGAAGAACTTGTTGAGGGTTCCAACTGCGAGATATGCGTCAACCTCGCAAAAGGCCTTCTCCATCTCGGCCCCTAAAATTTGGAACACTCTTCCCGATGAGCTCCGTTCCATCACTTCCCTGGATTTGTTCAAAAAGAAACTTAAAACCTTTTTTTTCCCACCAGGCTTTCCCCCATGTCCCTTGATACTATGTGGCTTCCCCCTATATGTACTGGCATCATGGATTAACAATTCAGCTGGCTTTGATTTGGGGTAATTGGTTTTATTTGTTTAATGTAATGTTTTAATATAGTGTTATTGCTATGTTTTTATTGAAATTTTTATTCTGTATTGTTGTTTTTATTGCATTTTCTGTACACCGCTTTGATCATCGTGGAAAAGCGGTATAAAAATAAAATTTTATTACAGTATTATTATTATTATTATTACATGCTTTGACATTAAAACAACTACTGTTGTTGCTTAAAGCAGTGGTTCTCAGACTTTTTATCCTTGTGACATCTTTACATCTATATGCGGATATTGTCCTTTATCGATGTAGTATATGAATAATAATATTTGGTGTTTTTAGTGTGTGTATTTTCATTCACACGTTCACATATATTAATATTTTACCATTTTATATGGAAGTAACATTGTTCAAATCACAACAGTTTTATTTAAGTAAATTCAATTTTTAATCAACATGTGTACATTTTACACATTAAAAAAGCTTGGGAAGAGGAGGAGAAGGGATCAGGGCCTCCATGTTTTGCATTCCCCCCTAGAGCAACTCTTGTGCCCCTCTGGGGGTCCAGCCCCACAGTTGAGAACTACTGCTTAAAGAGAATTTGTACTAGAGTTTACCAACTGAGAAATGAGTCTTCTTTGCTTTTGTTTCTGCATATTAAATCAACAAAGTTTATACTGTTCCAAAGCATTGTGTCTTCAGCACCAAAGAGTTCATTTGTGGACTGAAATTTTGAGAGCGGTATTTCCTGAAGTCAAAATAGCTTTGCCAATGACTGGTACCAGAAAAACAGGCAATTGGGAGCAATTGGAGTGTGTGAAGATAGTTCTTCAGATGCCATGTATGTCAGTGTGTTCTCATAAAGCTTTACAGTGGAAAATGAAATAGGTGGATGTCATTAAAGAGTGCTGAAATATTGCTTGCCATTATTAGACTGCATGACAGAATTACCATTTAGGCCCTGTACAAAGACATTTTTGCTTAGAGCAGACTCTCAGTACTCAGTCATTTCTCTCTAACTCAACATCTAAAGAAAAATAAAACATTGATCTTTTTTTTTAAAAAAAAAACACATAGCCAGCATGGCCTAGTAGTTTGATTGTTGGACTATGACTCTGGAGACCACAGTTCAAATCCTCACTCAGACATGAAAACACATTGAGTGACCTTGGGCAAGTCACATTCTCTCAGCCTAGGAGGAAGGCAAAGTCAAGCTCCTTCTGAACAAATCTTGCAAAGAAAACTTTGTGAGAAAAACAACAAAGACATTTCCCCCCCTCTCAGAGCAGGCTCTCTTTAGGTCAGTCTGTTATCTCTGTCATTAACTCAACAGCTAAAGGAAAGTGAAACACTGATCATGTTGTAAAAAAATAGTATAAGGTACCAAATTTTGAGGCTTATCACACATCTTAATTATGCGACTTACTGCTCCTGAATTGAAGCCTAATTTGGGCTGCATCCTGGTCCTATTGCATGGCTTTTGTCTCCCAGTCCGCCATGCGAGTATAGCCCGGCTTTGGGTTGCATCCCTTAATTTGCTTCGGCAGCCATTTTTCAAAGCCGGGAGCTTTTCAACTTTGAAAAATTGCAGCCGAAGCACGTTAAGAAATGTGGGCTGCAGCCTGGCTGTACTCACATAGTGGATAGGGAGACAAAAACCGTGCGATAGGAGCAGGATGCAGCCCAAATTAGACTTCAATTCAGGAGTGGTAAGTTGCATTATAAAAGCTGTGCAGTAAGCTCCTATATTTCAACAGGATTCCACACAGGAGATTGCATATGAAAAGTATCTGGATCAACTTGATTTCAGACAGGTTTTGTTGTTGTGTGACTTGTGTGCTTCTGATTTCTGGTGACCCTAAGGTGAACCTGTTATAGAGATTCCTTGGTAAGATTTGTTCAGAGGGGGTTTGTCTTTGCCTTTTTCTGACAGGTGTGGGTATTTTCCAGAGATTGGGTGTACTGGAATTTGGTAGCAGTTTTTTGTGACACAGTATTTTTTATTTTTGAAAAAGCAATTTTAAAATGTATATATTAAAACAAATATATGACTATACACGGCCATAGAGCTAGAGTATACAGTGATAACAATATAAAGCGGGCATCAAAACAGTTGGAAAATTATATTCTACTCTGAAAAACTGTAAAAACTGTATAAAGTGTGCATGCACAGTATGCAAATATCCTAAAGTTGTTGCTTTACATCTAAAGTCTTTTAACAAGATGATGCCATTTGAGAGCCTTGTGTTCAATGCACAGTAGAACACAGCATGTCTTTTACAAGATGCCGCTGGGTTAGAGTCAGGGAGATATGAGGTTCAGGCTTTCCTTACATTGTAAGCCACATTTGGTGTCTGAAGGCTGTTTTGTTCCCCAAAACTTCCTTATAAATTATCTGATTTTATTTTCATCAGACAAAGCTGCCGCATCATATGAGACACACCAGTGGGATGCTTGAACCAGTGGTGACAGTACTAAGGTCAGGTGAAAAGCAGTATAATTGTGGTAAGAAGGCAGTGGGTGATCTCTTGGTCCAACAATGACCTGCGCTTTTCATTTTCAGAGCGTCATGAACAGCAGTAGGAATTTTCTTATGGGAACCTTATTTGCATGCAGTGCCAACAACTGCTTCTCTCATACCCAAAGAGAATGTAGTTTGTCTAATTTAATCTTTAGGGTAATTGAGGAAGCTGTGCATTGGTGCTCTGATCTTTGTGAAAAACTTGCTACTAGAAATGCTTGGATGTTCTAATCTCGCTCTTTGTTCATGAGTTTTACAAAATCAACTTGGATCTTGGCAACCTGAAGAGCTTGATATCATTATCAGCAAAGAGGACCTGCAGCACTGTTTTGCTATTGTTGCTGTGTTTTTGCTGGTAATTGAATTCCAGTATGGGCAAGGCCTGAACTCCCTGGGCCCGGGACGGGTTTCTCACTTCCATGGTGCTCTCAATAACCCACAACACACGTGATGCAGTGCAACAAACTTTAATAACGGAAGTGGGATATCTCATGGGAGCTTCAATTTTCAACACAAAATACAGCCATAAGCCTGGAGTTACTTCACTCACAAGCTGTGTGATACCCCTTACAGCCTAGGGCCTTCAACCACCCTTTTAGCTTCCTTCACTGTCGGCCTTCTCCACCAACTTTGGGCCCAGTCCGTGCTCCCAGCACCGTCCTTTTTCATCCCACCATGTACTTTCCAGGTTCTATGGGTTATCTCTCAGTGGATAGGGATACCACCAGTCCTTCTTGACCCCCAGGTCCCCATCCCAAGCAGGGTCCCTTAAAAGTACGGCACCACGGGGCCCAGTAGGAACTCGTCCATGTCCGTACTGCATGGGAGCCGGCCACCTGTCCTGCTTAAGATTCCGAGCCACCTGTGCTGTCCCTCTCATGTCCGCCTCCACACGCTCCCTTCTTCCGCAACTCCTCCTCTCGGCCACCTATCCCTTTCTTCTTATAGTCTCTCGGCTCCATCCTCGCAGGACCTCTCCCCTTTCTCCTTCTCCTGGCTCTCTCTCAGCTGTTTCCCATCTTCCGTCTTGTTCTGTAGTCTTTTCTAATCTCTCTTCCTCCTCTGGTTCTTCTTCTCCTTCTCCAGCAACCCTCCCCTGCCTTCCCACCCAGTTACATCCAGCATGAGGAAAAGTCATATAAAAGATTGCTGAGGTTCACTTTAGTTTGGCTTCAGAATAAGAAGTGAGAAACAGGACTTGTCAGCTGTCATTAAGTTTGGCCTTCACTCACTTTCTGGACTTCTGTTTCTTATTTGGGAGAATTTACCAACAGTTTTCTTGTGATTTTGAAATACTGTTGTTTACTTTTTAACAATCCAATGCATCAAATCCTTGTGTGCTAAATTATAGAAATGTGTTGTATAGGGAGAAGTCATTGAGGACATGTGACCATTGTGATAAAAATCCAAAGGGAGAAAACAACAGGGAATATGAGGACAGCCCATGCATGACTATTTTGATGTGTGTATATGGTCAATGGGGATTTCTAACACCACACTGAAAAAGATGTTTCAGAGGGAACAATTTTCAATTAAAACAAATAGTTTTAGAGGCCTGAAAGCCTCAATGGCTGTTTTATCTTAACAGAAATGGATCTCTTGACACCAAAAAACTTTGACACCAAAAACACTTTCTTGGGAATTCTGAAAGAGGAAATATGTTAACATTACTGTTAGGTGTCTACACTTTTGCATTTTTAAATTACTCTTTTTTGTTGAAACTCTGATTTTTTGCTATCTTTCCTCTTTCCTCCCTGTACTTTTTTTATTGAGCAAACTTCATACTGAAAAAAGGAAATAAATAAAAGCAAAAACAAATTAATTAAAAGCAATATGCCAGCAGATAATAAACTGAAAATATAAATTTACATATATTTCTAGAAAATAATTAAATATGTGTCCATGAAAAGTTGACACCTCTATGCAATATGTTCATCAGATGTTCATCTGTCTTCCCACTGTTGCAATAGAAACCTTTTTGCCACTGAAAAGGTACAGAGCATCCTTTCCCATTGACCAAAAGTTAATTTCCATAATGGTGGAGGGCACATGTAAGTCTGCAAAATTCAAAGACAAAACAAAATGAATTTGACTGATCACATTTACACCACCAGACATCACCAGATCATATGTTTAAGAGATGCATGAAAAGCATCAGCAATTAGCTGATTTACCCAAATGTTTGTTAAAGGAATATGGTGGAGTCAAGTCTACATGAACCAAAAGGTTTTTTTAAATTTAAAATCCATAGATATACCAGGCCCGAAACCAAAATCATGATCCATTCATTGAGCAAAATGGGGTTATCTAAGGATGCATCTAGAGTGTATAAATAGTGCAGTTTGACAACACTTTAACTGGTGTCTGTAACCATTTTACAGAATCCTGGGAGGCACCAACACTCTTTGACAAAGAAGGCTAAAGACCTTGTAAAACTACAAGGATTCCATAGGATGGCGCTACAACACTTAAAGTGGTGTCAAACTGCATTATTTCTTCACTGTTGGTGCACCCTAATTCATAATTCCAGGCATTCCTAAATTCCTTTATGTTTTATTGATTTACTAAATATTGTAAGTGTCCTTTTTTTGCACAGATACAGTGAGGATTTCCAAAAGTAAAAGAGAGTCTGACCCACAAGCTGCAGGGCCATGGCTAGAGATCAACATATCTTGTGAATGGAGATAGTACCACTCTGCAGAAGCCAGCAGATTATATCTCAACTTTAATTCCCAGTTTTAATAGGACAGATTCATCATCAGAACAAATACATTGTTACAGAGTAGGACTTCTTTTGTTACTTCAAATCTTCCACTTAAATTTTCTTCCCAATTGTCAAATCTGGATTATCCCATAATGTACCACAGGGGTTGGCAACCCGTGGCTTGTGGGCCGGATGCGGCCCGCGGAGGCCTTTCCGCCAGCCCCTGCCTTCCCCGGCTGCCGCTGCCACCAATTGCGGCTTTTCCCGGCTGCTGGGGGCCGCCATTTTGTTTTACAAAATGGCGGCGAAGTCTCATGCAACCTTCCCTGAGGTTGCGCGAGACTTTGCCGCCATTTTGGAAAACAAAATGGCGGCGGCCTAGAGGTGAAGTCTCGCGCAACCACAAGAAAGGTCGCGCCAGACTTCACCGAGGCCCACTGTGGCCGCCGGAGCCCTCGAACAGGGCTCCGACAGCAGCGGCGGGCCTCTGGGAAGCCCGCTGTCTTCACTGGGGCCCTCCAGGGGGGCTCCGGCGGCGGCAGCGACCCTCTGGGAGGACCGTTGCCTTCGCTGGGGCCCTGCAAGAGGGCTCTGGCGGTGGCAGCGACCCTCTGGGAGGACCATTGCTGTTGCCGGAGCCCTCTTGGAGGGCCCCAGCGACGGCAAAAGGGCCGGCAAAGAGGGGGACGCCTCCTGTGCTGGCGGCCCCCGTCGGCTCTTTCCTGGCCTCTGACAGGGCCTGGGGCCCCATCAGGGGCCGGCAAAGAGGAGGAGGCCTGGACCCCAGGGGGTGGAAGCTCCGCCCCTGGCATGCGGCTCTGCCCCCGGAGGGTGGAAGCTCCACCCCTGGCATGTGCCCCCACTCCCGGAGGGTGGAAGCTCCCCCCCCCCCCCGGCTTCGGCCCCTGGCTCAAAAAGGTTGCCTACCCCTGATGTAGCATGAGAAAAATATAACGGTTAATATCACATGAGAAAAGGGATGAAAGCACAGTTATTGTGACACTGTATGCCAAAGTAAACTAACTACTAAACTCTGGGAGGAGCACAGCCTGGTGTGGCATAGATCCCAATGCTGACTAGCACATGATCAATAAATAGTTCTGGTGATACAGTGGGTCCTTGGTATCTGCTGATGTTTGGTTCCAGGAGCCCCTATGGATATCAAAAGCCATGGATGCTCAAATCCTATTAAGTACAATGGCACAGTAAAATAGTGTCGCCATACTGTACATAAAATGGCAAAATCAAGATCTGCTTTTTGGAATTTATATATTTTAAAAATATTTACAAGCCATGGATTGTTGAATCTCTGGATAAAATCCATGGATATGGAGGGCTGACTGTACAACTGAAGTATGGAAAAACAAATCCACTTTCAATAAAGGGAAATAGCATCTTCTCAAGCACAGATTTTGTGCTTGTGGTGGGGTGCCTGCTGTAATCTGGGCTAATAGTAGAAGCTTTAGGACTCGAGAAGCAAGAGTCCAATCAGATATCATGTGGACTGAAGAAAATAAGCTAATCAGGTGTGGCAAAAGAGGAATCAAGAGTCATGTGTTTGTGTGTGTGCTGTGCTTCTTCAAGTTGTTTCTGACAGGGCAAAGAACTCTTAAGGGGTTTTCCTGACAAACTTTGATCAAAGGAATTTGTTTGTCATTGCCTTCCCTTGAGGCCGAGAGCATGTGATTTGCCCAGGATCACCCATTAGATTTCATGACTGAGCTGGGACTTGAACCCTGGTCTCCAGAGTTATAATCCAACACTCAAACCACTACGCCACACTGGCTTCTCCAAGAGTTATAGAGCAACATACAGTCAACCCTCCTTATCCATGGATTATTTTTATTCATGGATTCATGCATCCACATCTTGAAAATATTCCTAAAATAATATAAATTCCAAATAGCAAATTTTTCATTTTATATAACTCACACCATTTTGTTATGCCACTGTATTTAATGGGACTTGAACATCCACAGATTTAGTTATCCATGGAGGGTTCTGGAACCAAACCCTAGCAGATACCAAGGGCCCACTGTAATTAGCTAACTATAGTGGTACAATGGGAAAAAAGGGAAATGCATATGTATGTGTGTGCATGAGAGAGATGGTGTGCATGAGCATACAGTATGGACATAAAGTGGGAAATCTGTATCACTGAACTGAGCAGAGTAATCTTATAGATATTTGAAAAGGATCTATACCTAGTCTGTGCTGAATGATCTTAGAGTTTGCCTACCTGGTTGAAAATCTGATGATACCTTCCTGCGATGATATGGAAAGGGATGGTGAAAAAAGTCTAGGAAGCAGAGCTTGTAAGTAACAAGTTACAAATAACATAGTAAACTGCAAGTAGTTATCTGTGGGGAGGGAAGTTACAGGGGTCAAATGAAGTGACACTTCAGATGTAATATAATGAGTAATACATAAACTACTGCTGTAAGAAGGAACTGGTTTTTTTTTACTCTGAAAAAGGAGTTATTAAGGGCATTTTCAGAGGTATTTTGACGAGACATTTTCAAGCTTTATACCATTTTATTTCAATCCTATTTTTTTTTAAAAAAAGTGAAACAATAGAAATCAGATAGCAGAGCAGCAAGCAATGTAAGGAGGTACTGCTCTGAAAATGGAATGAGAAAGGGCAATAATGTGTAACACTGACTGAAAAGGTGTCCAGCTATGTTGAATGCACAGTGCCCCTCTTTGCATCACCTGGGAGTGAAAGAGAAGCTGCTCATGGCCCAAGAAAAATGCCTCAGAGGTGGTCTTGGCTCCAGAATAAAAAAGTGGAGATCTCTGTGGTAGGTGAATCATATATAGCTCAGCAGTGATCCATAGTAAAGTAGTGGTATAGAGAAGATCAAGAGAACTGAGTTAAATATACGAATTAGTTTATCCATATTACAACATTGTTCAAATTCAAGAAAACTAGTATTCTTTCCTTCTTGCCTGCCTTTCTTTTTCTTGCTTTCTTTCTTTGAAGCTTAAACAATGAAAACATTTGATTTATTGCCAAAGTAACAAGTAGTGCCCTCACCCCAAAAGCTGTGCTGCAGAAATTCAAGGTTGTTCACCAGTCTGAGTCAATTCATGGCTGAAGGGCTCTAGTGTATTTTCCTTGGAAATGACAAGGAATGTATGGTGAATGTATGTATGTATGCAAAATACTCCTAAAAACAAATCCCCAACTGACAGAAAGTCCAGCATAGCTTCTTCAGTTCCAGTAATTTGGACAAGCAGCATGTAGTGGGCAGAAAGCCTGGAATTCAAGATGTGTTTTTGGAGTTTTTGAGGTGTGGAGGAGCTCACTTTTAATAGATGCCAACTCAATAGTCATTTTTGGGCAGGGGGTTAAACTTATACTAAGATACTATGATAAATATTCTCTACCTCAGCTGCCTCCAAATTAGGTCCTTGCAGATGGGCAAGTAGGGTTTCCAGATCAAAGCCTGGACTATTTTATTTTATTTTAATGCTACCTTTCTCCCAAATTGGACCCAAGATGGTTCAGAAAGGATTGTCTGACATATAGATAGCCTCACAGCAGAATTACAGTTGAGACCTTGTCTACATGGGCCAATTCTAGCGTTATCCTGTTTGGATGGTACACATCCCAAACCTCGGTTCTGGTGCAAGAAGTCTGGATGAGGTCCAGCACTTTCTGCACCAGAACAGGGCTACCCCAGCCTTAAAATAGTGTATAAAACTATACACGTAGTGTATATTGTGAAATAACATAAAACAGTCACAGTTGCACCAAGTATCATTCAAATATGAAACACAGAGTTTAAATGAGGAAAAATGATATACAAACACTGTTCAAGGTAGTGTTCTAACCTTGATATCCCTCTCCATCTTGTTAAGAACCAGATAAGAGAGTGATCTGCACTGGCCAGGATACTCCAGAGGCAGCCTGGAGTATCCTGGCCCCACAATTGCCTCAGCAACAATATATCTGTTGCTTTGGATCTTCTGGGTAGATCTGGATTCCTCCATTCCTGCACCACAGTGGCTGTCTACATAAGTGTCCCATTGGGCTGCCTGCTGCATCTGCCACCACCATCGAGTCATTTGTTCAGAGGTCAGAATAAGGCAGCCAGCCATGTGGCCATGGCTGGCCACCTCTTCTAACCTGAGAAGTGAGTGACCTGCAGTGGCATTGTATGCTCCAGGTAGCTCTGTGGAAAGCCTGTGCAGACAGCTGTGGTGGCACAGAAATGGAGGGCTCTGGATCTTCCCAGATCCAGAGAAATAGGTGTATTGTTGGTGGGGCAACTCTGGGGCTAGGACTAGGATACTCTGGAGTATACTGGCCAGTGCAGACCATTCTCTTCTCTGGTTCTCAGCAAGATGGAGAGGGATATCAAGGTGAGAACACTACCTTGAACAGTGTGTGCATATCTATTTTCCTCATTTAAACTCTGTTTTATATTTGAATGTCATACATGGTGTGACTGTGATTAATGCTTAATGTATTATGCTTAATGTGATTACCAGGGCTGCCCCTTGAAACATTACCCTTCTAACATCAACAGGACACACTTTCTGTGATATAAGAAGAGGTCATTCCTACCTCTCAGTTTAGGTCCTGAAATCCTAGAGCTGGACATCCCCATGTGCCTGATTACAACTCCTGGACAGCACATTGGTTGGGGTTTATGAGCATTGCAGCTCAGCATACCTAGAGACACTGAGTTGGAGAAGGTTATTCTAAATCATATGTTTTAAGTGGCGATAGGTCATATAGCATTAAACTCCTAAATGTTGTAATTCTGCTATGAGGGTTGCTATCAATACATCAGGCAATATTACTAGAACAGTATATTTTCTATATTTTTCCTTGCCACCAGAGTAGAGCCAACCATGCCATTAAGCAGAGTGAAGCAACCTCCTTAGGTGGAAGATGCTTGTAGAGAGGGCAGCAATGGCAATTTCTGAGCTTTCCCCCTGAGACCTCAGGGCTGACAGAGTGAAAACTGGAGAGAGCTCCTGCACCTTCAATGGTTGTATAGAAGAGGGAATTTCAGCTAGTACTGCTTGTTACTTGTTTGCATGACAAGTAGCATCTGCTGATATTCCTTCTTCTACACAACCATTAGAAATACAGGAGCCATATCTGGTTTTGCAGCTGGCAGTGCTAGGTCCCTGGCAGCTCCCTGTTACTGGAGGACATGTCCTAAACCCACAGTCCAGGTCTTATGGTCATCTCTCCACCCCAATTTGCTGGATTCCTTTGCTGTCAGAAGTGAAGCATGTAGTAAGTGGAAACTAGGCCTATTTGGGCTTTGGTACCCCCAATCTGACTGACTTGCATTGGTGTGGTAAACATTTTTATACTTACAATTACCAGATGATTTATTTAGGGCTTGTATTTATTCTGTGAATAACCAGTGTAGCATAGTCGTTAAAGTGGTTTGAGTGTTACACTCTGACTCTGGAGACCAGGGTTTGAATAACCACTCAGCCTTGGAAACCTACTGGTTGACCTTGGGCACATCACACTCTCTCAGCCACAAAAGGAGGTTAAAAACAAACCCTCTTCTAAACAAATCTTGCCAAGAAAATTCCTGGATGGGTTAGCCTTAAGATCACCATGTCAGAAACGACTTGAAGGCACTCTCTGCCTCTATTATATTTGTATTGTATTTTAATTCAACATATTGTTTGTTATGATGCTGTGATTTAAAACAGCTGTTAAGCCAATCTGAACAGTGCATGAGCCGTAGAAGACAGAAATGTCTACATAAATAAATCAAATAAATGTCAGAATGCTCTCTGCAGGGAGGTCTGCCTAGCTCAAAATATTTTCTTTCCTCTCAAGGTGTTAATGTTGCTTTACTGTAAGGATTCAGAGTGCTTGTAGATTGACAGCACCTAGCACAACACAGTAATGTCCAGCTATTTTATCTTTAACTTTTCAATGTGTTTCAGTGGTAGGACGAAAATGAAAACAGTGGCGAACCATGGGAGGGTTACCAATGTGGCAATATCCCAACATAAAATTTTGTGAACAGATCATGGGAATTCCACAATGAATTATAATGAAACAGAGCAAGGTTCCTTATGCCATACTCTCCATCCATCTGGTACATGATCTTCCCCTCCAATTAAAAGCATTTCTCCAGATTTTCAGTAGTCTTTTCCATCATGTTGTACCTAGGACCATTTCACACTATACAGTTATAGCACTATGATTCCCCTTTAGCTGCCATGTTTTCATCCTCTGGGATTTGTAGTTTTGTGAGGCACTAGAGCTCTCTGGCTGAGAATTTTAAATAAGCCCCTTCTAAATGGCACATCCCAGGATTCCATAGGCTGTCGTCTTGATGAGTAAAGTGCAGTCAGCACTATCATTGTGTAATGTGAAAGGGGTCCTGACCTCTTTTCTTATGGAAGCCTGTGGTTTGGTGAGGAACTAAAGCTACTCTCCACCAACAGATGACAGACTGATCAGGCACACACATCATCTAGGGCCCTTTCATTCTTTACAATTATAGTGTGTTGATTCAGCTTTAACTGCCATGGCAACTTCCTATGGAATCCTAGGGATCTGCAGTTTAGGGAGAGGCATTCAGAATTCTCAGCCAGGGAGCTGTACTGCTTCACAAGCTCCATGATTTATGGGTGCACCGGTATTATGGTTAGGGAGCGCACACCATGTACACGCTCCCTAACCCTAGTACGTGCTGGTGATGGCATAATAGCGGAGCCCTGTGCACATAGATGCTGCCATCATGACATCATGGCCGCACCATGTCCAAACAGCGTGGCGCGGGTGTGATGTGTTTGCACCGCACCAGGCTGCTTGTGGTGGCTTAATAGTGGTGTGAGAGGGAGCTCTGAAACAGAGCTCTTTCTGGTGCACGCCTTGTTCCCACAGCCACCAAACGGCTGCGGGAACAGCGCCAGGGAGAAAGGGGCCAAGCGGCCCCTTTCTCCTTGGCTGCGGCTGTCGGGGTGTCCTGGGGCATGAAGCCCCAAGGATACCCCTTTTCCAGGCCATGGGGAAGCGGCATTTTCCACTTCTCCGTGGCCTGGAAAAGTGTCGGGTTGGAGCCGCAGGGGCTGCTGGTGAGGCTTCCCTGCCTCCAACCCGGCAAGAAAAGGGGCGGCTGTGGACCGCCCCTTTTCTGCCATCTGTGCCCCACCATAGTTACAAAATGTAAATCTCTCTTCAGTAAGTTATTGCCAAAGTAACAAGTAAGTGATTCCATCAAATTGCTGTAACCCTTGAGTCCAGAGTGGGTGAAGAGCATACTTAATCTGTCTGTTTTAACTGAGGCTTCTGTCTGATGTTTGAAGGAAATGTGGCTTCTGGAACTTGAACAAGGCTGGAGGCAACCCAAGTTTGGCTAATGCTTCAGTGGTTGTCCACTTACTATCTGGACAGGAAAATAAGATGGTTGCATATGGACCATCATTTAAAAAGGTGGAAATATGTCAACCTCTCAAGAATTTTATTTATTATGACTGTGTCCAGGTGCTCTGCATTACTCCTTAATCTGTAATTGTTCAGGTTTTGCCACTATTGTTAAAATGTTTTTCATTGTTTCTGTAGTTATATGGATTTTATTATTTAATTTTGTATTGAAGGGAGGGCGGGTTGAAGGAGTGGGAGGATTGGGGGTTGTTTTTCTTGTCATTATTTTCTGTATTTGTTTTAATTCTTGCTGTTACCCACCTCGATCCTCAAAAGGGAGAGACGGGAAACAAACAAACAAATAAATATATTATTATTATTATTATTATTATTATTATTATTATTATTATTATTGGTGCTACATGTTGCTAGAGCAACATTGAGCACCTTACTGTTCTCCTTTCTTATGGTTCCTCACCCTTAAACCAGGTTTGTACTGGACAGTGTTCAAGGAGAAGACTTTGTACTGCAGAACATATCTTTTCTATGCATGTGTCAACCATTCTGTGTGTGGTTGTGAAAGCTGGATAGTAAAGCAAGCTGACAGGAAGGAAGAAAATCAACTCATTTGAAATGTGATGCTTGAAAAAGAGTTCTACTGATACGGTGGGATGACAAAAAGACAAATAAATGAGTCTCAGAACAGGTGGATAGACTCAGGGGCTTGACAGACTGCCCTTAAGAGGTGGCCTGCAGCTGCCCATTTTAGTGCTGGATCAGGGCCGTAGCAACTACATGCCATGCCCCCGATTTTTGCTTTCTGTGACACAAAAAGAAGCCGCAAAAAGTGGCTCTCAGTTCAAGAAGCCACAGCCCTGAACTTGCAGAACTTGAACAGGGCTCTTGATAACAGGGAGGCTTGGAGGTCTCTTATTCATAAAGTCACCATAAGTCAAAGTTGACTTAACTTAATAATAATAATAATAATAATAATAACAACCACCACCATACCAACAGCAAGCAAGTACGTTTCTGTACTGTTTATTAGTGCACTTAAGCACTCCTTAAGCTGTTTACAATGTGTAAGCTAATTGCCTCCAACAAGCTGGGTACTCCTTTTAGCAACCTCAGAAGGATGCCAGGCTGAGTTGACCCTGGAGCCCTTGGCTGGTATTAAACTCACAAGCTTGAGGTTTGTGAGTGAGTGGCTGCAGTACTGTCATTTAACCACTCAGTCACCAGGGCTCCTTATCTATAGAGAGGGCACTCTGTAAGCTAGCACAGCTATAGTTGCCAGACGATTCTGTGTTTTTTTCTTTTAGAAAATAGTATTTGTCTTTACAAATTCCTATCCTCTTTAGATTATTACAGACACTGGGCTTTTCTTTTCATTTTTCTTTTGCATAATGTAAAGCCTGAGGTTGTTTGACAGATTTGTTTTGTCACGTCACTGACTATACAGCTTTTCTGGACAAAATCAGCTGGCTCAGGTGGGAACTTCTGCTTCTTGTTTGAATCAAGCTGCAGTGTCTCCATGTTGTGTTCATTCCAACTGGTATGCTGTGTTGAACTCTGTGTAATTAAGCTTGAATGTGCAGATTGGGCAACATGGAAAGGAACTAATTTCTGGTCTTTCTCATTTCCCTCCACCTCCCTCTCCCTAGGCCTGCTGAGCAGCCTTCTTCCAAGTTTCCCATGGCAACTGCCCAACCCTTTTACAACCAGGTGTGGTTATTGCTCTGGCCTGATTCTTTTCTTCCCATAAGTTGGGAAATTGTCTTTTCAAAACTAGCGCAGAAAGAGAAACACATTGCCTGCTTTTACATAACTAGACTGACTAGTATGACTAGACATCTTCCAGTGTTGTCCACATATCAGAACCATGTTGTGAGCTTTTTTGGTGCTGTTTCCAGGGCTTGCTTTCCAAAGAGTTCAATGTAAAAGTTTGCTATCATAGGGTTCAGAGGGCTTCCCATGGCTACCTCATCTCTCTGCTCATAGAATCCATTGTCCCACTGGAAGTAGCTTGTGGTAAAGCAATGTTCAAACAGGGCTGTGATGACTTCTCAAAAAAAATTGTTGGATGAATGCCATAGTGTTCATTATGTGGACTTTGGTAAACAGGGAGACCACATTAAAGCTGATTAGTTTGTCTCTGGATATGAGTTGAAGGTTGTTGATTTTTTTCTATGAAGTGAGCTGTCCTTGATGTAGTGGGGAGTTTGCCCTATATGGGTTTGCAACTGTTTGGCCACAAACTTGGCCAGGTCATACATGGGGGGATCCAATGGAGCTCACTGTGGTTCAGAGTGGAATGGAATCCTTGTGGATCTGGGAAAGTCTGTACAATCTTGGTAGGAGAGCCTCAGACACAGTATATATACCCCACTCACTTTCATGCCACCAACCTCTGAAGATGCCAGCCACAGATGCAGTTGAAATGTCAGGGATAAATTCTTCCAGAGCACTGCCACAAAGCCTGAAAAACCCACAAAAACCCACCTCTGAGTATTGCTTGCCTTAGAAAACCCCACAAAACCATGGGGTTACCTTAAATTGACAGGTTACTTGAAGGCACATCCATCCACATACCCTTTCTAGAGTTTTTCTTGAGCTGAAATCTGGCAAACTCTAGTTCTGGGATGGGCGAGATGAGGCCTTGGGGCCACATTCAGCCACCAAGGGTGTTTTTGTGGTCCTTGACCACTCCAGACTCTGTAAATCACCATGAATATCCTCTTCTGGAAACCCCCAGGAGCAGCAGTTCTCCTTTTCAAAATGCTGCTGAGGTTCCCTACACTGTCTAACATTAAAACACAACAAAGCTGTTTTTTGAAACCCAAAGTTGCATTCTAGCTATTTGCACTTTCTCCCCTGGCCTTTTTACCAGTCCAGGCAGCTTCTTGAAGGGAAGAACATTCGTCCCTAGACCTGCTTTAATCTTGCTTTAATGCATTTTTCATCAGAACCTGGAATATCACAGTCCCTCCCTCCCATTCTTTTAAAATGCTGTTTGGTTTTTATCTACTTTCCCCTCTTTTCTGAATAAGTGAAATATTGCAATCTTAATTTTAAATGCTTTTTTAAAAAATGAACTTGATAGAGAAAGGGTAATAGGAACTGCACATACCCATGGTGACAGTTTAACTTACTCGCCACATAATCTACTTGCCTGGTTCTGCTGACCTTTCTTCTCATGTCCATGTACAGTTAACTTAGAGATTGCCTACATATACAGATTGCTTACACATGCTCTCTGTGAGCCATTCCACAGTACTCAGCTCATGTGCTGAACTTGGATCACATTTAGTTTCTGGGTGGATAGGGCACAAGATAAAACTGGGTATGGACCTGCAAAAGCTATTTTATGGTCTTTACTTGTACTCTTATGTGGATGTAGATTAGATGGCCTCACTTAAGACGCTAACGAGTCTTGCAGTTCAATGATTCCATGACCAAAAGCTCTGGCTTTCATAGTCTCAAACATGAAAAATATTTCATTGAACATTTCCTGGAGCTTTGAGCAGACTACTGTAAACTTCCTCTGCAGAGTGAAATCTCATTTTGCCTCTCAGGGTGAGGGATAAATAGTGCTCTACCATAGCATAGGGTCAGGGGTTTTGGTGGCCCCCCAGAAAGGAGAACACTACTGAGCCTGTCAAGTTACCCAAAAGGCCTGGGTGATGAATGATGGTGTTAACTTTAAACAGCTTGCATGTGATGTTTTTTCAGGCATATATCCCCCACTCTGGATCACCTGCTGCCCCATCTGCCAGAAGATGAACCCATAACAGAAGAACATTACCTCATTAAGAAAGCCAGCTTACTATAATTGAAAACAGAAGCCATGTAACACCTTCTTTGTAACTAGCTTTTTAAAAAAAATTCCTAGGTTTCTTTCTGGAAAATGAATTTCTGTCCACATGCCAGCAACAAAAATCTCTCTGTCTCTATCTATCTTTAATCAGTGGTTGAAGATCTAATTTAGTATGTGTGACAAATTAAGGGTGATCATTTATCCTGTTAGAAGTTCTCTATGGACAATTTTCAATGTTTTACATTCCAGGCTTTATGACTGTTATGGTCAAAAAGAAGCATAGGATCTTGTCTAACTGAGGGCCTGAACAGGCAGGCCAAAATAAAGCTGCTACAGGTCACTTTGGAGGTATGCTGATTAAATAACATACACATCTTAAGAGGCCAAAAGCTGTGCCAAAGCTATGCTCCACTCCTTCCAGCCTCTTAGGTCACACATGCGTCATTTAAACAGCATACCTCCAAAGTGGCCCAAAGTAGTTTTATTTTGGCCTGTCTGTCCAGGCCCTTAGTCCTGATGCCTTGCCTAACTTAGTCCTGAGGCCATTTCTCCCACACATCCAACCTTGCCTTCTTCCTAGATTACTTCCCAACTCACAGTTTCATTTCACATGCTCAGCATCAAATCCTTCTGGGCTACTGATCTTAGAAAGTGTCTGGTTTAACTCCTAGCACTGTCAGCCTGAGCTAGCTTATGTAAACTAGTTCTCTCTAGAATGTTCCTGTTTCTTCTAATAGCACCTGTGGTTTGGTTAGCACTGACACCACACATGTTCATATTTTTAAATTCACAAGGGCATAGCAGTGAGATTTTCAAAAAGCGAATTCAAAGGTATTTTTATTGTGATGTGAAGGTTTGCTAGGATTGACATGATTTGTGAGCTTCCTCATAAATTTAATGAAGGAAATGACAATAGTCAAAGTTGAACCTCTGACCACCTTATTTTTCTTATATTCAAACAAAGCACTTCTTAAACTATACATTGAATAACCAAGGCTTTGTAGTTCAGAAGAGGAGGATGCAGTCCATCAGGCTCTTTGGCCAACCCAGCACTGGGAGACAAAATGCAAATTCTAGTACACTGATTCATTGCAACATCATGGGCCAATATCATTGTACTAGGATGCTACAACTTCTACAGTACTAAACAATGTGAATAACAACTTATCACTTATGGTGAGGAGGAGAACCTTTGGCTTTTCAGATCTTTTAGAACCCTCTCTGATCTTGAAACACTCTCAGGTCTAAAACAATCCAAAGCCCCTCTGGTCTTGAAAGCCCCCCAATGCATAGAAATTTCTTTCCTATATCATCAAAGTCTAAGAGGTACATTTCAAGCAAAGAAAATGTTTGTGTGTTCACAGAAATTGTCTGGGGGCCGATCACAGGCCACACTTTACTCAACTCTGTTTTAGGCTGGTTCCATTAATGGGCCTAATGGAAGATGCATATCCTCCAACATTTCACAGACCAAAACTGGGACACATGTGTGCACTGATTCTTGTTTCCATTTGAAAACAAGAAAGTACAGTTGGTACTCCGCATCCACAGATTCCACCTTCCATGACTTGAAAATATTTTTTAAAAATTCCAAAATAAAAATCTTGATTTTGCCATTTTATATAAGGGGCATCATTTTACTATCCCATTGTATTTAATGGGACCTGAGCATCCACTGATTGTAGCAAACATGGGGGTGGGGCTGGCTGGCTGGGTTCCTGGAACCAAACTCCAGTGGATATCAAGCGCCCACAATAATAATAATAATAATAATAATAATAATAATAATAATAATAATAATAATAATAAT
>NC_056525.1:84415560-84429220 GCF_019175285.1 Sceloporus undulatus
TTTATTTATATCCCACCCCTTCCAAAAAAGATCTAGGCAGGTTACAATAAATAATCTAATACAATACATAACACATTCATAACTAAAAAATTACATAATCCTCTTATCCCCTTATCTTAAAACTAAATAACAACAATACAAAATGACAACATTATAAAATACAGTTAAAATTATTTAAAATTGAACTAATTAAGGCGAGATGATTTGGACAGTCAAGGGCATCCATATCAATATACCAATATAGTGGGAGGGTCAGTCAGGGAAGACCTGCTGGAAGAGATCCTCCAGCAGACCATTCCATAATTTAGGAACGGCAGATGGAAAGGCCCTCTGGGTAACCACAGCCATATAAAAGGTAAAGGCTTTCCCTTTACATGAGTGTCTAGTCATCACCAACTGTAGGAGGTGGTGCTCATCTCCATTACTAAGCCATAGAACCAGTGTTGTCCAAAGACAACTCTGTAGTCATGTGGCCAGCACAGAACACTGTTACCTTCCCACCAAAATGGTACCTATTTATCTACTTGCATTTACATGCTTTCGAATTGCTAGGTTGGCAAAATCTGGGACTAGTGATGGGAGCTCACCCCCATCATGAGGCATCTGGGCCTCAAACTGCCAACCTTCTAATTTTATGATCTTCAGAACTGGCATCTTAGCCACTAAGCCACTGCATCCTATGACTATATAAAATGTAGGAGATTATTGCACAACTTTTTCTCCTGAGCTGGGCACGGGCTTAAACCATTTAAAAACGGATGTTATTGCATGCCTCCATGCCCAGCTCAGAGGCATCGTGTATCTAATCTGAACTTCTTCTGGACTTTGCAAAAAATGGAACTTTCCCATTCTTTGCGAAGTCTGGGACAAGTCTGGATTGAGTATGTGATGTCTCCAAGCTGGGCATGGAGAAATGCAGTAATATCCATTTTTAAACGATTTAAGTCCATGCCCAGCCTTGCCCAGTTTGGGAGAAAAAGGCATGTCATAATCTCCATATAGATTATATAAAACTGACTATATAAAACAACAACCTAAAATGGTTCCCCAGACCTGATTTAAAAGAAAAAACACTTTGAGTATGTGCTGCTTTGCACTTTAAATCAGTGTCACAACATCAAGATGACTACAGGAATGATACGGAGGTTGCTTCTTCTGGCTTGATGTTGTACACATTTATTTATTTATTTAGCTTCCTCACCACCATTCCTGTCTCCTTTTGTGTCATGTCTTTTTAGATTGTAAGCCTGAGGGCAGGGATCTGTCTAATTAAAAATAATAATAATTGTAAGCCGATCTGATAGCCTTTAGGGTTGAAGGATGGGTTATAAATATCGTAAATAAAAAATAAAATAAAATATATAAAATTGTTGTTTTTTAAAAATAAAAACAACAAAATGAGCATGTGTAGATGTACATGATCAACTGGTTGCTTCAACAAGCATAAAATGTTTTGAAAAACAAGATAGAATCCATGGTGCTATGACAAGCAGTGTTAACCCAGGCAAGCTCATGCAGAGCCAGGTGCCAGTGCCAAGTGTGCTTTTTGCTATGCTGCCCCACTACCTGCTTTTCTCTCAGGGGTCACTGAGGAGTGCTTTGGGCTACAGAGCCCTGAATGTCTGCCTCGAAGGTCATCCATAGCCACTAGGCCTTTCCAATGGTTATTTCTGGAGTGGATGCTTCAGTCTTCAGTTCCTTTATACAAAGAGTCTGCAGAACAAAATAAAGAGTTTGGCTGGAAATGCAGGGGAGGGAATTGAGAGTTGAGACTGAAACACTAGCCTTCAACTCAGCAGATTGTGTGCAAGGATGTGTGAAGTGATTTTAAGGATGAAGTGCCAATTTGAACAATTGCCCAAAACTCAATTCCCATAGTCTGAGATTCAGAAAAGTTCAGGTGCAAATGTATGTATATATTTATTTATCCCCCACTTCTTCTTTTTTTAAATGTACCTTTACACTTCCTGCTTTTAGCTACAGCTATAAGCTTCAGTTCCAAGTACTGTAAGAACATCTGTTTCTAAAGTAATTCCAACAAGATGCAGAAAGCAGGAAGCTATGGCATCCTCCAGAGTAATACAATCGCCACGAGATTTGTCTTTTAATTACAGGGGTTCAGATTTCTAGGTGTTCAGCCAAACCATGGGACCTGCTGAGGTACCCCTGTCACCATTACATATCAGTTTGCCACAGCTTCCCATCAGTAGGCAATCCAAAAGACTTCTGCACATTTCTGCTTACAGTGAGTTTTGTGTTTCTGATGATTATGGGCCTTTTCTCTTGTTACCTCTTAAAGTACTTGGTGATCTGGACTGGTGCTGGAAGCATCTCTCTCATGGCCCTATACTCTGCCTGCCCCACCTTTTTCAGACTTGCTTGCTTAAGCCATGTGTGTATATGAGATAGAGAGAGAGAGAGATAGAGAGAAGAGAGATGCTGTTGCCTTCACTTTTGTTCCAGATCTGTGCCTCATGCTCCTGTTTCCTGGCTACTGAGTATTTTCTGTCTCTGACACCTGAGCATGACTTCTTAGTGCTGCATCTTAAAGTGTTGGAACTGGTGCTATAAGCTGACTTACTGCTTACAGTGGATAGGAATCCTGGGATGTACTACCACCACAGAGTGGGCCCAGAAATTTTTCTGCCTTTTCTGTGGTGACTCAGACTGTCTGCCTTTAGGCTTCCCATATCCCGCCTGGGGGCGGGACTTTCCCGATTTGGGGCGGGTCCACACAGTCCCGCCCCGGTTTGGCCCCGCCCCCGGGACTCCCCCCCAGCGAGTCCTCCAGGCTTGGCTGGGGCTTGGAGGATGGCTGAAGCAAAGCCCCAAACCCCTTCCTGGCTGCCTCCGTCGCGGGGGGGGGGGAATCCCGGGGGTGGGGGCAAAACGGCGACAGAGGCAGCCAGGCAGAGGTTTGGGGCTTTGCTTCAGCGAGGCCCCATTCCCTTGCCTGGCTTCCTCTGTTGGCGATGGAGGCAGCCAGGCAGAGGAAAGAGCCTTTCCTCTTTCTCCTCCTCCTCTTCTTCTGCCTCCTCTCCTCCTTTTCTTCCTTCTCCTCCTCTTCCTCCCCTTCTTCATCTTTTTCCTCTTCTTCTTCCTCCTCTCCTCCTCCTCCTCTTCTTCCTCCCCTTCTTCCTCTTCCTTCTTCCTCCTTTTCCTCCTCTTCTTCATCTTCTTCCTCCTCCTCTTCTTCTCCATCTCTTCTTTTTCTCCTCCTCTTCTTCCCCTCTTCCTCCCCTTCTTCCTCCTCCTCTTCTTCTTCTCCTCTTCCTCCTCATCTGCCTTTTCCACTCTTCCTCCTCTTCAATGCCCAAATGTGCTATTTGGAATGGGGAAGGAAGGTTGGCCAGAAAGGGAAGTCCGTTTCTGCCATCTGTCTAGGAACAATGCCAAAATGTCCTCCATTTTGATCATGCCTAAGAAACATGCATTTATATTAACATTTTAAAAAAATAATCAATTTTTTGCATGTCCTCCATTTTTTAAAAATGTGTCCTACATTTGAAAATTTTGTCCTACTTTTGTCCTACATTTGTCCCAGTTTGGAGGTCCAGAATTATGGCAACCCTATCTGCCTTCCATCTGTCACCTAAGCAGAAACAATGAGAACAATGAGAAATGGAAAACAGTTTTTTGTCTTTTGAACAATGCTTCCTTCTCATTGCTTTTTGCCTGATGATCATGTGGCGGAAGCAGTACTTTATGTTTGCTGTAAAGAAAACCCCCACTTCCTGTAGATCCCTTTATTAAACCCATTGCCTCACACATTTGTTGTCCCCCTCCTAGAAATGTGCCCTGAGGTGTGGAGGAAATGTCTGCTGTTCCTAGGAAAAGTCTTAGAAGCCTCTTCCAGTGTGCACTGAGGAGAGGCTACTGAGTAGACCTCAACTCCTATCTCAAGTCCATTGCCTAACACATTTGCTGTTTCCCTCCAAAAAATACACCGCACGCTGTTGGGCCAATCTTGTCTACTGCACCTAGGAAAAGCTTTAGAAGGATCCTTTGATGTGCAGTGGGAACATGCTGCTGAGCAGATCTCATCTTTCTAAAATGCAATCTTGATAAATTACCTATGAGAATTTAACTTTATAAAACCTAACTTTATGCATATCTTCTTGATTTTCTAGATATTGAAATGCCAGTCCCATGACCTCTTTTATTTTATTTATTTATTTATTTTTTTTTGTGGTTAAAGTTGGCTCCCAGACTTGAGACTTGACTTGAAATTGTCTTGTAAGGTCTTGAGACCCAACTTATAACTTAAAGGTAGAGACTTGAGACTTGATTTGAGAACTGGAGTAAAAAATCTGAATGTATCACTGCAAAAAATTAACATTCTTGTCCCCACTCTTTTTAAATTCATATCTGGACATCTGAACAGGTCTGTTGTTAGTAAGTTGCATCACTGCTTTGTTCTTTAAAACAACAACAACAGCTAGGAACAACTATAGAGTACAAACAGTTTTTAACCAAAGGGTATTGGTTTTCCAAGCTAAGATGGAAAAACAAATCTTTGAGTAGATAACAAGATTTTTCTTTTTTGTGATGCTTCTTGCACAGTAATGTTGTTGGATCTATGAAACTTGCTTCACTTATATGGGCTAGGATTTTGAGCCAAATCACTCAAAGAATTATGCTGAGTCAAAATCTGGAATGAACTTGTATATGGTTGACCTCTGTATTTAATAGAAAGGCGATCATGTTGATAGTAGCATTAGCCACAGTTCTCTTTGGAGTTTATTGCAGTTGCATCAGTATATTCCCAGATGTAGGCTGATGAAATGGGTGTAAAGGGAAAAAGTGGAGAAAGTGGTATGGAGCCCAAGAAAATGAAAAACAGAGGTGCCCAATGAAACAGAGAGAGAATGTGGTGCAGTTTTCAGACAGGAACAAAGAACTTTGCTTGTTTTGAAAATGTTTTTTTTTTAAAAAAAAGAATTGGATAGTGACTCTAGAAAACGTTTTGGTGCTTGGTTTTTTGTAGCATATTAATTATTTACATATTGGTAACTAGGTAGATACTATACCCAATACATGGCTGGCTGCTGGAGTGTACTAAAAGTTCATTGTTCTTCAGTCCTTCTTTCCTCAAGTTCAAATAATCTTTCAAGAGTCAGATCTAGAAGTGGTCATGCAGGATAATCCACAAATGTATCTGATGAGGTAGCAAGATCTGTACACATAAGAAGAACTATGCTTGATCAGACCAAAGGCCTGTCTAGCATTCTGTGCCTGAAACAGCCACTCAGTTGACTATGGTGAGTTTACAAGTAGGGCAGGGCATAAATGCAATAGCACTTTTCTTCTTGTGTTCTCTTGCATTGAGCTAGAGAATATTCATTATGTTCTTTTGTGTTCTCCAGCAATGAGTTGGAGCACATTCATTGTGGCTTTTTTGTGTTCTCCAGCAATGAGCATTCATTGCCTCTAATCCTGAAGGTAACATAACTATCATGACTTGGAGCCATTTACAACTTTATCCTGTCTACCAGCCTGTGGTAGGATGAAAAAGCAGGAGGGACTGAACCACGAAGTAATGACATGGCTTATTCAATTTTAATTTCCAAATGTTTACCATTAATTGTTAAGGTTTTATTATTTTTAATTACTGCAAACCCAAAATCAACTCATTTGAGATGTGGTGCTGGAGAAAAGTGCTGAAGACAGCCAAGAAGACAAACAAATGGGTCCTAGAACAGATCAAGCTTGAACCTTCTCCAAAAGCCAAGATGGCTAAACTGAGGCTGTTGTACTTTGGTTATATCATTGGAAGACATGGCTCATTAGAAAAGACAATAAAGCTAAAAAAGGTAGAGGCCAGTAGAAAGAGAGGAAGACTACTTGGATGATGCTTAGACTCAATCAAAGAGGTCACAGGCCTGAGCCTGCATGATCTGAGCAGAACAGTGAAGGACGGAGGACTTGAGATACCTCATCCATAGGGTTGCCATGAGTCGAGATTGGCTCAAGGGCAATTAACAACAACAACAAGTCAGAAACAATTTGAAGGGAAACAAAAACAACAAAAATATCAAGCTCTGGTAATTTTAACAAACCAGTTTCATAAATCATGGTTAGAAGCTGGCTTGTTTTTAAAATGACCATTGCTTGTTTTAAACTACCATTTCTGGTTGATCAGAAGCTACAAGATAAAATTCTATTAAAAGTCCTTTATCTGGTAGCACAAGGTGGGAAAGGGACCAGTTGGAGGTTTGCAGTGGATCCTTCTTACTTTGACGAATCTTAACATAGTTTTTAACATGAGGTGAGAGTTCCCAGTTCCCACAAAAACCTTGTATTAAAATAGTTTAAGATGTGAGTCATTTCCTGAGCCCCAGCATTTTGGACCAGAAAAAACACACACCTCTATTCTTTACAAATAAAATGAACAATATTTTTATATGAAAAATACAATAGGCACAGCCTTTAGGAATCTTCTGAGCCCACTGCCCCATGAGCCTTGGGGAGGGAGGAGAAACTATTCCTTTTATTAATTCCGTACCTAAACATCACATCTAGAACATAAACATAAGACTAGCTTTTGGTTTGAAGACTTTATTTGCCCAAGAAAGTGTTTCCAGAAAATGAATCAAATCCTGCGAGCAGATTAGAGCTGATTTAGTCACATAAACCCATATGCTTTGGGGCCCTGCAGCACAGGATATGAAGATGAATGAAACTTATTAAAAATATAAGTTGAGAATAAACCCCTCCTGAAATCTCCCTTATTGTATAAGCTGCTATGAATTAAAGCCTTTTTCAGGCTGATTTTCAGTCATCAGCATAATTATGTAGGAACATTTTCCAGACCAGCCAGGCAGGTCCTCCCCCTCCCTATCTCCCCACTTTCTAACAAGTATTTTAACAACCTGCAAATCAGGAAACTGTAAATCAGAGAAACGAGCTGAAATTGCCAGTGATTAAAAAGGCAGTCAGCCTCCTGCTTGTATTCAGACAGTAAATAGCAACTGTCCTGTTGGCCAGGATTTAAGTCCTCTATAGCTTTAAACCAAACATCTTCCACACTTTGATTCAGCATGGTTAAAATTGATGATTAAATAAAGTTCTTCTGCTCTTAGAGTACCCAAAATGGTTTACAGCAAGGGTGGGCCACTGTGACAGCTCCTGGGACCAATATTCTGCTTCTGGGACTCTCTCTGGGGTCGTGAAGACTGCCAAAAATGGGAAAAAGCAAAATATTAGCAGCTGGAAGTCCACTTTGAATTTTGAAAAACTGTTCTCCCCTAAAAGGTAGACAGTGTGAAGGCAGCGGGTTACAACTTATTTAAAACATATGAATTGCAAGTTCTAGAAGCTTCCAAGAAAGACAATTAATTTTTTCCCCTAGGAAAAGGTTTTTTTTGGGGGGGGGGGAAGCAGGGGAGCAGATGGGGAAGGTCTGCATGTTGCTTAAGCACTACACTTTGCTCATTCCTGATTTACATCATAAAATTGCAATTAAGAACAAAACAAATCAGTTTAAAACAAGATTTAATGACTGCCTCAAAAAATCAATAAGACCAACAAAATCACATATAGGTTGAGTCTCCCTTATCCGGAATTCCGAAATCCAAAATATTCCAAAATCCAAAGCTTTTTTCATGGGTGGCTGATATCATGATATTTCTTTTGTAATGGCTCAGTGTATACAAACTTTGTTTCATGCACAAGATCATTAAAAATATTGTATAAAATTGCCTTCTTGTTATGTGTATAAGGTGTACAGGAAACATAAAAGAATGTTGTGTTTAGAATTGGGTCCCATTTCCAATATATAATTCAGAGAAAGCCTGATGGAATTCTGCTTGGAAGGTACTTCTAGGCTGCCGTGCCATCACCAAGAAGGCCATTG
Source organism: Sceloporus undulatus (assembly GCF_019175285.1). Classification (NCBI taxonomy): domain Eukaryota; kingdom Metazoa; phylum Chordata; class Lepidosauria; order Squamata; family Phrynosomatidae; genus Sceloporus; species Sceloporus undulatus. Next base: position 84,423,416 of record NC_056525.1, read on the forward strand.
TGCAAACTTTGTGACAACTTCAGTGGCTGATTTAGAGCATCTTTTTCTCATTTGTCATACTCCATCCTTATAGGTTCTGCAGTACTAGAATAATGCTCTAGTTATTTTTGAGCAATAAAATCCAGAGAATATAGAGAATAACTAGAGTGCTGCAAGAAAAGCAGAAGAAAGGCAAAGCTTCAGTTACCCAAAGCACACATTTGGAGGGAATGGTGCTAGATGTTGCTCTGAATGATCTGCTGATCTAGATCCGGATCTGCCTCTGTTTCTTTCAAATTAGCTTCCACTACGGGATGTATAATTCTGGCACATCTCTGTATTAGATGGAATGCGATCAATCCCTTCTAATACTGTCTTAAGGGAATTATGCTACTATAGGAGGGGAGCTTTCTGTTCCATCCATGCAGAAGTCCTTGCCCTAGGTTTGTCCCCCTGCATATAGGATAGCCTTTGGGAAAACTATGGCCAGAATTTGTAGCTGGTGATGGTTATAATGCCATTGGAACCCACTTTCTTTACTGACAGTGAAATAACCAAAATTCCCTGCAAAACCCACTTTTCAATCAATTCTATCCACACAACATGGTCATTTCTGTGGTACTGGAGAGCAGGAGAATCAGTGGAGATGCATCCAGGTATTTTCCTGTAGCTGGACACACTGCAACAGGCATCCTGGGATCCTTGGGAGCTTCCTGCAGATGCTATCCTTGCAATATGTCCAGCTAGGGGAAAAGAGTTGGAAACATCTTCTCCTGCTCTTCAATGACATGGAAATGATCATGTAATGGGGGCTGCATCACCATCACCACCACTTGCTACATACAAAACAGTAGGACACCTGTATGAATTTGTAATGGCCGAGAATGATTATGGAGAAATGCTACTGTCAGAAAGAAAGGAAAGCTCTTGTCTGGCTTAGATATGGCATATTATACCAGTCTCGTAGGAGGCAAATGCATCCTCTTCAAAGAATTATAGTCAGTGCTTCAAACCTGGTGTGTTTGGTAATGGTCCGTCTCCCACTGGCTGTGGATCTTGTACTCCAACTGCTGAAAAAGGAATAATCCCTTTCTGCTCAGCATGAATGAAGCGCAAAGAAAACATCAGCTTAATAGGGAAAGTATGCTTTTGCAAAAGCAACAGGGGCGTGTTTGACTGAACTGGCCTCTTCTAAAAGGGCAGCGTTAATCCTTAGAACATTTTGTAGGGAATAACTGCTCCTTGTAAGACATTAGAACATCTCAATCAAATTTAAACAATAGGGGCTGCATCTGGAAAGAATACACAAATTTTTGCTGTTGTTGCAACTTTGAATTACAGTTTTCTTTATGCCACTGTCACATTGTCATTATTCCAGTTTGAGACAAGGATTGCTTGGGTTGTAACATTTTATACACACCTAAAGATGACATGCCATAAAAATAAGACTGACCCAAAACATGTTGCTGCCTGAGGCAAAGACCAAGAACATAGGAGCCTTTCGCACTACACTGCCATGGCACTGATTCTGCTTTAACTGCAGTGGCTAAATCCTATGGAATTTTGGAGTTTATAATTCCACAAAAGCTTAGAGCTAAGAATTCTGAATATTCCTCCCTAAAATTCAAATCTCACAATTCAATAGGAAGGAGCCATGGCAGTTAGTGGAATCATAGGCACATTACAGATGTGCTGAAGGGGCATACTAGAGTTAGGAAGGGGCGTGTTAGAGTTCCGGACGCCCCTCAACCCTAATACGGACTGGGTCCATACAAAATAGCGACACCCATCCACACGGGGCGCCATTTTGACATCGTGGACGTGTAGTGTCCGGATGTCGCATGGCGGAAGTGACACCGCGAGTGCGCGACTAGCACCTTGTGGCGCCACTTCTAGGGCCCAGAAAGAAGCGTCATTTCAGTGCTTCTTGTTGCGCCCGGGAGCCGCATGGTTTGGCCACTGCAGTTCCCGGATGTAGCAACCGGCGGCAGCGGCAGAGCGCCCTTCTTGGGCGCTCTGTAACGCGCCATAGTGCTGTAGTTAGGTAGTGTGAAAGAGCCCTTAGAGTCTTGTTCTTTTCTAGGACCTGGGATCTTTGCATCAGGCTTTCTTTGTGATGGTTACAACAGATTATCTGTTATTAAGATTGGCTGGAAAGAGAGAGGGATTTGTGCAGAGATGTACGGTAGTTTGAGTCTAGTAATGCCTGCCTAACATGGCCAAGTGAGAGGGGCAAATCTAAAGGAAGAAGCCAAATTAATAGGGACCATATTCTTCAGTCAACATGGGGTAATATATAGAAGGGCAGAGATCATCATCATCATCATCATCATCATCATCATAATCATCATCATCATCATCATCATCATCATCTATTTATAGATGATGATGATGGTGGTGGTGGTGCAGTGGTTAAATGCCTGTACTGCAGCCACTCACTCAAAACCACGAATTCAAGACCAGCAAAAGGGCTCAAGCTTGACTCAGGCTTGCATCCTTCCGAGGTCGCTAAAATGAGTACCCAGATTGTTGGGGGCAAATTAGCTTGCAGTTGTAAACCGCTTAGACACTGCTTAGGTGGTATGAAGTGGTATATGAATGAAGCTTGTTTGTTTGTTTTATATATTAACCCATGTTGACTGCACAATATGGTCCCTATTAATTTGGTTTCCTCCTTTAGATAAGATAAGAAAAAATAAGATAAGAAAAAAGAATGAAAACCTGCCAAGCACCGTACAATATAAAAAAAAATTACATGATTTAAACATCTCTAAAATAATACTAAATAATATACAAAAAAGACAAAGTAAGCAGCAGATTAACAACCAATAATTTGGAATGCCTCCCTGAACAAGAGTGTCTTCAACTCGGCCTTAAAATTAGCCAAGGAAGTAATAATTCTTAATTGGGTGGGGAAGAAATTCCAGGCATGAGGAGCAGCACAGGAGAAGGGGCAGATTCAAGCATGGGAGGAGGAGACCCTTGGCTGCGTCAGGAGACTGGTGTCATAAGATCTCAATGTGCGAGGAGGGCGATAAGGAGAGATGAGCTCTGACAAGCCAAGCCATAAAGGCCTTCAAAGGTCAGGAGAAGAATTTTATATTGGATTCTGAAAGGAATGGGGAGCCAATGGAGGGATAACAACAAGGGGGTAACATGATCAAAGTGACAGGCGGAGAAGATAATCCTGACCGCTGAGCATTGCATAGAGATTAGGAGGCTAAGGTGGGAAATAGGAAGACCCACAACAATGAGTTGCAGTAATCCAGGTGTAATATCACCAGTGCATGCACCAAAGTCTTTGCTGTTGAAACAAAAAGAAATGGTCAAATTTGGACAAGATTATAAAGAAAGAATCTGCATGACTTGTCTGTGATCTATGGAGTGAACAATAACAAAGGGTCGAATAGGAAGCCAAGACTATGGGTCTCATTGACAGATTGAATAGAAATGTCATTCACAGTAACTGACAAAAAACATTGAAAAGATGGCTTGAGTGGGAAGACAAGTAGCTCAGTTTTGGCCATGTTGAGCTTCAGACACTGGTGAATCATCCACTCAGAAACAGCAGCAAAACATGACAATAATCACTGATCAACACCCGGAGAAAGCTCAGAGGTAGAGACATACAGCTGGGTGTCGTTGGCATACAGGTGATATTGAAAGCCGTAGGAGCTAAATGGGTATAAAGGATATAAAGGGAGAACAGTAGAGGGCCCAAGACAGAACCCTGAGGGACTCCAACAGCTAATGAAATGAGGGGCAGAAACCTGACCTCCTGTAACCACTGTAAAAGATCGATTTGACAGGTAGGATTAAAACCAATTTAAGCAAAACCCAGATCTTGGAGTAAGTCCACCAAGAGACCATGATCAACGGTGTCAAACACAGCAGAGAGATCCAGGAAGACTAGAATATAATAAAGACCTTGGATTGGCTTTTGATTCTCTGGTTCCTCATTTCTGATGGGTGGAATAATGAGCAATGAGATAGCCTAGAACATGTATTCAATTGCAACAGCTTCTGTGAATGTATTGCCTTTCCATATGGGCTCAGTCTTCCACTTTGGGTACTGTCTAAAAGAAAGACTTTCTTCAGTACCTCTTGCATAGTCCTGGACTTTTGTAGTTGTTCAATACAGTACTTATATTGTATATTTCATTTGTTAGCCTGTAGAATAACAACATTTGCAATGAGTTGCTGTAGCTTTATCTGGCCAGGAAGTCTCTTTGCAGTGAATTACTCTCAGAAGACATCGTTTTGGATGGCTTGCTAGGCTGGTTTGCACTGATGGGATCATTTTAAGTTTACTTCTGTGCTTTGGTGACAACCCAGCAATGACTCTGTCCAACAGCGAGGAGAAATCACCACCCTGCTACCCCATCTGTATTGCACTTAAACATTGTCAAATCTTAAAATCAAAGAGCAAAGTTCTGTTCAGAAGATTTTGTCATTATTATGTGTGCTTTTTGGGGAGACTTTTAAATGGCTTTTTTTTAAAATGCCAGGATTTTATGGAATATATAATTTGTCAAGTACAAAGCTGATTTGTAGTTTGTTGTGACAGTGGAGCGGTCTGGCTAAAAATATCAGAAAACTACAAGTCCCAGAATTTCATAGGAAGGAACTATAGCAGTGAAAGTGGTGTCAATCTGCATTATTTCTACAGTGCAGAAGCAACCTAATTAAAAGTGATGATGTTAGTGTGAACAAGGCTGTAGACCAGTGCACATTTTTTGCATTAAAACTCTTATTATATCTCATCATTAGGTATGCTGGCTAGGAGTGATGAGAGTTATAGTTCACCAGCATTAGTTTGATAGTGAGCCATCCCTGCTGTACATATACAGATCAGGGTGCTTGCAGAAATTAATATGGTTATGCTGGAGATTTCCATGTCAAATCCATTCTAACATTTTTCACATGGTTAAGTAGACTTACTTCGTACCTGAAAGTATGGCAACTTCACTGTCATTCAACTTCTTTGTGTTTTCATAGTTTAATTGCCATTATTATTATTTTTTTGTTCTATGAATCTCTGAAAGAATTCACCCGCCATTTCCTACTTTTAGGGGGTGTTGTTTTGTTCCCTTAAGCAATTCCTCCTGTCCTCTTTTATATTTTATAAACTAATCTGCTGTTCTTGATAATGTTGGTTCCCATGCTCCCTTCTTTAATAGATGTTTATTTTTTGCCTCAATGCCTACTCTCCCATTAGTCCCTGATAACTCCATGAACTCACTTTTCCAGTCAATAATAGGTTAGTTTTAACCCCACAGAAAATGATTTCCTTTTCATTATTGAGGCTAAACAAAAACAAGGAAATTAGATATAAAACTTTGCTGAAACAACATGAAGGTTGTGACATGAACTGGGAAATACAAAGATAAGGCTTGATGGGCTGCCTTTTCTTTAGGAAATGAAGCGGCACAGTAATAGTAGGCAATTTTATTTTCCCTGCTACATAAAGCACAGGACATTGGGCTCAAATATATAGGGGACACTACATCTTTTTCCTGAAGGGTCTTAAAATGAACCAAGTGGCAGCTTCATAAAAGGATGTGAGGTAGCACTAGTGAAAAGCAGGGCAAATGATAGGAGCCAATGTTCCTCATTAGAGCAAAGGAACACTTAGGCCCTTATCAGATGAGTCTGGAACTGGGGGTCTTCAGCACTGGGCGGTTCGAATTCACGTTATATCGCACAAGACCATCATACCTGGGAGCCCCTCCGAATTGGCAGGATTCAAATTGGCCAATACGCATTCGCGCGAAGTGCATTCAGTGCAGAATGTTTGGTCACACCGGTGCTCAACATGAGGATTGG